>NC_081236.1:3338471-3663471 GCF_902713425.1 Acipenser ruthenus
AGATAAATAAGCAGACTGTCATACCCCCTTTTCATTTTAGATTGAATCTGTTCAAATGTTTCCATTTCAAAAAGGTGGATAAAAGAGAGCTGTATATTGAAAGATCCAGGATGAAGTCATTCTTGAATTCCTCTTTTAGAAAAATAGTTATTGGGGTAGGGGCTCTTGCATAACTTTGATGGGTGTTTTTTTTTTATAAAATAAAAAGTTATTTCAAATTGCAACTGCAATTAAAATCCCTTTTTAAGTAATTGATTTATTTTTAACTCCTCTTTTAACTATTACTTGTAATTTTTCAGATAAGAGAATGAAAATAAAACTGAAAAAAGCCAGCTGTCTGATCGGCTTGCTGGTGGAAAAGGGGCGTGCTGCTTGTGGGAAATTCATCTCCAAACTTGCAGAGAGGGACCTTAATCTCTACAGGACTCTTAGTCTTCATCATGACAGTGAGAAACTCCCTTATTATCCTCACTGTACTGGGTATGCTGATCCCCAGCAGGATATAGTGGAAGGGCCTGTACATACATCACAGTCTGCCACACCTCAAAGTTTTACAGAAGTGCTTGTCACAAGTTATTGAGGGTGTCAGAATCTGTGGATGTAAGAAATGCCATCCATACATAATTCACATGTCAAACTTACATTTTTACATACAGTCTGTGTAGAGAACAGCTTATCCAATTGTGTTGAAACTTGGTTAGGACATTCTTAAGAACATAAGAAAGTTTACAAACGAGAGGAGGCCATTCGGCCCATCTTGCTCGTTTGGTTGTTAGTAGCTTATTTATCCAAGAATCTCATCAAGCAGCTTCTTGAAGGATCCCAGGGTGTCAGCTTCAACAAAATTACTGTGGAGTTGGTTCCAGATGACCCCCCCAAAACCCCTAATTTCTGTCACATCCCTCAGCAAATATTAAAATCTGAGGGATTAATATAGAGTCATCTGTGTGCCTGTATCTACTTTCTCATGATAGCTCTTTCTCATTAATCTTGTTTTTATAACTGTGGCGGAGGATTAATGTCACGAATTGTACAGTACACATGGGCCTGGTTTGGACCCAGGTGAGACCATCACTCATTATACACTGCAAATCATGTCCTTGTTCACAAAGTTTCATTTCAGGACTGTTTTAACTGTAATAAGAAAATGTGTAGATGTGTTAATGTGATTTGTGATGCTGTTTCAGTTGACAAGCTAATACAGGTGCAATCCCAGTTTGTTGAGAGTGTGAGTGATGCTGTGATCGAGGGGCTGCTGAAGGACATGCTGGAGATGAAGGTGCTGAGCCATGAGGATGTGGAGGAAGTGAGGTAGGCTCAGCTTCCTATTCCATTGTAATGTCTGAATCCCAGTACCTGTGCCAGCTGTAAGTAGAATAAGCATTGCTTAGGGATGCAGCAGCTCAAAAGGGAGCAGAGTTCAGGAAAAATCATCTTTCAGGCTGTTTTGTATTAAGGCAAGGGGGGGCAGAGGGGCCATGATCCCCCCACTTTTTGGCAAAAGAAACATGTGCACTCGCTCGCACCACACCACTGTCAAGGTTTTGTACGTACATTAGGCTAGTGTCCCTTTAAGGAATTATCCCCCTTAGCCACGCCCCACACAAATGTACAACCATGGGTAAACATGTCTTCTTAGTAGTGTTCCGCTTTTTTAGTTTTTATTTGTAAAGAAATTTCCCAGGAAATTTTTCAGGGTGTATTTTCCAAACATTAAAATCGGGATGAAATGAGGGTTCAAAAAAACAAAACAAAAACTCAGCTTCCCAAACTCAGCTGCAGCTCCTCCGGTGGTGGAAGTGGGAGCGGCAAACAATCTTCCCACAATGGTGAAGGCGGAACCAGCAGGTATACACCCTCTGCTGGTGGAGGAGGCGGAGGCAGAGGCAGCTCCTGCTGCTCTGCTCCTTGCGGTGGAGGCAGAGGCAGCTCCTGCTGCTCTGCTCCTGCCGGTGGAGGTGGAAGCAGCGTGTAGTCTCCTGGCGACGGAGGTGGAAGCAGCGTGTAGTCTCCTAGCGACGGAGGTGGGAGCAGCGTGTAGTCTCCTGGCGACGGAGGTGGGAGCAGCGTGTAGTCTCCTGGCGACGGAGGTGGAAGCAGCGTGTAGTCTCCTAGCGACGGTGGTGGGAGCACCGTGTAGTCTCCTAGCGACGGAGGTGGGAGCAGCGTGTAGTCTCATGGTGATGGAGGTGGGAGCAGCGTGTAGTCTCCTGGCAACAGAGGTGGTGGTGCACGTGAATTAATTATGTGCAACCCCGTGCTCACATATTACATGCCTTAAATGCACGTGAAGTGAAGTGCAATCCTTGTGCCTAAATACAATTATACATTTTAAATAACTCGTGCTGCACACACCCATTTATATCCTGTGCAGCCATCTCTATACACCAACATTAACACACCACACGCAACATACAACACAGAAATGCGCACAGGGGCGGGGCACATTGCCACAAGCACACATTATTATTAATCACTAATTGATTGTTTATTGTTTTAATAAAAGCAACATTCTAAAAGTTATATTCTATTTGTGTGTGTGTGTGTTTTGTAGGGCTGTGAGTCGGCAGGTAGATTTTTCTAGCATTTTGTCCCATGGACAAGAAGTGTTTTTCAAAAATTGCACACTCCTGTAAACTTAATCAAAATACATTTCACTAAAGCCCCAGACCAATAGAGATTATATAGCTGCTTATATTATGAGGTGCAGCATTTCAGTATCTTAGGTTTCGGTTTCGATTACTGTATATACCATGATATTAAAGCACAACATTACAGGAGAGCACACTAAATATAAATTTTACAGAAGATAAGAACATAAATTTACAAATGAGAGGAGGCCATTCGGCCAATCTTGCTCGTTTGGTTGTTAGTAGCTTATTGATCCCAGAATCCCAGAACTTGAAATGTATTTGCTTACGATTGTAAGTCGCCCTGGATAAGGGCATCTGCTAAGAAATTATTAATAATAATAAGAATTACAGGGGAGTTGGTTCCAGACCCTCACAATTCTCTGTGATATTCAAGATGTTGATGACTTGCCAGATCTATCTGTTGGCAAACTTCTTCACATTCGTTACACACCTGTCAAACAATTTGGTATGAAATGATAACCAGACACTGTATTTATCACATTCTTTCTGATCCTAGTTCCTGAGGGTTGTGGCTACCACTGATACTTTTACAGTTTTTAGAGATCACTAAATTACACTTCGGGAGACATTTCTAAAGAAAAATGAATTTGAGTACATTTTAAAATATATTTCTTACATTCAAACTAGGTAATCCTAGGGTATATTTAATCAGTGTGGAGTAGTGGTTAGGGCTCTGGACTCATGACCGGAGGGTTGTGGGTTCAATCCGAGATGGGGGACTGTAAAAGTATAACCCTCGTTCGGGTTCGTTGCCCCTTTAAGAACTTGACCCAGAAACACAGGAATGGATTTTTCAAGCGCTGACGCGCTATTTTTTTAATAAACACAAAAATAAAACAAACAAAATACAAAAGCAAAACAAACACCTAGCTCCTCTTGGAGCACTAACTCAACTTTCAGGAACACCCTGACTAACGCGGGACAGCTACGCTGTTTACCCGTCCTTCCCAAAACACACTGGTTTCAAAACAACACTTACTTGTTCTCTCTCTCTCTCTCTTCCTTTGGCTACTCGGAGACAGCGCACCTCTCTGCCTCCTTCCACTCAGCAGCCCCGATCAGACTGCCTGCTCTCCTTTTAAACTCCCGCACCTGGATCTAATTTTTAATAATGCCCAGGTGCGGATAATAATTAATAATAAAACAATTAAACAAAACAATAAAACAATTAGCAAACTAAATGAAATAATAAAGCAACACAAATCAAACAAAAAGGTGCATTCTCACATGGTTTTTTTCCTTTTTTCTTTGCAGGGAGGTTTTAACCCCCTCCCTGCCGTCTCTCACAACCCGCTATGTTACACTTCCCCCCCCTTGTCTTTCCAAGACACAGGCCACGAGACGGCCACCTCCTCCCCTAAAACACAACCACCCACCCTCGAGTCCATAAATGTCAATTTTCGCCCTCTTCCACGGGCGAACTCGAGGGTGGATCGGTCCACGTCCTGGGTCAGCCAGGTAGGGACCGCGCACCGGCGACGAGGGACCCCACCGGTTTGTCAGGGGCGACCGGAACGACAACCGGGGCACTGGAGGCTGCAGTAGCGGGCAGAGGTCTGCAGCTGGGACCCAGTGCAGCGACGTCCGGTCAACAAGGGGGAGCGAAGTAGTGACCAGGGGGAGCGTACGCGACGTCTGGGAGCAGCGTAGCGACGTCTTAGTGACCAGGAGGAGCGGAGCAGGGGACCAGGTGGAGAACTGTGCCCGATCCTGCCGACTCCTGGGCTCCAGGTCAAGTGAAGGGAGGTCCAGGCTAACCGACAGGGTGTCCAGGAGCAAGGGGTGAGGGACTGGACGCAGCGACGCCGGACTGGACCGTAGGGGTGGTGGTCGGGGCTGTGGTGGAGGTACGCTTGTCACCTCCTCCCTAGGCTCCGGAAGCGGCAGCTCCTCCCCTCTGGGCTCTGGCAGCGGCAGCTCCTCCCCTCTGGGCTCCGGCAGCGGCAGCTCCTCCCCTCTGGGCTCCGGCAGCGGCAGCTCCTCCCCTCTGGGCTCCGGCAGCGGCAGCTCCTCCCCTCTGGGCTCCGGCAGCGGCAGCTCCTCCCCTCTGGGCTCCGGCAGCGGCAGCTCCTCCCCTCTGGGCTCTGGCAGCGGCAGCTCCTCCCCTCTGGGCTCTGGCAGCGGCAGCTCCTCCCCTCTGGGCTCCGGCAGCGGCAGCTCCTCCCCTCTGGGCTCCGGCAGCGGCAGCTCCTCCCCTCTGGGCTCCGGCAGCGGCAGCTCCTCCCCTCTGGGCTCCGGCAGCGGCAGCTCCTCCCCTCTGGGCTCCGGCAGCTCCCCTCTGGGCTCCGGCAGCGGCAGCTCCTCCCCTCTGGGCTCTGGCAGCGGCAGCTCCTCCCCTCTGGGCTCTGGCAGCGGCAGCTCCTCCCCTCTGGGCTCCGGCAGCGGCAGCTCCTCCCCTCTGGGCTCCGGCAGCGGCAGCTCCTCCTCTCTGGGCTCCGGCAGCGGCAGCTCCTCCCCTCTGGGCTCCGGCAGCGGCAGCTCCTCCCCTCTGGGCTCCGGAAGCGGCAGCTCCTCCTCTCTGGGCTCCGGAAGCGGCAGCTCCTCCTCTCTGGGCTCCGGAAGCGGCATCTCCTCCCCTCTGGGCTCCGGCAGCGGCAGCTCCTCCCCTCTGGGCTCCGGAAGCGGCAGCTCCTCCTCTCTAGGCTCTGGCAGCGGCGGCTCCTCCCCCTCTGGCTCGGGAGGCTGCGGAGCTCCGCTAGCCTGCTCCCATTCCAGGAGTAACCGCTCCAATTCGGTTGGCTCCCGCTCCTGTCTCTTCTGCGGTGCCAACCCCATCTCTCTCTCCCATCTCTCCAGCTGCTCCTTCTGAGCAGCGGCATTTCTATTGATCTGCTCGATCAGGTCCCATAAATCCATCTTTCTCTGGGTCGTAGGGGCGCCCACACTCTCTGCCACCAAATGTAAAAGTATAACCCTCGTTCGGGTTCGTTGCCCCTTTAAGAACTTGACCCAGAAACACAGGAATGGATTTTTCAAGCGCTGACGCGCTATTTTTTTAATAAACACAAAAATAAAACAAACAAAATACAAAAGCAAAACAAACACCTAGCTCCTCTTGGAGCACTAACTCAACTTTCAGGAACACCCTGACTAACGCGGGACAGCTACGCTGTTTACCCGTCCTTCCCAAAACACACTGGTTTCAAAACAACACTTACTTTTTCTCTCTCTCTCTCTCTCTCTCTCTCTCTCTCTTCCTTTGGCTACTCGGAGACAGCGCACCTCTCTGCCTCCTTCCACTCAGCAGCCCCGATCAGACTGCCTGCTCTCCTTTTAAACTCCCGCACCTGGATCTAATTTTTAATAATGCCCAGGTGCGGATAATAATTAATAATAAAACAATTAAACAAAACAATAAAACAATTAGCAAACTAAATGAAATAATAAAGCAACACAAATCAAACAAAAAGGTGCATTCTCACATGGTTTTTTTCCTTTTTTCTTTGCAGGGAGGTTTTAACCCCCTCCCTGCCGTCTCTCACAACCCGCTATGTTACAGGGACACTGCTGCTGTACCCTTGAGCAAGGTACTTTACCTAGATTGCTCCAGTAAAAACCCAACTGTATAAATGGGTAATTGTATGTAAATAATAGTGTAATTGTATGTAAAAAAGAATGTGATATCTTGTGACAATTGTAAGTCCCCCTGGATAAGGGTGTCTGCTAAGAAATAAATAATAATTATTATTTGTTTATTTAGCAGACCCCTTTATCCAAGGCGACTTACAGAGACTAGGATGTGTGAACTATGCATCAGCTGCAGAGTCACTTACAATTACGTCTCACCTGAAAGACGGAGCACAAGGAGGTTAAGTGACTTACTCAGGGTCACACAATGAGTCAGTGGCTGAGGTGGGATTTGAACCGGGGACCTCCTGGTTACAAGCTCTTTTCTTTAACCACTGGACCACACAGCCTCCTATGTAATAATGGAGTGACAACATTATTCTCTTAATAATCTTCAGATTCTCAGCTGTTTAGTAAGGTATAATACAGTAGATTTTCGGTGGATATTTGTCCTGATACACAAGCCGAAAGTCACGTTATGTCAGTGAGACCTCGAACAGGTAGAATTTTCACCGTAGTGAAAAAGAGAGCAAGCTTTATAAGTACAAGCTCGCTCTCTTGCATCAAGTAGCTTATTACATCTTATCCCCCCCCCCCCCCCCACACACTTTTAGAAAGGCTACGCCCCTATTGGTATACACACAATTTGTATTGTTAAGGAGATTCAGTATTTTTTCCTATTGGAAGAATAATAGTTGAAAGTCAACACTGGAATACACTGTAGCTACTATGAACATATCCATTACATATTTCTCTATATATGAAAGCAGCTGGATCGACAGATAGATTCTTATTCTTAGCTGTTCCACATTTCTTTATTATTCTGTTTTAGGTATGCTCCCCAGAACACCAGGCTCCAGCCCTGGTTGGTGGAGCAAATCAACAGTCGGCGGTACCCTGGTTTGAGCTGGACCAATGAGGCACTAAAACAGTTTCGAATCCCATGGAAACATGACAACCGGAAGGTCTTGACACCTGAGGACACAATGATATTCAAGGTGGGTTTACACTAATTTAAAATATGAAATACCTGTGATAGTTTGAACCTTCCCCAAGAGGACAGCGATTGATATTTTCATTTTCCCAAGGAGGGATATAGTTAATGCAGCAGCTCAGTGCCCTATGTCAGGAGACTCGAGGTTTGAATCCAGGAACAATTTTGCAGTTTTCTATTTCTAAGTTATCCCAGGACTGAAAGGTTAGGTCAGGTCAGAACTGAGGTGTGCTTGCTTGCTTTGAACTAAACTGTGGGTCTTTCCTCTCTAAGATACAACAAACTAGCTCCTAATATCCCCTTATCCAAAATACAATGTGACACCTGGTCTTTGCAATCCAGCTGGTAATAAGATGCCCCAACTTCACATTCACTGAATTAGGGGTGTTCCACAATCCCTCACCCTTTCTAAATCAACCACCCCTGCACAATACTAGCCCTATTAAAAAGCATTGCACTCCATTGAATCAAGGGGTCTTGTTATCAGAGACAATGCTTGTAGCTGATGTTTCTGGTGATCCGTAGACTGTAGGACTTCTACATAAGGAAACGCAGTCTGAGACACCAGAATGAAATCTTGGGACCTGCTTCGAAGCCACAAAAAAAAGAAAAAAGACCGAAAACTAATTTATTAGACATGGGATTTTTTTTAAAAATAACAGTAGCAACTACAAAAAGTGTGTTTTTTCTTAGTCTGTTCACTTTATATCTAGGACTGGGCAGTGGCGACAGGTCAATACAGGGAGGGTATTGACCAGCCTGATCCTGCTGACTGCAGGAGGCATTTCCAGTGTGCTCTGGATAAAGTCAAGAGATTGGTGTTGCGTGCTGATCACAGTCGGGATCCAGTCGACCCACACAAAATATATCGGATTAGCAGTAAGAGTTTGGCTGTCTGTATTTTATTTATTTTTTAATCTGATTAATCTTTATGTAGCTCTGGTCCCTCCGTGTTTATGTCCTCAGTCTCTCACAGATTATCTCCTTACACACTCTGTTTAGGAGCTACAGTACATACAGCCATTACTCAAGATTATAAGACTTTAATTCCTTCAAGAAGTTTGGGATGAAAATCTTCTGTGAGTCAGTCATGCAGTTTGCTTAACACTTCTGTCTCAATATCGCAGGTGGTTTCCAGTTTTTCATCCACTTACTGTATTTCTTTGAGTGTTTTCTCCTGTCAATACTGTGCTTTTTGCTTTTTTATGCAGGTGGAGATGTAAATAGAGGTGTATATGCATATGCACGTCCGGAAATAGGGCCATCTTTCGAAGCTCTTACCTGCCACTTGTCCCTCAAGGTAGAGTAATCTCACTTAACATCTCACTTTGTCCTTTTCTATTTCCCTCTATGTCTGATATACAGTGTAAGCAAATAAATACAAACTATATTGTACAGTAAAACAGAAAGCATGTTGCCTTGCTATTACATTTTATTCCATTCTGAATTGTGCGCACTGCACAGTATTCTCTCCCATTGACAAGCATTGCACTCAGTTGTATAAAAAAACTTTGTCTGTAGGTTAGCATGTATAACCACGAGCACAGAATCTGTGCTGCTATTTTTATTTTTATTTTTTGTTCACGAAGTGGAAGTCATTTTGTTTATCCTATTGTTTTTGCATATAATGTAGTTTATCTCGGTTCAGTCAGCATTCTTATTCACAGAAGAGGCTCCTTAAGTAATATTTTTGTAAACAGTTATAATTCAGGATTAGACAAAGATTATAAACACCTGCCATAACACTGTCACTTTTTTTACAAAACAAGTACATCAGTAACACACATGGAACATTACAGACAAATTGATAAACACAGGGTTGTTGAAAAGCAGCTGTTATTTACCAAGAATCTCTCCTTCTCAGTCCTCTCCTTGGCTTTCTTTCTCAGTAACTTTGTGACTTGCATGTTTTTGTTCTTCGTTCAATAATTGCTACTTAAAACCATTTACTATAATGTGGGTTTATGTAGCCTTCACCATAAATTCAAACACTCAATCCTAAATTATTACGTGAAACCTATAAGAAAGTGAACTTCCCTCCTCAGGAATGTTTTTGCTCTTTCTATTTCTGAGTGACAGCTGGTGTTTTCCAGACTGGCTTGGAGGAGCAGGGTCAGGCATCCAGGTGGCGGATGAAGAAGGAATCCCAGAGGAAGGTGAAGGGATGGAAGGTGGTGGAGGTGCAGGGTCAGGCACCCTGGTGGTGGATGATGAAGGAGAAGGCATACCAGAGGAAGGTGGAGGAGGAGCAGTCAGAGGGAAGGAAGGTGATGGAGGAGCAGTCAGAGGGATGGAAGGTGGAGGAGGAGCAGTCAGAGGGAAGGAAGGTGGAGGAGGAGCAGTCAGAGGGATGGAAGGTGGGAGAGGAGCAGTCAGAGGGATGGAAGGTGATGGAGGAGCAGTCAGGGAAGGAAGGTGGAGGAGGAGCAGTCAGAGGGATGGAAGGTGGAGGAGGAGCAGTCAGAGGGATGGAAGGTGGAGGAGGAGCAGTCAGAGGGATGGAAGGTGGAGGAGGAGCAGTCAGAGGGAAGGAAGGTGGGAGAGGAGCAGTCAGAGGGATGGAAGGTGGAGGAGGAGCAGTCAGAGGGATGGAAGGTGGAGGAGGAGCAGTCAGAGGGAAGGAAGGTGGGAGAGGAGCAGTCAGAGGGATGGAAGGTGGAGGAGGAGCAGTCAGAGGGATGGAAGGTGGAGGAGGAGCAGTCAGAGGGAAGGAAGGTGGAGGAGGAGCAGTCAGAGGGAAGGAAGGTGAAGGAGGAGCAGTCAGAGGGAAGGAAGGTGATGGAGGAGCAGTCAGAGGGAAGGAAAGTGAAGGAGGAGCAGTCAGAGGGAAGGAAGGTGATGGAGGAGCAGTCAGAGGGAAGGAAAGTGGAGGAGAAGCAGTCAGAGGGAAGGAAAGTGGAGGAGGAGCAGTTGGAGGGAAGGAAGGTGGGAGAGGAGCAGTCAGAGGAATGGAAGGACTCCCAGGAACTGACCCCAGAGTATAAGAAGGAGAAAGGTAAGGGGCATTTAAAAGTGCTTAAACTTGTACAGTTTGTTATACATGTGTTTTTAATATAGCTTTTACTTGTATCAAATTTGAATTTGCTTTTCAATGCATAAAAGAAGCAACACAACAAAAAAATACAGAAGGAAAAAAATACATTAGGAATACAGAACAAAACTCTATTTTATACTTATGTATAACACTATGTAACACAATTTTTTGTTCCTGGGTAGTAAGTGTTATTTCCTAATTGCTTATGCCTCAAAAGTATAGAAAATGGCTATTATTCCCCACAAACTTTGATTTTGTGACCAGGACAGTGATATTTTGAAATTTACCTATTTCCAATGAGAAAACGGGCGAATTTGTGTCTTTTTGTTCACTTAGTCAGAAAAAAACAACATATGAATCCAAATTAACATGTATTTATACTAAAGTAATACAAAAATGACTACAAAAGATTTAGAAGTGAGTAGTTTTTCGAGATTTACAATTATACTGTAAATCACTTTCACAAATCAGCCCCCAAATGTAGTCTCCCATCATGTTCTCGTTATACTGTCCTTGGTAGCGGCGTTCAAAGTCCAGTATATCCTGGTGGAAGCGCTCACCTTGCTCCTCCGAGTACGCTCCCATGTTCTCCTTGAATTTATCAAGATGAGCATCAAGGATATGGACTTTGAGGGACATCCTACAGCCCATTGTGCCGTAGTTCTTCACCAGAGTCTCAACCAGCTCCACATAGTTTTCGGCCTTGTGATTGCCCAGGAAGCCCCGAACCACTGCGACAAAGCTGTTCCAAGCCACTTTCTCCTTACTAGTGAGCTTCTTGGGGAATTCATTGCACTCCAGGATCTTCTTTATCTGTGGTCCGACGAAGACACCGGCTTTGACCTTTGCCTGAGACAGCTTAGGGAAGAAGTCTTGAAGGTACTTGAAGGCTGCCGACTCCTTATCTAGAGCTCTGACAAATTGTTTCATAAGGCCCAATTTGATGTGCAGTGGTGGCATCAGCAGCTTCCGGGGGTCCACCAGTGGCTCCCACTTGACGTTGTTCCTCCCCACAGAGAACTCGGTCCCCTGTGGCCAGTCCCGCCTGTGGTAGTGCGCCTTGGTGTCCCTGCTGTCCCAAAGGCAAAGATAGCAGGGAAACTTGGTAAAACCCTGCCTTGGAGACCCATCAGGAATGTCACCATTTTGAAGTCTCCTATGACCTTGATGCCATCTCAGAAAAATGCAGATATGTATCCACTTAGGCAGCTGGAACTAAACTGAACTGGTGGGCTTAAGGCCCCTGTATTTATACTACTATTTATATTACTGGAAAGTTCTAGAAAGTTCTAGAAGTTACTCCAAGTTTACTCAGCTCTGAATCTATCTGGAATGTTCTGGAAAATAGGTAAATTTCAAAATATCACTGTCCTGGTCACAAAAGCAAAGTTTGTGGGGAATAATAGCCATTTTCTATACTTTTGAGGCATAAGCAATTAGGAAATAACACTTACTACCCAGGAACCAAAAAAATAAATAAATTTGTTACACGGGTGTAATCTATGCTATAGTTTGTAATATTTTAATTGATGGTTAGGATTCTTTGATGCAATTAACACATTATTCCATACATTAGTAATGGTCAGAGGTTTATACGATTTAAGTAATTTTGAGTAAATAGACGCCACCATACCCCTTGTATTAGCATCCGAGACCCATTCAATGATGGGATGTGTTGATAAATTTGACCCCCAGGAGACGCCACAGGTTTTCAAAAGAGCTTGTAGTCTAAAATAAAAAAGTAGTCCCAGGCAAATTAAAATGTGTAACTAAGTCTTGAAAGGTGAGAAGGTCACTATTGTCAGAAATGTTGGAAAGCGTAACATTTTACATTATTTTTACATACAGTATGGAAATACACTATTCAAGGCTCTCTATTTGGATTCCAAATAGTTATGTCATGCAATAACAGGACATGGTACATGAAACTCAAAGGCATCTATTCACAGCACAGCCTCGAAGCACAAGCAGCACATAATTGAATTTCTAAATTAAAATTCATAACCTTTAAACAGGAAAGTACCGTGCAATAGAAAACTCCATCTCTCATTAGCATCAGAACCTTGAGCATGTGGTCTCAGATTTGTTCACACTATTTCTTTCAGATGTTCTTGCTTGAGATATGAAACTGCAGCTCTCAATTATTTACTCTCTAACTCTGACAGGTAATTGTGATCCTGTGTCTGAAACAAGCCAAGACTATCAATCGATGTGTGAAGCTGCTGAAAATGAGGTAATTACTATCGGCAAGTAACTGCTGTCTGCTGTCATTTGAATACAGGATTTCAAAAATCAGATTCATCTTCATATTGCAATAAAAGGAAGTAAGTAAAGTATTCTTTAATCGAGAACTAATCTTAACAGAGGAAGCTGTAACTTTGTGCAACTCAGTGTTTACAAACCTCTTGCCAAGGCATGAAGTCTCACATTTCTACTGGACCTTGTAGACAAAATAATATATATATATATATATATATATATATATATATATATATATATATATATATATATATATATATATATAATATATAGATAGATAGATAGATAGATAGATACAGTTAGAGATATAGATATAGATATATATATAGATATAGATATATATATATATATAGATATAGATATAGATCTATATATAATACAATAGAGCGACAGCGTGTGGAAGCGACATCGTGGGAGAAGTACGAGTGGACAAGTACAACGCAGTTAGAAGCAGAAAGGAGGAATTACATCTTTAAATTAAATCTGGAGTCGCTGTAATCAGAAAACATTGCAGCTTAAAGCCTTACAGCTGCGTGTATTTTTCTGATAACAAGCTGAAACTCGGAGCAGCTGATTCAAATTCCGCGGCGTTCTGGGACACGGGGGAGGGGCGGAGCCCGCAGCACAAACACAAACAAAGGCAGCTAGGCTTCCCAGCGACAGCGTGGGAGAAGTATGAGTGGACAAGTACAACGCAGTTAGAAGCAGTTTGAAAGCAGGTTGACAGTTGCAGAAGCTATACTAAACTTTAAAAAAAAAATGGTCTTCAAGCCAGTAATCTGTGACAACTGCATGATGTGGGAAATCTGAGAAAACCCACCAGAGCTCAACCAAGTTTGTGTAAAGTGCCGCACCATCCAGGACTTGCTTCAGCGATTAAGCCTGCTAGAAAAGGAGCTGGAGGAAATGAGACAGCAACAGGAGCTTGAGGAGCTGACACACCCACAATTCATGGAAGTCTGCACCCCTAGCAGACTGAAAGCCACCAGGGAGATGGAAGAGAGTCGAAACAGCTGGGTTCAGATAGGCAGAAGCAGGGAAAAAAAGAAACTTCGTCAAACACAACCACCAGAAATCCAAACATCCAACAAATTTGAGCCACTTCAACATTTAGATGACCAAAACCAACATCAAGAGAATGAAAGAAACAACATCCAGGACCCTATAAACAGTGCTGACCAGGCAGCAAAAAGAAGGGAGGTCATGATTGTTGGGGACTCCATATTGAGAAACACAGCAAGTTCAGTTCGCAGTTTGGACCCCCTTACTACAACAGTGTGCTGCCTTCCAGGAGCCTCTGTCAAGCACATCACTGAGAATGTGGACAGGCTCCTAGAACGAACAGGAGACAACCCGGTAGTAGTCGTCCACATCGGTACAAACAACATTGGAAGAGACAGGCCAAGATCCCTGCAAAACAAATTCAATGAGCTAGGAAGGAAAGGACCATATGGACAGCTGGAAATACAAAATCAAAATGCATGGCTGAAATCGTGGTGCACACAGGAAGGCTTCACCTTTCTTGAACATTGGAGTACATTCTACAACAAGGACTATCTATACAGGTGGGACGGACTGCACTTAAACAGAAAGGGAACCAATCTACTCGGAGAAAGGATCCTTCAGGAGGTCCAGAAGCATTTAAACTAGAAATGAAGGGGGGAGAAAACAAAAAAAAATAGAAGGGAGACCATATCAAAACAAGGGCAACAACTCAGGTAAGACCACTATTAAATGTATTTATCTTAATGCTAGAAGTCTCAGAAACAAAATGTTAGAACTTGAAGCTACTGCATTAACAAGTAACTATGATGTGATAGGTGTTACAGAAACTTCGTTGTCTGAGAGTGATGGAGACGAATATAATATTAGTGGGTACACACTGTATAGGAAAGACAGGCAGGACAGAAGAGGCGGAGGGGTAGCGCTATACATAAGAAATAGTCTTGAAGCCCAGGTGTTAAATCAGGACAAAGAAAACAATGCAGAATCAATATGGATCAGAATAATGGACACAAATTCAAAGGGCATAATAATAGGAGCATGCTATAGACCGCCAAATTCAGACGCCAAGCAAAATAATCTGTTGTACAATGACATTCGAAATGCGTGTAGAAAAGGAGAAGCCATACTAATGGGGGATTTCAACTTCCCCTGTATAAAATGGGAAAACCCGATGGGGGGCACGACGGACGAAATTGAAATGGTGGAAATGACAAATGACTGCTTCCTAACGCAATTTGTCAAGGCACCGACTAGAGGGGAGGCATGCCTTGATTTAGTCTTTTCAAATAATGAAGACAGAATAACTAAAACAGAGGTCAGAGCGCCATTGGCAAACTCAGACCACAACATGGTCTCATTTGAAATAGTTTTTAAAACCCCAAAAGTAATGACTAAAGCTAAGGTTTACAATTTTGGAAAAGCAATCTATGAAGGTATGAAACGGAGACTAACAGAAGTAGATTGGAGTAAAATAGAGAAAACATCCACAGAAAAAGGATGGCTGTTTATTAAAAATGTAGTAATAGAGGCACAAAACAATTACATCTCAAAAGTAGACAAATCTAAATCTAAAACAAAATGGCAAAAATGGTTTAATAGATCAATTGAAAAAAATATTCAGCGAAAAAAGGCACTTTACAGAGCATTTAAAAGGGACCAAAAACAAAGCACACAGAAAGAGTACTTGGAACTGCAAACACAAGTCAAAAAGGAAGTTAGAAAGGCCAATAGAGAGATAGAAATCAATATTGCTAAGGGGGCTAAAACCAATTCCAAAATATTTTTCCAATATTATAACAGCAAGAGAACATTCAAAGAGGAGGTTAAAAGAGACACAAATGGCAATATCATAGATGAAGAAAAAAAATAGCAAACAGCTAACCAAGATCATGCAACAGTCTCTTGACACAGGGGTTGTACCGACAGACTGGAAAATAGCAAACATAATTCCGATCCACAAAAAGGGAGACAAAACCGAACCAGGTAACTACAGACCAATAAGCCTGACTTCCATTATATGTAAACTTATAGAAACTATAATAAGATCCAAAATGGAAAATTACCTATATGGTAACAATATCCTGGGAGACAGCCAGCATGGTTTTAGGAAAGGGAGATCGTGTCTAACTAACCTACTTGACTTTTTTGAGGATGCAACATTGAAAATGGATAACTGCAAAGCATACGACATGGTTTATTTAGATTTCCAGAAAGCTTTTGACAAAGTCCCGCATAAAAGATTAATTGTGAAACTGAACGCAGTACGGATTCAAGGAAATGCATGCACATGGATTAGGGAGTGGTTAACAGGTAGAAAACAGAAAGTACTGATTAGAGGAGAAACCTCAAAATGGAGCGAGGTAACCATTGGTGTACCACAGGGATCAGTATTAGGTCCTCTGCTATTCCTAATCTACATTAATGATTTAGATTCTGGTATAGTAAGCAAACTCGTTAAATTTGCAGACGACACAAAAATAGGAGGAGTGGCAAACACTGTTGAAGCAGCAAAGGTCATTCAAAATGATCTAGACAGCATTCAGAATTGGGCAGACACATGGCAAATGACATTTAATAGAGAAACGTGTAAAGTATTGCATGCGGGCAATAAAAATGTGCATTATAAATATCATATGGGAGATAGTAAAATTGAAGAAGGGAACTATGAAAAAGACCTAGGAGTTTATGTTGACTCAGAAATGTCTTCATCTAGACAATGTGGGGAAGCTATAAAAAAGGCTAACAAGATGCTCGGATATATTGTGAGAAGTGTTGAATTTAAATCAAGGGAAGTAATGTTAAAACTCTACAATGCATTAGTAAGACCTCACCTAGAATATTGTGTTCAGTTCTGGTCACCTCGTTACAAAAAGGATATTGCTGCTCTAGAAAGAGTGCAAAGAAGAGCAACCAGAATTATCCCGGGTTTAAAAGGCATGTCGTATGCCGACAGGCTAAAAGAACTGAATCTATTCAGTCTTGAACAAAGAAGACTACGCGGCAATCTGATTCAAACATTCAAAATCCTAAAAGGTATAGACAATGTCAACCCGGGTAACTTCTTTGACCTGAAAAAAGAAACAAGGACCAGGGGTCACAAATGGAGATTAGATAAAGGGGCATTCAGAACAGAAAATAGGAGGCACTTTTTTACACAGAGAATTGTGATGGTCTGGAACCAACTCCCCAGTAATGTTGTTGAAGCTGACACCCTGGGATCCTTCAAGAAGCTGCTTGATGAGATTCTGGGATCAATAAGCTACTAACAACCAAACGAGCAAGATGGGCTGAATGGCCTCCTCTCGTTTGTAAACTTTCTTATGTTCTTATGTTCTAATGAAAAAGGCTTCTTTGGATTGAACTCAAGACATTTTAAAGTTAGAATAAGTCAACGCTTCAAACAATTGTGTGAAGTATATGTGAACAAGTTGTTTATCTTTTTTAGGTCACAGAATTAAGAACATTTCGGCCTACAATACACCATGAGGGATACCATAAATACTACAGGTAATGTATGCATTAAAAAATTGTTATATTCCTGTGGCAGGATGGCTGCAGTGGTGACATCACACCCGGAAGAAGACGCAAACACACAGCAGCTGCGGGTTAAAAGCCGAGACGCGAAAGCGCTCGGTTTCTTTATTAAATAATAATGAAATCAAAGGTTTTTACACAAACCACAAAACAAACAGGCACAAGGGCCAAACAAACCAGACAGACAAACAAGTAAGTGTCGTGCTGGCTGATCTAGCACGTTTTAGCAGTTGTTATTTTTAAATTCTGTCTCCTCTCTATCTCCCCGTACCTCCTCTCTGTACACCCAACCCCGAGTGGGTGAAAACATGCTGCTTTTATGCAGTTGTACCGAGACTCGATTGCTAATCAATCATTCAATTGGAATCTCGGTACAACTGCACATGATTTAATTAAGTGCAATCCCGTGACACACAGTATACACATTTTATCTGCACGTGAAGTGGTGTGCAATCCTCGTGACTAAATACAAATCTACATTTGAAATCACTCGTGTTACACAGACCCATTTATATGCCATTTACCAATGACTACACCAACATTTAACACACTACATGCAACATATAAACAAACAATACACACAAGGCGGGGTCACACTGCCACAATTCCTTATGGACTGAAAAGCTAGAGTGTGGGGCCATATACCCAAATGTTTAATACATGTGCTTATTTCCTCATGCTTGTATCATACAGCACAACCGGACGCTAGCAATCGTTTTTTTAATGTTTTGTTCTGACGTCTAGGTTTTCATTTGAGAAAGAAGGAGAATACCAGTGTGAGATCACAGCTCTGATTTTTGACGTGGCGTCTCCAGCTGAAGTTGTGTATGGGACTGAGCAATGGGAGAAGTGTCCCCTAGACCAGAGCTCCCTGCTTCCTGCCGGCCCGCTGTATGATATAAACAGTCCAAGCGGAGCACTGAAGCACCTTTCCTTCCCACATTCGGAGTGCTCCCCTGGTCAGTGGCAACTTGAAATTGCTGAAACTCAAGCTATTTTAACAATTTGTTATTTACAGTCCCTGAACTCAAATACATGAGAGGGAGTGAATAACAAGCATGAGAACAAGCAGACATGTGTCTAAAGCAGCCACAAAAGTGCAGTCCTGTTGGTGACTATCAGGTAAAACTGTAGCACATGTCACTGCAGATGAGAAAGAAACCCCACATTCGCTGGTATATTATTTCAAGAAATCCTGCATTATGTTTTAGAACCAGCAGTCTAAAGAGTTCTCTTCAGTGGCATTTTTAGTTTTGTCCTTCTCGGTTTAAACTTAAACTCCTTTCATCTTTTTTTTTCCAGAAGTTCAGAATCACTTGATGGTGGCACACTACAAGAATGACAATGCTGAGATGATTAAACCAAGCGAAGTGACAGAAACTCACATCAAAATAAAAGTCACAGAAATGTCTCTCTTTGGTCTTGTGAGAAGATGGCTGAAATATAAAAGTAAAGCTCAGGTGCTTCTGTTTCTCAGGCAGCTGACTAAGATAAAGAAGCTGAATGTTTTCTTGCTCTCCTCAAATGTTGTTTTGGATGAAGTAAGTAAAGGATTGGAGAACCACATTAAAGTTGATATACAAAAATATCTGAATTTTAGTTAATAATCGTATTACTATTATGGAAATGAATACTCATGATTTTTCTGACAAGCGCTTCCTCTTTTGGATTTAATCAATATAAAACATTTCCCTCCCCTTCAAAGGTGCAAGAGAAGCAAAAAGACAGTATTTTCATTGAGACAAGTTCACACTGTGTTGTGTTGGAAGAGGAAAAGTACAGCGTTTCATGTGACCAGGAAAACGCTCATGTACAACCAGACGTAAGCTAAGCTTTACTTTAATCTAGCTGACTAAAACATAGATCTGTTTGGGAGTGTGTGTTTGTATAATGTAATATGCCACATTGTATAATGTAATCATGTTTGCTCATATTTGTTACACTTCATCTACAAATTTATAAATTATAAAAAATATGTCCATTTTGCTATTGCCACACCCTGTCAGATACAGTATTGTCATTCCATTATACAGTAATTTACTAAGTTGAATGGTAAAATGGAATTAAACAAAATCACTACGTAGGGGTGATGATGTTCTGCAATCCCAGAATTACTGGAAAACACAGACTTCATTATTTTGATTAATTCATTTCTTCCCCTTTTGTAATTTATATCAAACCTGAAGGTGTTGAGCTGATATGTTCAAGAGACTAGAAAGCCATCAAAACCAAACCTATATAAAACACAGAGAGAGGTTGCTGCTTTATTGCGTTATATATTTACACATTCTTTGGGGTTTATAATTATTCTAAATATGTGAGCTATTCAAAAGATTGTTTCTTTTTCAATCTTAGACTTATGATTTTGTAAGAGACTACGGTCCCAACTTCCCCCCAACATTTGAAATCTTTTTGAACAATGACGTGGAAGAGCTGACTGTTAAAGTTTTCAAAAGCACCAGAAGAGATGCTTCGGTCTGGTCTCGCAGAGTATTGCTTGATGGTAAGAGGGTTCATTTGTAATTTTAAGTTACCTGAAAAACTAGCAGTCATTACATTTTGCCAGCTTTTGATAAAATATGGATTCAATAATAACTATGTAAAATATGTGAATCTGTTCAACTGGGATTTCTTTGTTTTTCAACTGGAAAGCAAACATGGAAAATGTGTACAATCTATAAACCTCAGGACTGATGAGCCAATAATGTTCAGTACAAAAGCTTCAAACTTTAATCAAGAAAGACCTTTTTGTTGTTTTTGCTCATCAGTTTTGTTAATAACAGTGTTTATATATATATATATATATATATATATATATATATAGTCACCTCCAAAATTATTGGCACCCTTGATAAAGATGAGCAAGAAAGACTGTATAAAATAAATAATACCAGTACTGATCTATATTGTAATTTTCCACTTTATAATGATTCAATGGAATCAACCAAAATTACACATTTCTCAAATTATAAATTTATTTTTGAGAAAAATGTGTATTACTTGTTAATAAAAAACTTTTTCTCTGAGCAATTGTATTAGAATAAAAGAATATGGTTTTCCCATATATTTAAGCATAAAATATAGCTCATAACCTGTGTTGTTTATTTTGTACAGCCTTTTTTGCTCATCTTTATCAAGGGTGCCAATAATTCTGGAGGTGACTGTGTGTGTATATATAATATAGGTGTGTATAATAGTACTTTTATTTTCTCAGGTTTCAGTTCATCAGGTCAAGCTCCACCTGGTAAGTGGTAATCACTTTTATTTCACCCCCCCCCCCATCTTTACTTTATATAGCGCCTTTCTTAAAGGATTATCACAAAGCGCTTAACACAGCAAAGGAAGACAAGTAAAATAGCAATAAAACTAAACTCATCACCTATACAGAATTGGATACAAACAACTAACAACATTAAAAATCAAAATAATAAAAACAACGAATTAAAAGAATGTCAATTTAAATAAATATGTTTTAAGGCGAGATTTAAAAACAGTTCAGGTTTGGATGTACTCCCAGTTCAGGATTCAAACATCAATTTTTAATGCAGTCTCTATTTGATTTGCTTTTTGACTACATGCAGCTGTGAGGTCCAGTGGTTAAAGAAAAGGGCTTGTAACCAGGAGGTCCCCGGTTCAAATCCCACCTCAGCCACTGACTCATTGTGTGACCCTGAGCAAGTCACTCAACCTCCTTGTGCTCCGTCTTTCGGGTGAGATGTAATTGTAAGTGACTCTGCAGCTGATGCACAGTTCACACACCCTGGTCTCTGTAAGTCACCTTGGATAAAGGCGTCTGCTAAATAACAAAATAATAATAAAAATGTGTTTATCTATGTCAAAAAGTATTAGCTTTTTTATAAGAACTCTATAAAGAAAAAAATCAGTTTAGAATACATTTTTAAAAACACAAAACCTCAACATCTGAAAACAGTAACGTTTGCTGCACGGCGCTCGTGTTGAAATAACTACCATGGCTGGAGTGTTCTTGATGTATTTTGAGTGTGTTACTGCTGGATTAATGATGGCTTGTTGTGTCTCAGGTGGGAGGTTGAAGGCTCTGCGTTGCTGTATTTTGACTGCTGGATTAATGATTGCTTGTTGTGTCTCAGATGAGAGGTTGAAGGCTCTGCGTTGCTGTATTTTGAGTGCTGGATTAATGATTGCTTGTTGTGTCTCAGGTGAGAGGTTGAAGGCTCTGCGTTGCTGTATTTTGAGTGCTGGATTAATGATTGCTTGTTGTGTCTCAGGTGAGAGGTTGAAGGCTCTGCGTTGCTGTATTTTGAGTGCTGGATTAATGATTGCTTGTTGTGTCTCAGGTGGGAGGTTGAAGGCTCTGCGTTGCTGTATTTTGAGTGCTGGATTAATGATTGCTTGTTGTGTCTCAGGTGAGAGGTTGAAGGCTCTGCGTTGCTGTATTTTGAGTGCTGGATTAATGATTGCTAGTTGTGTCTCAGGTGAGGTTGAAGGCTCTGCGTTGCTGTATTTTGAGTGCTGGATTAATGATTGCTTGTTGTGTCTCAGATGAGAGGTTGAAGGCTCTGCGTTGCTGTATTTTGAGTGCTGGATTAATGATTGCTTGTTGTGTCTCAGGTGAGAGGTTGAAGGCTCTGCGTTGCTGTATTTTGAGTGCTGGATTAATGATTGCTTGTTGTGTCTCAGATGAGAGGTTGAAGGCTCTGCGTTGCTGTATTTTGAGTGCTGGATTAATGATTGCTTGTTGTGTCTCAGGAGAGAGGTTGAAGGCTCTGCGTTGCTGTATTTTGAGTGCTGGATTAATGATTGCTTGTTGTGTCTCAGGTGAGAGGTTGAAGGCTCTGCGTTGCTGTATTTTGAGTGCTGGATTAATGATTGCTTGTTGTGTCTCAGGAGAGAGGTTGAAGGCGGTGCGGACGAGGCTCATCGAGGGGCTGAACGCCTCAGTAATCCGGGACCTGCTGGATGACATGCTGCACATGAATGTGTTGAACGATGGCGAGGTGGAGAGTGTGAAGGAGGGGCAGACCTGCACCAAGGACAAGGCAAGCTGCCTGATCGACATGGTGAGGAAAAAGGGGACTTCCGCAAGCGAGAAATTCATCTACAAACTTGCAGAGAGGGACCCTGCCTTATACGTCACCCTGGGGCTTCACAGGCAATCAGTCGACTAAGAAGCGAATAACTGCTTATAATAGATTCTTCAATATAAAACCCTAATCCATCAAAACAGAACTAAAAAATAACCCTCTGATATCTGGCCTATTCTAAATCCAGTGTCACTGCACACTATTGTCTCCATAAAGCATTGCACTCTGCTGTATCAGGACAGCTCAACCAGCTTGTATTCAACCTCCAGTCTTGCAGGACTAGCTAGGCTTTCATTTACAAGGCAGGCTGAACTACACTATAATAATGTATCCTCCAAGTCTCACTGAGAAGGCTTTTAGAAATGCTACCACAATGGTAAATGTTTGAAAAAGAAGGTATCAAAAACAAAAGCATGTATGCCTAATAAATTGTGATTGAAGTTGATTATGCCTGGTATTAAGTGCAATATGAATGTTTTCACTGACATAATCCAATCTTCTGGATTATGTCAGTGCAGATATCTTGTATATTGTAATGCTTCATGTGAGAAGTCGTTCCTTTTAAAAGGAAATAACTTCCTTTGTTGTTTTGTGCTGTGTGTAGGGATCTATCTTCAGTCACGGCGTGTATAATCGTAACCCTGTTACGTTACGTTGTAAGGGCAGCTTCTCGAACTCCATAGAGTTCACAAACACACTGTTTTAAAATGTCTAAACATGAAACTAAAAAATTGAGACCGACGGGATATATTTCTGACACCCTGTGTGAAGCGAGCAACAGTTGCTGGCAACATTATTCAACTTCCGGTAAGTCAGTCAGAGAGGGTCGAAAGCGTATTTAAAAATAATTCTCAAATAATCTGCTAAAAAAATGCTTTATTGTATTTATCTTTATTTTTGTTTATATTGCTTATTGTATTTCTATTTGTTTATTTTATATTCTGTTATATATTTTGTTTGTAAAAATCTATCGTGTATATTTCAGCCATTCCTGAAAAAAATTAAGGATTGCAACTCAGTAAAAAGGGGGTTAAATGTAATGAACAGACTCATAGTGAATAGAAAATGGGGTTGGTTGTACCAGATTTATGTCACTGCTATTGTTGCTGGGGTTTTAGTAGTGCCCGGGCACTGAAAACATGACATTTTGTCTGGTGGGTTGTGTATTTCAGTCATTGTTGCTGGGGTTGTAGTATCGCCCGCACACTGAAAACATGACATTTTCTAAGAACAGAAGTGCTGGAGCCAACCCCTGTTCTATTATAAGCAGCTAATGACTTGGGATCTTTATTACTCAATATTTCATTAAATAATGTATAGTATTTAACATACATTAATTATCCAGTCAATTGCTCCCTCTCAGGTCCTCTGAATGGTCTGGCTTTCAAAGATTTAACCGAATGGAGTATTTCACCAGCATATGAAAATCAATGCTGTTGTGCTTCTCTAAAGTAATTTCAAATGTGAGTGCACAAGTTTCATGAGCACAATATCCATTTATTTTAAAATGTTTTTTTTAATGCTTTTTTTACAGATGTACTGAAACAATGGTTTTTAAATGCTATGACACAGTAAGGATTGGAATCTTTCATTTTATTTGCAAATGTGGTTTCCCATGAATATTTCTGGAAAGATCTCCCACGTTTTAACTCAAGGAGCTGAGACCAATCTGCCATTGATAAATGGAATGTAGCTGATGGCAGAACTGAACATGTAAAATCACCAAATGTTGCCCTTTGTGATAAAATACAATGTAAAGTATCTTGACTAAAATCATTTTCTTCAATTGAAGAATCCTCCACAGATTCCACAGTATATTGCTCACATGTTGATGACATGTGTTGTGTATCCACATTTAAATTTGTTTCGCTTTATGTTTTTAAAGAAATCAAGTGGAATACATAGATCATCTGTTTGTGTTCCTTTGTTATAAGAACATACATTAACAGTTGTATTTGTAGTATCACAAAAGGCAACATTTATTTCACTTATGTTTTTAAAACAGTCAAGTGGAGTACACAGATTGTCTGTTTTCGTTCCTTGTGTAAATTAAGACCATACATGAACAGTTTTATTTAGTAGTGTTTCAGGGTAGTCTGTTTTTTTACCTGTAAATGTAAAACTCTTTTGTACTGGTAGTACCTTTAGCTGGCATGTGTCTGAGTTACAGACAAAGCCCATGGTGTCAATATCTGCACCACTATGATTGGGAATGCCAACACATTCAAATGTACCATTCATGGCAGATATCGCAGGCTAGCATAGGCCTTTTCCTTTTATTTGGGGATTTACAAATACAGAAAGTTTATGTTTTCTTAGAATAATGTTCTGCGACCCACTGTTATTTATCATATTTAACATTTTGTATTAGTTTCCTTTGTACTCCCCCAAATGACTTACCTTGTTCTTCACTATATTCTGTTGTACAATGTACTAGTGTCTCTGTATTTGAATTTTGTTAATCCAGTTTTTGAACAATTAATATTTAGTGTATTCATCACACCTGCAGTCCTATCTCCCTCCTTCACCACACCTGCAGTCCTACCTCCCTCCTTCACCACACATGGAGTATTACCTCTCTCCTTCACTACACCTGTAGTCCTACCCTCCTTCACCACACCTGTAGTCCTACCCTCCTTCACCACATCTGTAGTCCTACCTCCCTCCTTCACCACACCTGTAGTCCTACCTCCCCTCCTTCACCACACCTGGAGTATTACCTCTCTCCTTCACCACACCTGTAGTCCTACCTCCCTCCTTCACCACACCTGGAGTATTACCTCTCTCCTTCACCACACCTGTAGTCCTACCTCCCTCCTTCACCACACATGGGGTATTACCTCCCTCCTTCACCACACCTGTAGTCCTACCTCCCTCCTTCACCACACCTGAGGTATTACCTCCCTCCTTCACCACACCTGTAGTCCTACCTCCCTCTTTCACCACACCTGGAGTGTTACCTCCCTCCTTAACCACATCTGGAGTATTACCTCCCTCCTTCACCACACCTGGAGTATTACCTCCCTCCTTCACCACACCTGTAGTCCTACCCTCCTTCACCACATCTGTAGTCCTACCTCCCTCCTTCACCACATCTGTAGTCCTACCTCCCTCCTTCACCACATCTGTAGTCCTACCTCCCTCCTTCACCACACCTGGAGTATTACCTCCCTCCTTCACCACACCTGGAGTATTACCTCCCTCCTTCACCACACCTGTAGTCCTACCTCCCTCCTTCACACCTGTATTCCTACCTCCCTCCTTCACCACACCTGAGGTATTACCTCCCTCCTTCACCACACCTGAAGTATTACCTCCCTCCTTCACCACACCTGTAGTCCTACCTCCCTCTTTCACCACACCTGGAGTGTTACCTCCCTCCTTAACCACACCTGGAGTATTACCTCCCTCCTTAACCACATCTGGAGTATTACCTCCCTCCTTCACCACATCTGTAGTCCTACCTCCCTCCTTCACCACACCTGAGGTATTACCTCCCTCCTTCACCACACCTGGAGTATTACCTCCCTCCTTCACCACACCTGTAGTCCTACCCTCCTTCACCACATCTGTAGTCCTACCTCCCTCCTTCACCACATCTGTAGTCCTACCTCCCTCCTTCACCACACCTGAGGTATTACCTCCCTCCTTCACCACACCTGTAGTCCTACCTCCCTCTTTCACCACACCTGGAGTGTTACCTCCCTCCTTAACCACATCTGGAGTATTACCTCCCTCCTTCACCACACCTGGAGTATTACCTCCCTCCTTCACCACATCTGGAGTCCTACCTCCCTCCTTCACCACACCTGGAGTATTACCTCCCTCCTCCCCTACACCTGGAGTATTACCTCCCTCCTCCCCTACACCTGTATTCCTACTTCCCTCCATCACACCTGTAGTCATACCTCCCTCCTTCACACCTGTAATCCTACCTCCCTCCTTCACCACACCTGTAGTCCTACCTCCCTCCTTCACCACACCTGTAGAATTACTTCCCTCCTTCACACCTGTAGTCCTACCTCCCTCCTTCACACCTGTAGTCCTACCTCCCTCCTTCACACCTGTAGTCCTACCTCCCTCCTTCACACCTGTAGTCCTACCTCCCTCCTTCATATCTGTAGTCCTACCTCCCTCCTTCACATCTGTAATCCTACCTCCATCCTTCACCACACCTGTAGTCTTACCTCCCTTACGTCACCTTGCTGTCTCACTGACATCTCTGCTGTTTTAGGACATTTCCTCACCCTCACCTCACCTGCACTCTGGTCTTGCTGCCTGGCTGTTACAGTCTCACTGATACGTGACCTACTTAGCTTTAATGTTTTCCCCTTTCACTTCCCTTGCCTTCTCAGTAACAGCTCCTGACCCTAGCCTCTCACTCCGAACCACTCCATACGCCTTTGGGTAGCACAGCACCGAAGACTCATGGACGTGGTACACACTACCACCACTCAAGCCCTAAAATTAAATGACAGGTTTTTTCTATATCATACAATCCACATTAATGTATTGTAATGCAGCTACACATTGAGGAAATGTAGTTCAGATATAGCACCAAACTGATGATCACAAATTAAGTTTTAATATTTAGAGTCATTTCCAAGAATAGTTACTCCGCTGCCTTCTCGGTGGTACCGTATTTCACCTCTGCCCACTCAAAAGGATCAGCGCTGCTGATTACTGGTGCTGATCCTCTCACAACCACACGTGGAGTGAGGCCAGGTTTCTTGCTCTGCAAACCTGTTGTTGCTGGTTTGGTCTCTTGTGCAGCAAACAGTTGCTGGTAAGCTGCACACCACATGAGCTGTGCAAGGAGAGGCATGCCACAGTCATCACTGAGATGTACACCATCAGTACACCACAGATCTGAGCATGTGACGGGGAAGTGTTCGGATATTGAGAGGTATCGGACCTTCATTCGGGCTGCACAGCGATGGTATTCCTGATGCAACAGATCTTAAAGGCCAAGGTCAACCATAAGCCGGGTCGGAAAATCTAATACTACCACCTACCAACAAGGAGGTTAAACAGGATTACAATAACATAAAAGGAATTTTAAAATCCCTATTGTTTTCACTTACAATCGTTAATTTATTTTTTTTTTTTGAGTGAAATAACATGAACCCCCTTTTTTGAGTTACGTAAATCCTTAATTTTTTCAGGACTGACTGAAATATACAACCCACCAGCCAAAATGTCATGTTTTCAGTGCCCGGCCACTACTAAAACCCCAGCAACAGTAGCAGTGAGGTAAATCTGGCACAACCAACCAACCCCATTTTCTAAACCCCCAGCAACAATTGCAGTTGTTACATTACATTACCTTATTCCACCTATGCTGTGCTGAGTGGATAAGGGTAGCAGATTCCTTGCCAGCTTCCTTGATGGTGTTGCTCTTGGTGAGGTTATTACCAGGGGCTAAAAGAACCACTAAATCTGGTTCTTCAGGTTAGGTTTCTCTCAGAATTTCCTTCCTCAATATTGCTGCACAGGCAGCAGGAGTGGAGCTGAAGCCAAATCTCAGGTTCCCGAGTGGCATTGTCACAAAACCATCGGCCAGGCTTCTGTGATGTGAGTCGCCAAATAACATCACAAACTAAAAAGAGATATATATGCATAGATAATACATTATTAGCAATGCATTTCTGAAGGTATGTAAGTCACATAGATTATTTTTGTGTTTTCATTTGAACAGCTATACTGTATGTTTTTACTCATTCACAACATACCTTAGTATGTGTTAACAGAATCCTATAAGACACAACGTATTTCCATTAGTATGCGGGTATACACCAGCAGTCATTAAAGGTACAAACTTGTATGAGATGGTTTAAAAAAACATCAATACTAAAAAGAAAATTACCTTTTTATTTGCTCCAAATGGTTTTGTGCTGGTACCCAGTGAGTGATGTGGACCACTTTCTTGGTCTGTGACATGAACCACTGCCGTATAATGCAGAATCCATTGCTACACAACAATACAATAAGTTATTACATTATTTTCTTTTTAATGAGATTATTTAAGTGAATGCAGTTTTTAATAACAAAATAACTCATCTTGTTATTTTTAAATCTTGTTTGAAAATATTTGCATAATATTGTTTTTTTTTTATTTATTTATTTAATAATAGTACTTTTCTATTTCTGTATTTTATTCTGTATTCTGCTTGCAAAGTGCTTTGGGCTGCTTTTAATAATTCTACTTTTTGTTTCTTTATTTTACTCTGCTGTATTCTGCTTCTAAAGCACTTTGAGCTGTATTACACATTGATTGCACTATACAAATAAAGATTAGTATTATTACATTGTTTAAGTCAGTGATCATTTATCATCTTGTTTTTGCATGTATCTCTGTTCCTCTGGAATCTACCACACTCTCTCCCTCTTCCTCCGCTAAGAACCTGGACCCCTGCCTCTCTTATTCCCAGTACATCTCCACTCTGGCACGCACTTGCCGATTCTTTCTGAGCAATATCCGAAGAATCCGACCCTTCCTCACCAATTACGCCACCCAGCTCCTGGTCCAGGCCTTGGTACTCTCCCACCTAGACTACTGCAACTCCCTCCTGGCTAGCCTCTCTGCGTCCGCCACCCGTCCGCTCCAGGTCATCCAGAACTCTGCTGCCCACCTGGTGTTCTCTCTGCCTCGTTTCGCCCACGCTACTCCACTACTCCGCTCACTCCACTGGCTCCCGATCACTGCTCGCATCCAGTTCAAGACTCTTGTACCAGCCTACAGATGCCTTGACCAGACTGCACCCAGCTACCTCCAGACCCTCATCTCTCCTTACACCCCCACTCGACCTCTCCGCTCCGCCTGCACTAGAAGACTAGCTCTACCTCCTCTACGCTCCCCTGCCTCCAGAGCCCGCTCCTTCTCCACCCTCGCTCCACAGTGGTGGAATGACCTTCCTACAGATGTCAGGACCGCCCAGTCCCTGACCACATTCCAGCGTCTCCTTAAGACTCACCTCTTCAGACAGCACCTGTAAAACTCCTCTGTTTTTCCCTTGGGACACTATCACCATTCCTTTAAATGCGCTTTATCTGCTCTTTTCTGCCCCCTATTTTACTGCATTTAATCCTGTACGTCAGAGTACTGTAATCTGCCAAGTGTTTAATCTAGTATTTAATTAGTATTTTGTAATTAATCATAATTAATCAAAATTTTGTCACACTTGTACTTGCTCGAACCAAAGTCATTGTATTTATCTTGCTCTTAATTGTATTATTACTTGTACTGTGATTCTTGAAATGTATTTGCTTACGATTGTAAATCGCCCTGGATAAGGGTGTCTGCTAATAAATAAATAATAATAATAATAATAATTTATGGGTTACAGTAATTTATACGGTATATGCAAAAACAGTAATATATTAATACAGGAGAAAGTTTTTTAAATAGTTACCTGGTATAAAGTAGCTAGACCTTGGTGATTAATAATATTATTAAAAATAATATTAATAATTAAATTAATAATGAATGACAAGCAATTCATTAATGTAGCTTCTCGCTACTGTCTCTTCCAACCGTTATGTGAGAATAAAAGCCGGTTCCGACATTGAGATGCAGAAGTAGCATTCACCGGAAGTTACGCTAGAACTGAAATTGTTGCCAGCTTCACGGAGATTTACGGACAGTACTGACAGTATCTGATGATGAGCTGTCACGCTGGTGCTGTAAGTTTTTTTTTTAGTTTTTTAGTTTTTTATTTTTATTTTATTTTTACTCTGTAACATAATAATGGGATGTATAATGTGGGCTTTTTTCGAGACGTATTTTTATTTCCCTTTTAAAAAACATTTCAGAAGTCATGTCAAGCGTTTTGAAACTGGTAAAAATGTAATCAGCACATTAGCTGAAAATACACATTTAAGTGTATAGTAATTGAAGAAGTCATACCATGCCCATTTTTTTTTTTTTTTTTGCGACTTTATTATTCATTCAGGTCTCTGCTGAAACTCAACATGGCGGCTGCACCAACGAAGAAGAAAAAAATAAAAAAGCAATGTTTCAGTAAGACTGAGTTAAAAGACATCTTTTATCTATGTGAGGATGGTGCGATAGTATTTTTAAAGTTTTGCTGTAACTCGCGTGATCATTAACGAGTCAATACCATTATCATAATGTCAGTCGTAAACACCTAGAGAATAAGAAAGCAAATAAGACGACAACAATGACAAAGTACTGCATTCTGCTAGGCTGAAAAACTAAAACCTAAGGTACTGCGCTCAAGGCAGAGCTTTCCCGAATTAGTAAGATAAATTAATAGTGTATTTCATTATTTTTTTAGTTTATTTCTTTGCACGCTACCTGTCTTTAATGAAGCTATAATTAGTCATTTTAAACCGCGGTCGTTTATTAATTGAATTATATTTTCTGACGACGAAGAAATTAGCTCAAAACTCAGGTGCTTTACTTACTATTACAGCAACAAGAGGCTGATTGAAAAAAAATGAATTGTGGTAATATTTATTAATTTACTTATTTTAACTAGCAACATTATATTAATGTTCAAATGCCATATTTAATTAATATGTTGATAAAAAAGTGGGAACAAATGGAATTGGACATTTTTGAAAAACTGAATTTGGTATTCCCAAAAATGGAACCATTAGTAGCCCTAACGATGGTTACAATCGAAGGCAGTGCAGACGCCAGTGTTTCATGCAGTAGTATAAAGCAATTTTATGCAGGTCACCAGTTAAGCATGCAGTCTTTATCTATGATAACAACCAACAGGGCTGCATAGGATCAGAGGATGATAAAAATCAGAGGCAGAGCCACAATAAATGTCTTGTTTAAATTTAAAGTAAATTGTAAAATTGTTGAGATATTTGTGTTGGAATATTGTTTCAAAATTGTACAATGCAACAAAAATATATTTAAAAGGTTAATGCGTGGCCGAAGGTTTCTCACTGATAATTTACCCTTTCTCAGTCTAAACGGCAAGATTCGTAGTATTTAAAAAAGCTTATGCTGCAAAGCACAACCACCAAATACAACGAACATTTTCATAATTATTTTTCAGCTGTAGAATAAATATAAGTGAGAAAGATAAACAGGTCTTACCTGAACAAAGAGGGGAGTTAAAAGAGGCCCTAATATATTCGCTGTCCATCTTCGGTCGTCTGCTGTGTTGTTTGCCCGCCAGAGCGGATGGCTTGCCTCTGGATCGTTTTCACATTCAGTCAAGTTCAACCTTCAAATAAAGGCCTTGTTCAGTCGGTCTTCCTTCGCTACCAAATGTATTACCCAGACAGACTCCATGCCCAAATGTAGTTTATAGGTATAGTTTTAATTATTATAATTTCTTCTTCGTCATTGTCGTCTTCTTCATTATTATTAGTCACTTATTTTAATATATTAAAGGAAAATAAAACAAAGAAACAAAAAGCCCATCTCTGACTAGCGAGAAAAAACCGTTTAATTTTTTTCTGTTACCCAGATACATGTCAGTCGCGTTTTACCGCCCTTGTATTAAGAATAAAATCAATCTCCATTATATACAGTGGTTTGCAGAAGTATTCACCCCCTACCAATAATGTCACATTTTGTTGAATTACAAATAATGTATGCACAGTTTTTCAAACAAACTTTTTTTATTCAAAGCTGTAGTGGTTAAACTAAACACTGTTATATGAGGAGGAGGTTAAATGTCAGCAAAACTTGCAAAGAAAATGTACAAACTGAAATTTACTGGTTGCACAAGTATTCAGCCAGTCAGTACTTGGTAGAAGTACCTTTTGCAGCAATTACTGCTGTATGTCTTTTTGGATAAGTCTCTACTAGCTTTGCACAGTAGGATGGTGACATTTTTGCCAATTTTTCAAGGGAAAATTGCTCCAGTTCTGATAAGTTTGTTGGGGATCGTCGATGGACTGCAATCTTCAAGTCTCGCCATAAATTTTCAATTGGATTCAAGTCAGGACTTTGACTTGGCCACTCAAGAACATTAATTTTCTTCTTGGTCAACCATTCCAGTGTGGCTTTGGCTTTGTGCTTCAGGTCATTGTCCTGCTGAAATGCTTGGCTGACTCAAACAGGTTTTCCTCAAGGATTCGCCTGTACTTTGCACCATCTATTCTTCCCTCTATCCTGACAAGCTTCCCAGTCCCTGTTGAAGAGAAGCATCCCCATAACAGGATGCTGCCGCCACCATGCTTGACAGTTGGGATGGTGTTGATTGGGTGATGTGCAGTGCTGGGCTTGCGCTAGACGTAACGCTTGGTTTTTTGACTGAAAAGTTAAATTTTTGTCTTGTCTGACTACAAAACTTTTTTCCACATGTCTGCAGTATCATCTACATGCTTTTTTGCAAACTCCATACATGCTTTAAGATGAGGCTTTTTGAGTAATGGCTTCTTTCTTTGCCACTTGTTCATACAGGCCAGCTTTGTGTAGGGACCGACTTATTGTTGATGTGTGAACACTGACTCCCATCTCAGACACAGAACTTTGCAAATCTCTCAAGGTCATTGTTGGCTTCAGAGTGACATTTTGGAAGGGTGACCTGATCTGGGTAGTGTCTGGGTGGTATGATGTATCTTCCACTTCTTAATGATGGACTTCACTGTGCTGAGAGGGAGAATCAGTGCCTTTTGAAATTTTCTTGTACCCTTCTCCTGCTCTGTGCGTCTCTACCACTTTATCCCTGACTTGTTTCAAAAGCTCCTTGGTCTTCATGTTTGCTTTGTTGGATCACTATGTGAGTTGCAGCTTGAAAGTCTTTATAGACCTGAGGGAAATGATCTACAAATTAAACCACTTTGAGTACACACAGGCTGAAACCATTTAACTAATTTTGTGACCTTTCAAACAAATCATTTGCACCTGAGCTGATTTAGGGCTGTAGTAGCAAAGGGGTTGAATACTTATGCAACTGAGATTAATCTGTTTGTTTTTCTCTGTAAATCTTACTGGTGGAGAGAGACACCCGGAAGTCCTACATATGTGGAGAACAGGGTTATCTGTCTTGGAGCTGCCCTGTAAAAGACAAACCGATGCAAACAGAGCCTGCACCAACCGCTCGTCAGGGAACCCGGTCAAGGGCCTCATCTAAGTCCGGTGAGAATACAGAATCAGGAAGTGAACGCCCTGCTTGACTCTGGGAGCATGGTGACGTTGATCACACCAGAGTACGCTCCCAAAGCTTTGAACCCGTCATGCAGGCCCATGGCCATTACTTGCATACATGGGGACACCAAAGCTTATCCTACCGCACAGTTGGTGTGGTCAACCAGTTACCATATCCAGTATTGATTGGACATGTCCTTTCTTCCAGAATTTGTGGACAAGTCCCGAAGGGGCCAGAGAGTGTTATTATTCACCGCCCCCCAGAAAATAGAAGAGGAGGGAAAAAGGAGAGAGGTGTACCTGGGTGAGGAGGAAGCCCAGGTGAGGCCGGCTTTTGAAGGAGATGGCGGAATTCCTGAGATAACCTGCTGGAAGAAGAAAACCAAAGCACAGAGATAAACGGAGTAGCAGAGGATGAGGTCAGTACTCCCAACCCTCCCCTGACTCAGTACAGGGGCCGCTTTGGAACAGCACAATTAGAGGACCCTACACTACAACACGCCAGAAGTAAAGTGCAAGTAGTAGACGGGCACCAGTTGAACCCAGACCGAATGCTTACCTACCCCCATTTTGCCCTCAAACAGGACTTGTTGTATCAAGTAAGCAAAACAGAGACAGAAATAACTGAACAATTACTTGTACCCCAGCCTTTCCGAAGAACGGTGCTAAACCTTGCGCACAGTCACCTGCTCGGCAGACACCTGGGCATGGACAAAACAAAAGAGAGAGTGCTCAAACGTTTTTTTTGGCCTGGAGTACATGCAGAGGTAGAAAACTATTGTCGATCATGCCCGGACTGTCAGCAACACGCTCCTCTTCCTTCCTTCCGGAACCCCTTGATCCCACTGCCCATCATCGATACTCCTTTCAAACGTATTGCGATGGACCTAGTGGGACCGCTGCCTAAATCAGCGAAAGGATATCAGTACATACTAGCAGTGATTGACTATGCCACACGATATCCAGAAGCCATACCTCTCCGCACCATGGCCACGAAAGTGATCGCCAAGGAGCTACTCCAGATGTTTTCCCGGGTGGGCATACCCAGAGAGATTCTGACCGACCAGGGCACGCCATTCATGTCAAGGATCATGAGAGACCTCTGTCGGCTTCTACAGGTACAACAACTGAAGACTTCAGTTTACCATCCATAGACGGATGGATTAGTGGAGAGATTTAACAAAACGTTAAAAAGCATGCTTAGGAAAACAATGGAAAAGGATGGGGGGAATTGGGATCAACTGCTTTTTACTTTTTGCCATTCGGGAAGTACCACAGGCCTCTACAGGTTTTTCACTCTTTGAGTTGTTATACTCTTATGTACCCAGGGGACTGCTAGATATAACGAAGGAGTCATGGGAAAAGCAGCCGTGCCCCCACCAGACCGTCATTGAACATGTGGAAACAATGCGCGATCGTATAAATACAGTGATGCCCATTGTGCGCGAACATCTGCAACAAGCACAAGAAGCGCAAAGGCGGGCGTACAACCGCCCTGTTCCCTCGAGAGAGTTCTTACCTGGTGATAGGGTGTTAGTATTAGTACCTACCTCAGAGTGCAAGTTTTTGGCAACCTGGAGGGGTCCTTACGAGGTGATCGAGAAAATAGGACTGGTTAATTATAAAGTACGCCAGCCGGGGAGGCGAAAGGTAGAGCAGATATACCATGTCAACCTCCTGAAGAAATGGGTAAACAGAGAGGTGTTATGGAGCCACATCTCCCCCATGCCTGAAGAAGAAAAACCCCAAGACGCAATAACCATTGGGGACTTGGCTCCAGAACAAAAACAGGAAATTAAGGAATTCTTGGAACAAAACACAGACGTATACTCACCGCTGCCAGGGAGGACCCGTCTCATCGAACATGACATCGTGACCCCACCTGGAAAAAAAAAACACCTAAAACCGTACCGAGTACCAGAAGCACGAAGAGTCGCTATTAGAGAGGAAGTGAAAAAGATGCTAGAACTAAGGGTGATAGAAGAATCACATAGTGCCTGGTCTAGCCCGATAGTGCTGGTAGCAAAGCCTGATGGGAGCATCCGCTTTTGCAATGATTTTAGAAGACTCAATGAGGTGTCTAACTTTGATCCATATCCCATGCCACGGGTGGATGAATTAATAGAGCGACTAGGAACGGCTCGGTTCATCAGCACCCTTGACCTCACAAAAGGCTATTGGCAGGTAACTTTAACACCAGCCGCAAAGGAAAAAATGGCATTTATAACCCCGGACGGGTTGTACCAGTACACCATGCTACTGTTTGGTCTGCATGGGGCTCCTGCCACCTTTCAACGTTTGATGGATCGGATTCTGCGGCCCCACCAGGAGTATGCGGCCGCATATCTGGAAGGCGTAATCATCCATAGCCACACCTGGGAGGAACACATGACCAGACTGCGGGCCATAACAGAGGCACTGAGACAGGCGGGATTAACTGCCAACCCAAAGAAATGTACCATGGGGGTAAGTGAAGCGCAATATTTGGGATACACCATTGGGAGAGGGCTCATTAAGCCACAAGGCCCAGGCCTATAAATAAAAAACAAGTTTGTGCTTTCTTGGGAATCACAAGCTATTATCGCAGGTTCATCCAGGACTTCGATACTATTGCTGCCCCACTAAGCGAGCTGACCCGGAACAGCCAGCCCAACATGGTCATCTGGACACCTGAAGCAGAGCATGCCTTCACAAGCCTGAAGGTGGCACTGTGCTCCATCCCCGTGCTTAATTCGCCAGACTTCAGTAAGCCCATGATTGTACAGACGGATGCGTCAGACACGGGACTGGGAGCGGTGTTACCCAAAAAATCGAAGGTGAGGAACACCCAGTATTGTTTTTGAGCAGAAAACTTTTGCCGCGGGAGAAAAAGTATGCGACCATTGAAAAGGAATGTCTTGCCATTAAGTGGGCTTTAGTCTCCCTAAAATATTATTTACTAGGAAGGAAGTTTACTCTAGTAACAGATCATGCACCACTTACCTGGATGAGGCAGCATAGCGACGCTAATGCAAGAATAACCAGGTGGTTTTTAAGTCTACAGCCCTACAACTTTCAGATTGAGCACCGCTCGGGGACCCAACATGGGAACGCTGATGCCCTATCATGGATCCATTCCTTCTTCTCGTCTGCCACTCAGCCCAAGGGCGCTCAGCTGAGGGGGACGGTATGTAATATGGCACGGGGTAGGATAATTGATGGACGTTATGTTGCTTCACCTTTCTTGTCATTTGTATCCAGCTTTAACGAGCTCAACAAGGGACAGGTGCCACAAATCAGCGCACCGGTATAAAATACGCTCTGACCAGCAATTTGCGTCTGTGTGTAGTGGAGGAGAAAAGACGTGGAGGACGGCGGGCGTAGAGCGAGCAAGAAAAGATAAAGAAAACAGAAAGGATTACTTGGCAACTACTTTGGAACGGAATTGGACCCCGATTAGTGGACTGGATTATTGGACTGAATGAGAACCCGAACCCGGTAAAAATGACCCTTTCCTGTACCTGAACCACGAGACTGCCAGCGATTGTTTGTTTTGTTACTTTTACATATTGAAGAATTATTATGTTCTGTTTATTTTCTTTTTGATTAAGAAGTATAAACTGTTGCTTTATTGGAAGGCGAAACAACCTGAAAACAATTAAACATACAGACACTGTGCTGTTTGAACTCATGTACGATCTCTCCGTGTCTGGTGTTTTGTATCTTACCACCTGTCTATTGCAATCAATAAGCTTCCCTACCCCGCACCATATTACTATATATATATATATATATATATTATATATATATATATATATATATATATATATATATATATATATATATATATATATATACACATACACACTACCGGTCAAAAGTTTTAGAACACCCCCATTTTTCCAGTTTTTATTAAAATTTAAGCAGTTCAAGTCCAGTGAATAACCTGAAATGGTACAAAGGTAAGCGGTAAACTGCCAGAGGTTCACGGGGCGGAGCTATGCCACCTGATAGTGTTTATTGACAGAGTTAGTAAACATATACACATGGAGAGAGGGGCTCCGCCTCTTCCAGGCCCAACATTTACTTGATCGATAGACACGATAAACAGGAGGGGGGCCACCGTCTTTGAGGTGACCCGACAAACGAGAGGGGCACCGTCTCTGAGGTTACCCGACATACGAAGAGGCTCGCGAACCGGAAAGAAAACATGAATTAGTATTGATAACACAAAAGAGGTTCCGGTTCTTCCTGACCCAACATATACAGTAGGGGGGTTCCGTCGCTGAGGAGACCCGACAAACAGGAGGGGGGCCACCGTCTTTGAGGTGACCCAACATACCAAGAGGGGCACCGTCTCTGAGGTTACCCAATATACGAAGAGGCTCACGAACCGGAAAGAAAACATAACGTTAGTATTTGTTAAAACATATAATGCGTGGTGTTCCGCCTCTTTGAAGCCCAACATAATAGAAGTGGGGTTCCGTCGCTGAGGAGACCCGACAAACAGGAGAGGGGCCACCGTCTTTGAGGAGACCCGACAAACACGAGGGATGCCACCGCTTGGGGACCCTCACATAGAGGCATCAGACCTGAAAGAAGAATCCCAAAAGAAACATACATGCAGATGGAAGGGTTTGGCCGGGGGTCCCCTCTGACTCATGGAGAACCCTCCTCTATGAGGTAAATGAAGCGGAGCTTAACAAAGGGTTGGAGAAAGTGGAATCACTAACCCCCCAAAAGATGGACCCCCGGCTCCCCGCTGACGCAACATGAAGAAAAAAGAGAGAACCGCCAATGCATAAGAAAGAAGAAAAGAGAAAACATTTAGACGAAAGAAAACAAACACTTAACGTGACAAAGGGGTTAGTAGACTGTACCCTAATGACTATGTGAAGACCCTCTGCACAGAGGAAAGAAAAAAAACCCTTTCTTTAATTTTATTTCTTGGGGGGAAATCTTTGGTGGCTCAGGCAGAAAGGTCGTCCCCACTCCGGACATACTAGCAATGGACTGATGTGCGGAGGATATTTCAGATGATGAAGAACGAATATAACTTTCAACTGCTGATGAAGTCCAGCGCCCCATATTTTTAATTAAATGCTGGTTAATGTTGGCTTTTGCGGCTGAAGTAGCTGCCCCTATTCTAAATGAATGAGGAGTGCAGAATTGGAAAGGTGTATTGAAAACCAATGCCTTGATACAATGGACCGGCTTGAATTGATAAACAAAGGGTCGGAGGATGAAATGGCTTTGCGTTCTGCAATGTACTTCAACATGGAAGTGAAGGGACACAGAGGAGAGTTGATCTTAGAAAGCTGAATACATTGTCCTTGCCGCAGTTGATCTGTTTTTGAAATGTGAAGAAATAAGATGAAATGAGAATCTGGGATGAGCTTGAGGTCACTGCAGCGGATACCTAGGGTAGGAAAGCTGGCAAGAGAAGAAACTGTATATTCAGAACATCTCAAAAATCCAAAAAATGCAGATAGACATATGACTTCCATAGTTAGATCATCAAATGGAGAAAAACAGCCGTGGCGGAGAATTGAAATCAATTTACTGAGAATGTCTATAGAAATAGGCAGGCGAGCAGAAGAAGGAGCCGGAGAGCACTTGGAAATTCCTCGTAAAAGGAGACGAACTGCTGGAATTGATAATAGAGTTGGGGAATTGATGGACATCAAGCGAAATTGATGCTGAATTCCTGACAAATATAGTCTGATTGTAGCTGGTGCCAGATGTAGAGAGTCCTTTGCGTGCACTATGAACGCCATAATCCAGTCCTGGTTGAATGGAGTAGGATTAATCCTGCTTTGTAAACAGAAAGTTACATAACATGCCCAACCTGTAGAGTACGAGGATCTAGTAGATGGGGCAAGTGCTGATGCCATGTAATCTTGAGCTGAATTAAGAAGTTTATTAATAGTTGGATTTAGTTGAAAATCAGCTGATTGAACTGAGGCGTTGCTGCTGGATATTGCAGAGCTGAGGGCAGCAAACTGTGGAATTTGGAAATCTGTAAACGGGAAAGAGCATCAGCTGCATTATTAAAAATGCCCGGTACGTGGCGAGCTTGTATTAGGAAGTTATTAGAGACTGAAATCCATACTAGCCGCCGCAGCAATTGCATTATAAGGGCAGAGGAGGAACGTCCTTTATTTATAATATGCACTGTAGTTGAATTATCACAGTAAAATAGTATTGATTTCTTAGACCAGAGATGACCCCATAGCTGGGCAGCTGCTACAATTGGGTATATCTCTAGTAGAGCTGTGGATTTTTGATGAGGAGATATGTTCTCGATTTCCTCAGGCCATGTACTGCAAAACCATTGATTATTAAATAGACCTCCGAATCCCAGAGATGAGGCATCAGTAAATAAAGCCATATCGTGAGGAGCTGAAATGAAATCATCATAAAACATAGAGAGACCGTTCCAGTGCTGAATAAGCGCAGACCACATTTTAATGTCTTTCCTAGCTTCTGAAGAGATATTTAAATAGGAGTCCAGATTTTTTGCTGTTGATGCCAGCGCTAGCAGCCGAGATATAAACGTCCTCCCTGTGGAATGATACGTATTGCAAAATTAAAGTAACCCAGCAATGAAAGCAGTGCCCGTTTTTTAATTGTTTTACTGATCTGAAAATCCTGAATGAGCAAACGAATATGGTTAAGTTTAGACTCAGGCAGGCGGGCTTCAAACTTTTCTGTATCTAGAATGATTCCAAGGAATTCCAAAGAATGAAGGGGACCGATTGATTTTTCTTCTGAAAGCGGAACGCCAACTTCAGAAAATAAGCTTTTAAGATTGGAAATCGCTTCTGCTGGTGCATCTGAAGGAGGAGAAATTACTAAAAAATCGTCCAGCAAGTGGAGCAAGAACGGGACATGATAGACATTAAGGAGAATCCAGCATAATGCTTCCGACAGGGTATCAAATATCTTCGGGCTGCTGCGGCAGCCGAAAGTCAATTGAGTGGCAAAATAAAACTTCCCTTCCCAGCATATACCAAACAGGTGACGGAGAGAAGGATGGATTGGCATTACTTTAAATGCGTCTGATATATCTGCTTTTGCTAACCAGGAACCACGACCTGCTAATTTAATTGAATGTATTGCGTCTGCAATAGTGATGTAATGCAGGGAAAATTGATTTTGGGGAATTAATGAGTTAATGCTGCTGGTGCTTGACCCCCGTGGTGCTGATAAATCAATAATGAGACGCTTTTTTCCTGACATTTTCCTCGTGGCAATGCCGATAGGATTAATTCTATATACTGGAAAAGGAGGAGCTAAAAATGGACCGACTATAAATCCTTTCTTAATTTCTTTTTCGATGAGAGACTGCACTGATTGTGGATCGTGAGTTGCTGAATAAAGATTTTTGCTTTGGAACGAGGAAGAAGGAATTTGAGTAAGACCGGTTGAAAAACCATTTTTTAATCCGTCGATCAGGTAATTAATTAAGTTACTGTCGGGATGATTCTGTAATTTACTTGATAACGCCAGGATGTTTATAGGAGTAAAGACTGTGAGCATCGGGGAAAGTCACTTGCGTTTTAAAGGGCAGATTGTATTAGAGTGAGCGTCACCGCAATTGCTGCACATGTGGATAAAATTGCATTGCCTATTCGAACAGAAGCCAGTATTGAAATTGTTGCAGATTTGTCTTCCTCCTGAAAATCTGATACTGCGCCCGTATTTGTCTTTCCTTGTAGATTGATCGAGGGGAGCTGAAGAATGTATAGGATTAGGTACTGAAGATCTGTATGAATTAGCGGCGAAACCGGGTGCTTTAGAAGTTGATGCAATTGCAGCTTTAGGGCAGAGGGCTGTTGAATGAGCTGTTGAAGCGCAGACCCCACATACATTAGCCCTTAAACCACCGAAAATTCTATTAAATAGATCTGGATCAGGTTTAGCCCAATTGACGATGTGATTATCTGCTGCCAATATCGCTGCTGCTTTTGCAGAGAATGCTTTATGATACTCATAAAACATAGTCCCTCCGTATCTGACAGACAGCTCCACGATGTAATATTCGTAAGATTCCAATTCAGCTCTGCGGTTAGGGTATACCGAGCATAACACATCTCTGAATATGGAGAAAGCAAGGACAAACTCCCCTAATGTAAGATTTTTAAGCAGTCTGGGATCTCTGGATTTTAGAGTTACCGCCAAATCTCCACAATCGACTACTCTATGGTCCAAGAATTCCGAAGTCGTCATTAATAGTGAAACAAGATTAATGTCCTTACCTTCGAGAATGACACGTCTGATTTGTGGAGATATAGTGTGACGTCTCGCTGCAGTTGGAGAGGAGGATCCGTATGTAGATGCAGTAGCGAGGTTGTATATTGGAGGATCAGCTTCGCTGGCTGAAATTAGGGCTGGACCGTAAGAAGCTGTAGGTGGCGCTGCAGTATTTGATGCTGAAAGTAATGACTGCGCTGTAGATTGTTTTCCCTGTTCCATAACAGACACCCTTTTCTCTAAAGCCGACAGTTGAGAACTGACCGAAGATAGAGTATCGGAAAAAGGCTGCATAAATGATTTTATCTCGTTGAATATTTGCGAGTGTTGGGTTTCAATGGCTGGCTGCTGGTTAGCGGTGCTAGTTGTGGGGGTGGTTAGATCCGGAATAGACTGCCTGCTGTCTGTTTTAGGACGCTGAGTGGCTGGGCGCGGCTGATTATGTTTTTTCGGAGGAAAGACTGGTTCTGCTGAGATTGAATTGCAATAGAGAATGAAAAGAGACTCTCTATCACTCCCTGCCGGAATCGCATTACCATTTTTAAGGAGGGTTTTTATCAATTTATTCATGGGCCAGTCCTTCCAAAACAAGGCCGAAGACGCTTGGATCGCCGCAGATTCGATGTTTGGGTGGCAGGAACGGTAGGCAACATTTGTACTGGAACCTGGTCGAGAGCCTGATCAGGAGCCTGATCAGATGTAACTGAAATAGCAGAAGGGGAGAAAAAACGGAGACTGGATGGACCCTGGATTGAAGCTGAAGGAGAATGATCTGTTAATGACAGAAAATCCTGGGAATCCTCTGAATCCGATGACAGCTGCTGTAAATACTCCATTATTGAGGTACGCAAATGTAGATGGGTCTTGAAATCGCTTAGGTTTAAGCCAAAACGAAAAAACACAAGACAGCAAGGTAGAGGTGACTAATGTTTAAATAAGGTAGGTTTAATTGGTGACAGCAGATGATAGGTTGTTGGTGCCTAGCTCCGCCCCCTGAACCCCACCTATAGGTTAACATTTATTAGTTATCCACATTGGAAATTGCATAACAAACTCCTTGAATTATATCCTTGAAATGTGTATCAGAAAAACTCTACGAACTCTGTATTTAAGGCATCTGACTGAGTTAAGCAGAGATTGTGTATGATTTTTTTTTATAAAATGTATATTATGTGAATTGGTTTTGCCCCATGAGTTTCAGTCAAAATGACCACTGGCCACTTCCACCCATGTGTATGACACAAGCATGATCAAACATGAGGAAATATGCACATCTTAAACATTTGGGTATACAGCTTCTCACACTAGCTTTTCAATCCATAAGGAATACAACACATTTTTAATGCATACTTTACCTGTAGTATTTACGGTATCCCTCATGGTGTATTGTAGGTCGAAATGTGATTAATTCTGTGATCTAAAACAGATAAACAACCTTGGTTCACATATACTTCACACAATTGTGTAAAGCTTGCCTCCTCTGTGAATAAGAGCACTGATTGAACGGAGTTTGCCCTATTGATGCAAATGACATTTTGTGCAAAATATATGCAAAAATAGGATATAACAAAAAATAAATGCTTATAGTCATACATGCTAGCCTGCAGACAGCCAGCATTTTTAATATCGAGTGCAATGCTTGTCAATGGGGGAAAATATTGTGCAGTACTCATAATTTAGATAGGACTGTCTCTTAAATGTAATATGCACCATTTAGCTGTTAGCAATGCAGCAAGGCAGCATGCTTTCTGTTTTACTGGACAATGCCATTTTTATGTAATTTGCTTACACTGTATATCAGACCTTGAGAGAAACAGAGCAGGAGAATGTGGGATGTTAAGAGGGAGATTACTCTACCTTAAAGGACAAGCGGTTGCTAAAATGTTCGTTTAGGAGAGATGGCAGCCTGCCTCTTTCTTCCAATCTGGAATCTGCGTCTGCATAAAAAAGCAAAGAACACAGTATTGACAAGAGAAAAACTCAAGGAAATACAAGTGGAGGAAAAACTGGAAACACACTTTTACAGAAAACTGCTGCTTATAATCTTGAGTAATGGCTGAATGTACAGTCCTAAACAAAGTGTGCAAGATAATAATCTGTGAGAGACTGAGGGACCAGATCTACAGCTGATCATTTGTCTTTCTCCACCATATTTAATTAGATTTAAAAAATAAAAAAATAAATAAATAAAAAAGACACCCAAACTCTTACTGCTAAAGATCTGATATATCTTGTGTGGATCGACTGCATCTTGACTGTGATCAGCACGCAACACCAGGATCTTGTCTTTAGCCAGAGCGCACCGGAAATTCCTCCTCCAGGCAGCAGGATCGGGCTTGTCAATACCCTCCCAGTAACGACCTGTCGCCACTGCCCAGCCCTAGATATAAAGAGAACAGACTGAGAATAAACACTCTTTCTTTTGAAGTTGCTACTTTTATTTAAAAAATGTTCCCCATTTTCTAATATAATATATACTTTCGGTCTGTTTACTTTTTTCTCGTGGCTTCGAAGCACGTCCCAGTATTTCATTTACGGATCACCAGAAACATCAGCTACACCCACTGATAATGACCTCTTGATTCAGTGGAGTGCAGTGCCTTTTAATTTCACAGTTTTGTGCAAAGCAAGCAGTTTTGACCTCACCAAACTTTCAGTCCTGGGATAACTTATGCTTCATTTCAACTGCGGGCCGGGGCTGGTGCTGGCCAGCCCTGACTGACCCAGGCCAAAGGAAACTTCTGTGTTATATCCTAACGTGGCTAAATTCGGAAGTTCTTGTCCTGCATCATCAGGTCACTGGGGGATTGTGGGAATGTATTGTGCTGTGTTTTAAAGAAACCCATAGCAGTAGTTCAGAAACAAAAACTGTCCGAGCCGTAGATGCTGCAATTGAAAAAAGTTTTGTCGCTATTTTTATTTTCGTGCTAACACGACTGTAGACAGCATTCTCAAGACCCAATTTTCTGAACCAAACAGAAGGTGGACTGAAAGTGACTCTGATAGCTCTGCATCGGAAGACAGCGATGAAGATTTCATTCAGCGCTGCTAAGCCTGCGTGGTAAGTTTATTATTTTGTTTAGTTTGTTTTCAGTTTGTGTGTTCGCTTTAACATTTAAAACCTAAAAAATGTACGCTGCTAAACATTAAACAACAATGCAGTGTTAACAGGCCACCACGATTTTGTTTGACGGCAGCCACTGTAAAGGGTTAAATATTTTTCTGTTACCCTGACGGCTTCCTACACAAGCCCTCGCCTCTAAGGGCATTGAGCTGCTGCATTAACTATATCACTCCTGAAAATTTAAATACCAATAGCTGCCCTCAGGGGTGAAGGTTCAAACTATCATAGATCTTTTATCTTTAAAATTAGCGTCAACCCACCTTGAATATCATTCTGTCCTCAGGTGTCGAGTCCTTCCGGTGGTGATGTTTCCATGGGATTCGAAACTGTTTTAGTGCCTCATTAGTCCAGCTCAGACCAGGGTACCGCCCACTGTTGATCTGCTCCACCAACCAAGACTGGAGTCCGGTATTCTGGGGAGCATCCCTAAAACAGAATAATACAGAAATGTGGAAGAGCTAAGGATGCACACTATCAAGCTGCCTTCATATATAGAGAAATCAATCTGTAATGCACATGTTCATAGTAACTACAGTGTATTCCAGTCTTGATTTTTTTTTTTATTTAGTGTGCCCAATTATTTTAGCCCCGATTTCCTCCACAATTTGAAATGTCCAATCAATTTTTCCCCTCACCGCAGCAATTCCCCACACAGCTCAGGAGAACTGAAGGGACGTCCTCCGATCCCACGACCGAGCCAGCTTCCATGAACTCGAGAGTGGATGTCAGTGAGCTACCGGCCTCTGGAGGACAAAGGCAAGCCCTGCAGGTGTCCGCTTTTGAGCTCACTGGGCACCAGGCCAGCAGGATTCGATGTAGCTCGATGAGGAGAAACAGTCCCCCAATGGTTTAGCCTCCCTAATCCACGGGAGCGCCATAGCCAACGCTCCCTTCGGAATCCCCAGAAAAGACCGGCCAGGACGTGAGCCTGCAATGTACGACTCACCCTGCTCACCACGCAGCTACGCTTCTACCAGGAGAGCCACACAGGGACCCTCCAGTCTTGACTTTTAACTACTATTATTCTTTCAGTAGGAAAGCCCACTGAATACTGAATCCCCTTAAAAATAATGCAAACTGTGTGTACCATGCAAACATTAAAATACACTTCTCAAAAGTGCATTAAAAAAGAAAAAACAGTATTTGTGTGGTGTGAAAAACAGAAATAGGCAAACACCAAAATCAAAGACATTCTCAACCTCTCCTTAGTAACATGCTTGTGTCTAACAGCCTTTCTTATATGCATGCTGCTGTCCTGTAATTGACTACATGTTAAAATGAATACAAAACAGTAAAGATATATATTTTTTACCTGAACCCTTCTCCCTTTTGAGCTGCTGCATTCCTTATACTTACAGTGCCTTGCGAAAGTATTCGGCCCCCTTGAACTTTGCGACCTTTTGCCACATTTCAGGCTTCAAACATAAAGATATGAAACTGTAATTTTTTGTGAAGAATCAACAACAAGTGGGACACAATCATGAAGTGGAACGAAATTTATTGGATATTTCAAACTTTTTTAACAAATAAAAAACTGAAAAATTGGGCGTGCAAAATTATTCAGCCCCCTTAAGTTAATACTTTGTAGCGCCACCTTTTGCTGCGATTACAGCTGTAAGTCGCTTGGGGTATGTCTCTATCAGTTTTGCACATCGAGAGACTGAAATTTTTGCCCATTCCTCCTTGCAAAACAGCTCGAGCTCAGTGAGGTTGGATGGAGAGCATTTGTGAACAGCAGTTTTCAGTTCTTTCCACATATTCTCGATTGGATTCAGGTCTGGACTTTGACTTGGCCATTCTAACACCTGGATATGTTTATTTGTGAACCATTCCATTGTAGATTTTGCTTTATGTTTTGGATCATTGTCTTGTTGGAAGACAAATCTCCGTCCCAGTCTCAGGTCTTTTGCAGACTCCATCAGGTTTTCTTCCAGAATGGTCCTGTATTTGGCTCCATCCATCTTCCCATCAATTTTAACCATCTTCCCTGTCCCTGCTGAAGAAAAGCAGGCCCAAACCATGATGCTGCCACCACCATGTTTGACAGTGGGGATGGTGTGTTCAGGGTGATGAGCTGTGTTGCTTTTACGCCAAACATAACGTTTTGCATTGTTGCCAAAAAGTTCGATTTTGGTTTCATCTGACCAGAGCACCTTCTTCCACATGTTTGGTGTGTCTCCCAGGTGGCTTGTGGCAAACTGTAAACGACACTTTTTATGGATATCTTTAAGAAATGGTTTTCTTCTTGCCACTCTTCCATAAAGGCCAGATTTGTGCAGTATACGACTGATTGTTGTCCTATGGACAGAGTCTCCCACCTCAGCTGTAGATCTCTGCAGTTCATCCAGAGTGATCATGGGCCTCTTGGCTGCATCTCTGATCAGTCTTCTCCTTGTATGAGCTGAAAGTTTAGAGGGACGGCCAGGTCTTGGTAGATTTGCAGTGGTCTGATACTCCTTCCATTTCAATATTATCGCTTGCACAGTGCTCCTTGGGATGTTTAAAGCTTGGGAAATCTTTTTGTATCCAAATCCGGCTTTAAACTTCTCCACAACAGTATCTCGGACCTGCCTGGTGTGTTCCTTGTTCTTCATGATGCTCTCTGCGCTTTAAACGGACCTCTGAGACTATCACAGTGCAGGTGCATTTATACGGAGACTTGATTACACACAGGTGGATTCTATTTATCATCATTAGTCATTTAGGTCAACATTGGATCATTCAGAGATCCTCACTGAACTTCTGGAGAGAGTTTGCTGCACTGAAAGTAAAGGGGCTGAATAATTTTGCACGCCCAATTTTTCAGTTTTTTATTTGTTAAAAAAGTTTGAAATATCCAATAAATTTCGTTCCACTTCATGATTGTGTCCCACTTGTTGTTGATTCTTCACAAAAAATTACAGTTTCATATCTTTATGTTTGAAGCCTGAAATGTGGCAGAAGGTCGCAAAGTTCAAGGGGGCCGAATACTTTCGCAAGGCACTGTATATAGCTGGCACAGATACTGGGATCCAGACATTATAATGGAATAGGAAGCTGAGCCTACCTCACTTCCCCCACATCCTCATCGCTCAGCACCTTCATCTCCAGCATGTCCTTCAGCAGCCCCTCGATCACGGCATCACTCACTCTCTCGGCAAACTGGGATTGCACCTCCCTTAGCCTCCAAACTGAAACAACATCACAAATCACACATGCATGTACACGTTTTCTTATTACAGAAAAATAAAAGTTTTTGTGAATAAGGAAATTTGCAGTGTATAATGATTGAGGGTCTCACCTGGGTCCAAATCATGACTACATTTTCTGTAGAATTCGGTGTCCCTCTCTGCGAGTTTGGAGAGGAAGTTCTCTCTGATGGCATCCCCCTTCTTCATCACCATGCTTGTCAGGTGGGAGGTCATGCGCTGTGTGCTGGCCTGTTTCTTCACTTTCTCCACCTCTCCATCACTCAGCTGCTTCATCTCCTGCATGTCCTTAAGCAGCCCCTCGAGTACTGCAGCACTCTTAATGTACTTCGGAATCATACGGAACAGAATCCTACCTGAAACATTACAAATCAGAACAATCATGTCAGTGATATTCATCCACTGCCAGTTGAAAAGACAATATTAGAGCTAGCATGATGAAGTAGAAACAGACAGACACACAGATGCCTCTGTATACCCTCTGTATTTGTATTATTTGCTGAGGGATTTGTCGGAAATTAGGGGTTTTGGGGGGTCACTTGTGTAACAGGTTATGACTCCCTTTTAGTGGGAGCAGCACTCAGCCCATGTTTGGCCAGCTTTTGTTTTATAGCTGTTTTTTCTCCCTGTATTTTATTTTTTATTTTTGTGTGTGTGTCCTCCCGCACTAGAGATACCACTGCTGGTATCCTAGTGGCGGCCAACAACAACTGCCTGTGATTATTAATAAAACCTGGACATCTAAGCAGCATTTTCAATCATCTCGTCTCTCTGCGGATACCCACATAGTAACAAAACACCCCTGTTACACCAAAGTTTCAACAAAATTGAACAAGTTGTTCTCTAGACATACTGGGTCAATTGCAACAAGCATTCGGAGTTAGTACGCATCAAGCGTACTAAGTTGCGGACGAGCTAGCATGGTACTTTCCTGAGGATCATCCCCAGCTGCGGATTAAGTTAGTTCCAATTGCAATGAACAAATGAGTTGGGGATCAGCTAAAGCTCAGGTTTAGTCTGCAGCAGAGGATCAAGACTCTCTCCAAACCTCAGTGCGGGCTGCGCTCACAAACACATTGATTACACTTTGTTATAGTTCAAAGGATTTATGTGATTAAGGATATTTTTTCTGAAAAAAAAAATAAAAAAACAACAATAAAAAAAAACATAAAGGCTTACTTCACTATAACGAACCCTTCTTATAACAAACACACGTTTAACGATCCCAACAGCATGAACCGATTTTTTCAATGCAAATTAGGCCTATTAGAACGATCACGTACAAGATCGACCCGGATACAACAATCTCAGTACTGACCGACACTGAACTTTCTCCAGTGTCAAGTGTGTTATTCTCTTGGTGAAAACAAAGACCATGGTGGACTAATTCAAAGATAACGCTAACTCAAAGATGACCTATTGTAGTACGAATCATGCATGACGAATGCAATCATTCCTGTCCGTCACCTTCACACAAACTGCAACCAGGCAACGTGCGCAAGGAGCAATCTACGCTGGGTAGTTTTTCAAGAGAAAGGACGTGTAATTACTGCATTCAGCATGTAAGTGTACATTCTTTCCTTTTTCATTTCTTTCCTGTTTTCTTTTAAACATACCTGTAGCAGAAAGAGTGCAAAGAAGAGCGACCAGAATTATCCCGGGTTTAAAAGGCATGTCGTATGCAGACAGGCTAAAAGAATTGAATCTATTCAGTCTTGAACAAAGAAGACTACGCAGTGATCTGATTCAAACATTCAAAATTCTATAAGGTATTGAGAATGTCGACCCAGGGGACTTTTTTGACCTGAAAAAAGAAACAAGGACCAGGGTTCACAAATGGAGATTAGATAAAGGGGCATTCAGAACAGAAAATAGGAGGCACTTTTTTACACAGAGAATTGTGAGCGTCTGGAACCAACTCCCCAGTAATGTTGTTGAAGCTGACACCCTGGGATCCTTCAAGAAGCTGCTTGATGAGATTCTGGGATCAATAAGCTACTAACAACCAAATGAGCAAGATTGTCTGAATGGCCTCCTCTCGTTTGTAAACTTTCTTGTGTTCTTATGTTCTTAGTGTTGGTGTAATTTATATGTGGAAAAAGGTTTGTTTTGTGTGCTTTTTGGAGTTATGTTTGATCAAATGACTGTTTACAGACGGGCGCTCGATTGAGACTTGCTGCCTGCCTGTCTTCTGTATGTGTCCTCTGTGTGTTACCATCGTTGGTAGCGTCACATAACCTGTTTGTTTATTTTCTGCTTTGTGTTTAATAAATCCTACACGTCTGTGCCGGCGTTTCTCGTGGTCTTACAATGCAGTTACTCGCACAGGTGACTCGATTGTCACAATACCGTTTAAATGTTTGTCAATGTGAAGTAATCTCATAAAAGTACTATATATTGATGTTCAATTCAAATTTGCCATTTTGTCATGATACAGAAAAATGCCAATGCAGTCTATGGCCTATGGCCCCAATAACTCCAGGTATTCCAGATGTAGAATAAAATGCAGTGCAAATATCTTGTTGCTCCTCTTCATTGGGCATGACGACGTAGCATTCATGAAGTGCCTCTATGAGATTTGAGATCATGTGAATAACATGGCAAACGGTGCTTTCGTGGATGCTAATCAGACCCCCCCCCAACAAACACGCAAGAAGGATCCCTTGGCATAAACCCGCATAGCTATTAAAACCTGAATACTGGGTCATTAGGAGGCCCTCCTCTTCCTCTAGTTTGCAGCCGGGGTTCCAGCAACTCTATCAGTCTTCTGACTGCCGCCTTGGTAAACAATATTGCCTTTTAAACCCCTGCTCATTGTATGCAATAATATCTGGATGTCACTCGGCCAGACTGTACCCTTCGAGCACACAAAACGAAACCATTGTCACCAAACATCTTTGCACCAATCGAAATACTGGAACAATGAGGCACACTTAGAATATACAACATTTGGTTGTTAGTAGCGTATTGATTCCAGAATCTCATCAAGCAGCTTCTTGAAGGATCCCAGGGTGTCAGCTTACAAAGGAGACCGCTTAATAACCAGCTGACATGTAGGCTGAAGACAATCTCCACCCTCATGGTTTACATTTAGCGACCTTGGAGTGATTAATACAAGTGTATCGTTATTTATTTAATTATATTTTACGCCTTATTAAAAATTGAAAGCTTTGCTAAATATTCTGTATTGTATATATTTGATGTCTGTGTTATGAATGGTTTCGTTTCAGAAAACGTGGTTTTAATGAGGTTTCTCATTTTAACTTTGAGTTATTACGGTAACTCTTGTACTTGGTCTAAAGAGTTTGATGGTTTAATTTAGTACTGTATATCAGGCACATCTAGGGGGCAGCAGTCATCTGGAGTTCGTTGCAATTGGGAACATTTTTAATCCGCACCTGGGGACTATCTGGAATTTTTTGGTTCGTTCCAATTGGTGCTAACTAGCACACTAGTTCAGTGTCATCCTGAAGTACTAACCACAGGATCATCTGCAGCTTTTTGTTCATTGCAATTGACCCACTGAATGTAAAACCAAGTCTGACATATACAGTACATATGGATGGCATTTCCTTATATCCACAGATTCTGACACCCTCAATAACTTGTGACAAGCACTTCTGTAAAACTGAGGTGTGGCAGACTGTGATGTATGTACAGGCACTTCCACTATATCCTGCTGGGGATCAGCATACCCAGTGCAGTGAGGATAATAAGGGAGTTTCTCACTGTCATGATGAAGCCTAAGAGTACTATAGAGATTGGGGTCCCTCTCTGCGAGTTTGAAGATGAATTTTCCACATGCATCACACCCCTTTTCCACCAGCAAGCTGATCAGACAGCGGGCCTTCTGTGCTGTGACATCTCTCTCCTCTGTTGTACCTGAAACATTACAAATCAGTTAAACATTAACTCTTATTTAATAATTTGTTTAAAAAAAAAAACATACTGTACGTTTTTATTGTTGAAATTCATTTCTTTTTTTATATAAAGTGGCAATATCAAATCCTTTGGACAGACCTTTCCTTCTTCCATAGCTCTCAGTTGTGCTGTCTGAAATACACATCTCTATGTCGTCCTCTGCATCGTCCTGTGAGTCTGTATCTGTATCTGTATCGTCTAAAAAACGCTTTGGTATATCTGTGAAGTCCACACCTGAAACAGACAGTACACAGCTTTCAGAGAATAAATAACTACAATAGAAGCTTCCTTTGTAGCACAGTTGGGGGAAGTGATATTTTTCCCAATATTATATAAACCTCTCTGTGCTCACAACAAGAAAGAGTCTTTCATTTGCCCTTCTAACCTGGTTAGGGGTTTTTTGGTTTTCCTCTCCTAACGGACCACACTGGCACCAAAGTGAGTAAGCATAGGTAGGCCAAATGGCCTTTTCTCATTCTCGAATTTCTTCTTATTTAAACCCATGCCCTTCAGGAGAGACCAATTCATGAACACTGTGCTTATGTTGCAATTCCATAGCCCTCTAGTGGCCATGGTGGGGACTAAACATTCTATTAACACAGGAAGATTGTACTGCATTTCCGATGCATAACATACACACCCTGCATGTATTGACAAACATTTGTTCTGGGTATACTTCAGCACAACCTATTCACAGTATCCGAATCTTAGAGTGCTTTTTTCATGTGTATGCAGTGGATGTTTGTGTTACTTACGGCTTTAATTTTGAATGTAGTGTCGGGGGATTAATGTCATGCTTGTCTGACTGACACTGGTGTCCTAATAAATATCAGCAGGCTGTCTGTATGCCGCTCCACCACCGTGAGATCCTAATCTAAAGGAAGTTATTTTTGCTTACAGGTTCCACACAATGCCATCTTCTTGTAGGAATCGTCTGTTTCAGATGCGAGTTGAGCAAAGCGTTCCGCTATGAAAACATCAAGAAGCAGAACTGAAATAGGAGAAAAACAAAACAACCACCACAGGAAGTGCAGCAAAACACAGAAGGCCATCCTGGTCAAAAATGCGTTTCGTACATGTCTCAAATATTTAGTACACGTATTGATTTGACAGAATACATCAAATAGTACATGTTCTAAGTAAATGTAAATGAAGTAAGCATTTTCTGTGTAGGGGCTGGTCACTTTACAGCAGTGCCAAGTCATGCCAACGTCGTGGCTTGTAATGACTTTGTATTCACAGCGTAATTACAAGAGCAGCCAGTCACCTTCAGGATAACATCTATCCAGACATGAAACACACTTCAAAAAAATCAAGAATAACATTTCAGACATTTTCTTCTAAGATGCAAATATAGATCTGCGGAGTGCGCGTGTGTGATTTAGGGTTACCAGATGTCCCAGGAAGAAACCAGGGGCAATTCCAGTCCTTGCTATTGTACTCCCAAGTACTGTACAAAACTATAACAAATAATTGTTGTAATCTGCAATAATTTCCCCCGATGTTTAGCTTTTAAATTACAATTAGGTTATTACAGACAATGCTGACCATGACACGATTCAGTTTGTATTAAGGTACCCAGCCATGTCATTTTTGTTATTTTCCAATTATATGTATAAACCACCAGGAATTGGGCAAAAATTGCAAAATAGTTGATCTTTTAATTGGCTAATTTATTCCACATAGTATTTTCTTTAAATCAATTGGTTCTTATTTAATTTTCAGCGACTTGATTGGACAAATTAGTATGTGTAATAATTTGAATTACAACACCTACTAAATTAAAAATATTTAGTACATGTTTAATGTGTACTAAATAATAAGTGCCTGTACTGACTACCCGTATCACAGGAAATGGGTCGACCGGGAAACACGTTGACAGCGTCTATACTGCGCATGCACGAATTTCTGAATTTAAAGAGAGGGTTCATGGGACTTATCAACTAGTATTGTTTTTTTATGTGAAACAATACATTTTGAAACTGTACACGAGTCGCTTCACAAACTTTGTTTTTTAATTGTAATGAAAACACTTGAAAGTTGCATGTTGACTATGTTGTTTTGGTATCTATTGTGCTCATTAATTAGAAAAGTTACCATGCCACCCTGTTTGCAAAGAGCACAGGTGGCAAACACCTGCACCCGTTTAGTAACACTAACAATGAAAAAGGCATGGGGACATGTTTCACAAGTATGGTAAGCAATCCTAAAAAGGGGACCTCTGGGTTAAATTGTGCAAGAGTTATTTGTATTCAAATGGTTTTGTGTTGATATTTTTACATACATATTACATATTTAATGAGGAATGTCAGAAACAGCACCCTACTACATACATTTAATCAGAAATATTTTATATCACTTGTTTTATCTTTTATAATGTGCCTTTCAAGGCAAAAGTACTTATATATATATATATATATATATATATATATATATATATATATATATATATATATATATATATAATTACAGTAATTTAGGTTTGGGTGTTTTGTTGGAGTTTTCTTTAAATATTACACTCCTAAAAAAACACCAAAAAGAAACAATATGTGTGACCTAACAGTGCATGCTTTAATTAGGGTTCCTTTTAGACCAAATCTTAATTTTACAAATGCCTTTGTCCTGTCATTCCTTAAACACAATTCTACTAGACATTGGTTTTAGTTATTTTCTGTATTTAAGGTATTGCCCAGTATGTTGCTTTTATTGTGAGTATTCCTGTATACCTACTCTTGTAGTTTATAAAACAACACATACGTCAGGAAGATAATCCCCAGACACAGCAACATCCCCATTCCCTGGTATTGAAAACCACCATTCCGAGCTCATCCCCAATCCCAGATTCTACAGTCGACCCTCTTTATACCGCCTGGTAAGGGCCATGGTCAAAAACGGGCAATAAGCGAGGGTGGCGTTATAGTGAGGGTCAACAAAAACAAACACACACACACAACCTTCTATGTTTGCAATACATTCAAACGTTTTAATTTTTTTGTTATACAATTAAAGTATATCCAGGACATTTTAATAAAACATTTTGGTTTTTTTTAAAACTACAGTACTAATTCTTAACACAACAGTAGCTATACTTGTGATGTTTTATCATCTTTTCCCATCTGTATGAAACATACATGGTTACTTTTGAGGAACAGTTTATACCTCTTATCGTAGTGTGTTTTTTTAACATTTACTGCGGTTTATAAAAGTCACTTATTTTAGACTGCGTCAAGCCTTTTTTAGGTTAAACAAATCAACCCATTCCATCAAGGTAAGCCATTTGTTTTTATCTATTAGAATGCCTCCGATTGTCCTTCGATTTAACAGTATACCTCACTTAGGCGAGAAAACATATGCGATGTCTTGCTGACTTGCTTTCTTATTTTCAGACGCATGCATGCAGATTTTTTTCTTTTGCTCTGGTGTTAAATGTAGGGTCGACTCGCCATTTTGTAATTTCTGTTTTGCTTTGGGAACTGGAGTGTTGATGATATTGGTATGAACGTTCAATTAACAACGAATTACGAAAGCGAGTCAAAGGTTAACTGCATAACGTTGTTGTTTTTAATTGGCCATGATTATTTCACTGGCGCTACAATGAGGGAAACTACAATGCTTATATTTACGTTTGCTTGGCTTGGGAAGTTGGCGGGTGGCGGACAGCTGGGTGGTGATATAACAGGTACAAATAGCACTGTTTTTATATTGGTGACATTTGTTCAGAGAGGGGGCGGTATAAAGGGGGGCGGTATAACGCGGGACAACTGTAATTTCCATGAGCTGTGTTCTGCACAACTCTTATTCGCAAATATTTGGAGATTAATGATTTCTGAAAAGTATCAGTGTAAATATGCATTGGGTTCAGTGTCTTTTGCACGCTAAAAAAAGTTTATTTTAAAATGTGTCGTCTGCAACTTCTCATTGGAGTACTAGGTATGGTTCCCTATGTGCGCTGTGTTATGCTAGGTATGGTTCCCTATGTGCGCTGTGTTATGCTAGGTATGGTTCCCTATGTGCGCTGTGTTATGCTAGGTATGGTTCCCTATGTACGCTGTGTTATGTTAGATATGGTTCCCTATGTGTGCTGTGTTATGCTAGGTATGGTTCCCTATGCACTGTGTTATGCTAGGTATGGTTCCCTATGTGCGCTGTGTTATGCTAGGTATGGTTCCCTATGTACGCTGTGTTATGCTAGGTATGGTTCCCTATGTGTGCTGTGTTATGCTAGGTATGGTTCTCTATGTGTGCTGTGTTATGCTAGGTATGGTTCCCTATGTGTGCTGTGCTATGCTAGGTATGGTTCCCTATGTGCGCTGTGTTATGCTAGGTATGGTTCCCTATGTGTGCTGTGTTATGCTAGGTATGGTTCCCTATGTGCGCTGTGTTATGCTAGGTATGGTTCCCTATGTGCGCTGTATATATTATTATATATATATACTGTAATTATATATATATAATTACAGTAATTTAGGTTTGGGTGTTTTGTTGGAGTTTTCTTTAAATATTACACTCCTAAAAAAACACCAAAAAGAAACAATATGTGTGACCTAACAGTGCATGCTTTAATTAGGGTTCCTTTTAGACCAAATCTTAATTTTACAAATGCCTTTGTCCTGTCATTCCTTAAACACAATTCTACTAGACATTGGTTTTAGTTATTTTCTGTATTTAAGGTATTGCCCAGTATGTTGCTTTTATTGTGAGTATTCCTGTATACCTACTCTTGTAGTTTATAAAACAACACATACGTCAGGAAGATAATCCCCAGACACAGCAACATCCCCATTCCCTGGTATTGAAAACCACCATTCCGAGCTCATCCCCAATCCCAGATTCTACAGTCGACCCTCTTTATACCGCCTGGTAAGGGCCATGGTCAAAAACGGGCAATAAGCGATGTGCTGTGTTATGCTAGGTATGGTTCCCTATGCACTGTGTTATGCTAGGTATGGTTCCCTATGTGCGCTGTGTTATGCTAGGTATGGTTCCCTATGCACTGTGTTATGCTAGGTATGGTTCCCTATGCACTGTGTTATGCTAGGTATGGTTCCCTATGTGCGCTGTGTTATGCTAGGTATGGTTCCCTATGTGCGCTGTGTTATGCTAGGTATGGTTCCCTATGTGCGCTGTGTTATGCTAGGTATGGTTCCCTATGTACGCTGTGTTATGCTAGGTATGGTTCCCTATGTGTGCTGTGTTATGCTAGGTATGGTTCTCTATGTGTGCTGTGTTATGCTAGGTATGGTTCCCTATGTGTGCTGTGCTATGCTAGGTATGGTTCCCTATGTGCGCTGTGTTATGCTAGGTATGGTTCCCTATGTGTGCTGTGTTATGCTAGGTATGGTTCCCTATGTGCGCTGTGTTATGCTAGGTATGGTTCCCTATGTGCGCTGTATATATTATTATATATATATACTGTAATTATGTGCGCTGTGTTATGCTAGGTATGGTTCCCTATGCACTGTGTTATGCTAGGTATGGTTCCCTATGCGAGCTGTGTTATGCTAGGTATGGTTCCCTATGCACTGTGTTATGCTAGGTATGGTTCCCTATGTGCGCTGTGTTATGCTAGGTATGGTTCCCTATGTGCGCTGTGTTATGCTAGGTATGGTTCCCTATGCACTGTGTTATGCTAGGTATGGTTCCCTATGCGCGCTGTGTTATGCTAGGTATGGTTCCCTATGTACGCTGTGTTATGCTAGGTATGGTTCCCTATGCGCGCTGTGTTATGCTAGGTATGGTTCCCTATGCACTGTGTTATGCTAGGTATGGTTCCCTATGCACTGTGTTATGCTAGGTATGGTTCCCTATGCGCGCTGTGTTATGCTAGGTATGGTTCCCTATGTGCGCTGTGTTATGCTAGGTATGGTTCCCTATGCGCGCTGTGTTATGCTAGGTATGGTTCCCTATGCACTGTGTTATGCTAGGTATGGTTCCCTATGTGCGCTGTGTTATGCTAGGTATGGTTCCCTATGTGCGCTGTGTTATGCTAGGTATGGTTCCCTATGCACTGTGTTATGCTAGGTATGGTTCCCTATGCGCGCTGTGTTATGCTAGGTATGGTTCCCTATGTACGCTGTGTTATGCTAGGTATGGTTCCCTATGCGCGCTGTGTTATGCTAGGTATGGTTCCCTATGCACTGTGTTATGCTAGGTATGGTTCCCTATGCACTGTGTTATGCTAGGTATGGTTCCCTATGCGCGCTGTGTTATGCTAGGTATGGTTCCCTATGTACGCTGTGTTATGCTAGGTATGGTTCCCTATGCGCGCTGTGTTATGCTAGGTATGGTTCCCTATGCACTGTGTTATGCTAGGTATGGTTCCCTATGTGCGCTGTGTTATGCTAGGTATGGTTCCCTATGTGCGCTGTGTTATGCTAGGTATGGTTCCCTATGCACTGTGTTATGCTAGGTATGGTTCCCTATGTGCGCTGTGTTATGCTAGGTATGGTTCCCTATGTGCGCTGTGTTATGCTAGGTATGGTTCCCTATGTGTGCTGTGTTATGCTAGGTATGGTTCCCTATGCACTGTGTTATGCTAGGTATGGTTCCTTATGCGCGCTGTTTTATGCTAGGTATGGTTCCCTATGTGCGCTGTGTTATGTTAGGTATGGTTCCCTATGTACGCTGTGTTATGCTAGGTATGGTTCCCTATGCGCGCTGTGTTATGCTAGGTATGGTTCCCTATGCACTGTGTTATGCTAGGTATGGTTCCCTATGCACTGTGTTATGCTAGGTATGGTTCCCTATGCGCGCTGTGTTATGCTAGGTATGGTTCCCTATGCACTGTGTTATGCTAGGTATGGTTCCCTATGTGCGCTGTGTTATGCTAGGTATGGTTCCCTATGTGCGCTGTGTTATGCTAGGTATGGTTCCCTATGTGCGCTGTGTTATGTTAGGTATGGTTCCCTATGCGCGCTGTGTTATGTATTGACTGGCCTGACACTGGAAACCATTCTCAATACAGCTGACTGGGAAAGCATATTATTATTTATTTAATTGCCTTATGTGTGTATGACTTTCCAATGAATTTGTGAACTTGTTTTTCCTAAAGCATACATTAAAATAAAATAAAAACACGTTTAATCTGCAGTCTGCTCGTCCCTTCTAATGTTATTACTAAACGTTGGGAAACATGACACCGATTTCAGCAAGCACAGCCTACAGAAAATGTGATACGATACGAACCACATTGTTGTAAGAGTAAGAGTTTGTCTCACTTGCCATTTTTTTTATTATTATTATTTATTTCTTAGCACAAGCCCTTATCCAGGGCGACTTACAATTCTTAAAAGATATTACATACAATTACATTATTTTTTACATACAATTCCCCATTTATACAGTTGGGTTTTTACTGGAGCAATCTAGGTAAAGTACCTTACTCAAGGGTACAGCAGCAGTGTCCCCCACCTGGGATTGAACCCACGACCCTCCGGTCAAGAGTCCAGAGCCCTAACCACTACTCCACACTGCTGCCCTGTTTTCAACGACACACAGATCTAAATAAATGACTGCACACAATCTGTGTGATACCTTAGGTTTACCGCGGTCATTTTGCAGTTAACTATGCATTTATCCTACTTAACCATGTTTTGGTTTTTTATTGCCTGCACTGGGCTTTACAACACGGCTTACCTGCTTTACCATGCTTCCACTACGCTTTTACAACTAGGTATACTTTTAAAGTAAGATTATAAACAATAGTCGTTTTTTTTTTTTTTTTTCAATGTGACAATTCCTAATGATCACTCTATTGAATTCAGAAATTCGCGCATACGTAATATAGAGGCCAACTTATTTCCCGGTCGACCAATTTCCCGTGACATCTGTTTAAACGCATTAATAGAAAAATATAGATTTGCTTACCTTGAGTCACACGGGCTTCCTGGGCGATAGGCAACCCGCCGTGGTACTACTACAACGCGTTTAGTTCGTGCTATAGTTTAACGTGCAGTTAGAAAAACAGTCTACGAAGAAAGCTGGAGGCAAATGTGCATGGAAAAGATCTCCTTCCGAGTCTTGGTATAAACCGAGTAACTTTCGGTTTCGAGAGGGGTATCGCTGCAGACTGCAGGCTCTTCCACTGGGAGTTCCAACGTACCCCATCGAGGGTGCCTCATCATAGCCCTGAGTGTGCAGCGTCTAATTACGTCATCCTTCTAGCGTACAGCTCGATCACGTGATGAGGGTAATCTCTTGCTTTGCGTTTTTACGGTAAGTAGTTTACATGTTTACAGATAAGTTGTCATCAATACGTTACAATTTACAGAACAAATTAGGAACGAAAAATCTTCTCCAAGACAGCTAGTGTTAAAAATGCATGTTTTGTTTTACAGTTGCTTGTGTGAAGAAATGAAAATTCCATATAACACGATTGAGTGTATATTTAAATACTAGTTTTAATGGTGAGGTAAATGTTGAAGAGTGCTAGGATGCAGGTGTTCTTGAGGTGATTTCCTGTGGCTTTGTTGCTAGTAAGTATTACTTTAAGATCTGTATTACAGTGTTCTTCTTAAATCATAACGTATGCTACTTTGTCACTTTGTGACCTTTTTATGCAACTGTTGCAATGCATATTATGAATATGTGGATTTCAGTAGGACTTTAAATATTATTTCTATTGTATCTGTTTCATGTTGTCAGAGAGCATAACGTGATACTGTAAGAAACTCTGATTGCTTTTCAGTACATTTGCAAACAATAAAAATGAGCATGCTCATGACCTAAGTTTTGCAGATCAAATATCTGTGAAAAAAAAAACAGTTCTTGAGACAACTATTTCTAGTAACACACAATGGCTTCTTAAAGACATAGCCAAACACTTTAGGTGAAAATGAGTTTTAAAAATATTAAGTTGTTCTCTTCACTTTTGACAATTAATTTAAAGATGTTCTGTGACTTTTTCAGTGTTCCATTGTGTTTTGACAATTTTAAAAATCATAAGAAATTAATCTGTTTGTCTTAAATGCTTCTTTTCCACTGAACAACCGAGGCACGCCAGGCCGTATCGAGCCCTCACGGTGTGGTTAAGGAGAGCCTGGGTTGTTTTTCCACAGCAGAGCAAAGCCGTGCTACTGACGTCACACAGTCACAAAGACAGTTGTTATTAATTATTGTTATTAATTAGCTATACAGAACACTGTGTTAACCACAGAGGCCCAGATTTATAAAAGGATTGCACATGTTTTACGACCGTAAAAAGGGCACTGAGGGTTCTGAATTCTTGGATGGGATTTATAAAACACACGCAATGGCATAAACATGCAACTAATATGTGTTTTGCGGGGGCAATGTCTCTGTGAGCTTTATCCCTTGATGCATATGTAATTCTCTATATGCATATGTAAGTCTGGGGCGTTTCTGAATGAAACCGCTAAAATTGGGAGGGGATTTTGCAAATGAGGTCTATTAAATATTCTGTCTAATTTATTAAAGCTAGTAATTTTATTAAAGCTGCTGGTAATTGTGGACCTTGTATTTGTTTGATTATTTTAAGAACTCTGAAAAGCAGGCGTTAATTTGCTGCAGTCAGACAGTAGGCTATATAAAAGGCAAGGTGATGTGAGGAGACAAGGACAAATAATCATTTAATAACATTTTGCAAATAGCTCATTTAACCCTTCTGATCAAGTCAGTTTGTAAATTACATGTTTCAATACATGTTTCATAGCTTACATGACAAAATAGAAAGTCTGCAAATAGAGAATATAGAATCCATGTAAAAAAGAGTGTAGGCATTATTAAAAGAACGGAGGAGGAGATTAAGAAAAGATGGAACGATATTCCGAGGCGCACGAAAGAAAGTCTCATATACAATGAGGGCTCATCCTCCACCTTTTATTTTAGTAATGCCTACAGAATTTATTTGTTTTGTAATATGGCATTCTGGTATTTAACAATACTGGTTCAGGCAGTATTGTTAAATTTGGGTTGGAAAGAAAACGGTAAAAAAGGACAGAGGGACAGATGACAAACAGACAAACATAAGAAATAGGAGAGTTGTAATTGCATAAGATACTGAACTAGATCTGTACTACTGCAATTATAGAGAGCTGAGCTAATCCTAAAAATGTATGTGCCTTATGGTGTTGCTTTTTGGTGTGATCACTAAATTAATATTAACGCGGGTTGTAAAATCTGCTAAGTAACTCTGTCGGTTAGTATTGTTTAATGAAGTACCTTGCAACAATTTGAACTACATTAAAGTACTCTATAAATATTCTTCTATTTTGGTGTTGTAAACTGGAATATGTTTGCTCATTCAGGAGCACCAGTGCGGACACTGTGGGACTAGCTACAAGGACATGGGAGACGGACAGCATGGAGCTTTGAAGAGCGATTATGCTGAAACTCCCTGGATTCTGTTCAGTGGACTGTGCCCAAGGACACCCTCCATTTAAAAATAATGTGTAAATCTTGTGCGGTTGGAACCCATTTTATAATGGGTGACTGCCTTGAGCACTGGGGAGACTCTGGGGGGGGCACCTGGGGGCGGGGAAGGCATGTATGTAAATAGTTGTGGTTTTGATTTTTACAATATGAATATACAGTGTGTTAAATAAAGTTTTCAATTTTTTATTAAATTATTTCCTTTTTTGTTTATAGCATGTTTTAGGCCCTGTCCACACTACATAACGTTGGGTTACTTACCGTAACCCTAGTTCCCTGAAAGAGAAGACGACCACCAATGACATTACGTATGAGATATGCCTGCCCATTGGGTAGGTATTGCTGAGCTCTCTATACCAGAGCTGCCGATAGGCCTCTTCCAGGGATGATGCACTCAGTCACACCCACCGAGGGGACAAAACTGTCATCAAAAGGAAGCCATTTCTCTTTTTCCATCGAACCTGTGAGGGCGACCAATGTGACCTCGCGGTTGGTGGTCGTCTTCTCTTTCAGGGAACCAGGGTTACGGTAAGTAACCTAACGTTCCCTTTCAATTCAAAGACGACTACCAATGACATTACCCATGGGATAATGTATACCAGAGCCGTCGCTAGGGAGAAGGAACGGCAGCATATGAGGGACGCACAAGCACTGTCTAACCCAGAGGATAGCGGTGTGAACTTACACCCTCAAGGATCCTTGTGCCAGCACCATTATACGCAGTCAAGACTGTATCCAAGACTACGCAGTGATCTGATTCAAGCATTCAAAATTCTAAAAGGTATTGACAATGTCGAACCAGGGGACTTTTGCGACCTGAAAAAAGAAACAAGCACTAGGGGTCAGAAATGGAGATTAGATAAAGGGGCATTCAGAACAGAAAATAGGAGGCACTTTTTTACACAGAGAATTGTGAGGGTCTGGAACCGACTCTCCAGTAATGTTTTTGAAGCCGACACCCTGGGATCCTTCAAGAAGCTGCTTGATGAGATTCTGGGATCAATAAGCTACGAATAACCAAACGAGCAAGATGGGCTGAATGGCCTCCTCTCGTTTGTAAACTTTCTTATGTTCTTACATGCAAGCATGGATTCCACAGTCATAGCCTTTTTCTTGCCAAGGGAGGTCAGTTGGAGCATAAATGGTCCAATCATTCCACCTTACTGGGAATCCATACTCTTTCTGGTGTATGTCATTAATAAATATTTGCTGAATCTAAACACATTCCATTTGAAACAATCAATCAATCAATCAATCGTTATTTTGTATAGCGCCTGTCATAGTGGACCACCATCACAAAGCACTTTACAAGATGCAGTAACAACAAGAAATCCATAATACTTTAAATACAGAGAAATGCATAATACATGATATACAGTAAAAAAAAAAAAGCATAATACATTATACAGTGGAAAGTGCATAATACATGATAGTAGCAGCAACACTGCAGCTACTAGCAGATATCAGACTTAAAGAGCATGGAAAGCAAGAGAGAACAAGTGGGTCTTGAGAGTTGATTTAAAGCGAGCAACGGTGGGAGAGAGTTCCAAAGAGTCGGAGCCATGAAGCTAAACGAGTGTTCTCCAAGGGTGGTGCACTTTTGTTTGGGGATAACAAGCAGGCCAGAGTCAGAGGACCTCAGCTTGCGGGCAGGGACATAGTGGGTCAATAGGTTGAGGAGGTACTCGGGACCTGTGTGATGAAGGGCATTGTAGGTGAGCAGGAGAGTTTTGAAAATAATCCACAACCAGGATTCGAACTTGTGTTTTTGTCATTTAAGAGAAATTGGTTGTCTGTTTCCAGTTTAAGTTTGCAAAAAATAAATAATATGATGTATAATTAACTTCAGCATTTGCTTTACATTTTACTTCAAACCTTCCCATACAGAAATATATATATTTTCAATGACTTTTTTAAACATGCCTTATTACAGGATTTATATTTCTAATGTATTTTTTTACGTAAACATATACTGAGTAACTTATAGTCATAATATATAGATTACATATAAATAACAGAATCAAGTGCTACTTACAATGACGTACCAATTGTATAGACTAATGTTATATTTACAATGTATTTTCAATGTATTTACACACTGGTGTCATGTATGTACTATACTATATACGAACAAATATATACCATTACTGACATTATTTCATATCTTTCAGAGGCACAAACAAGGTATAAGGGAGTTGTAACTATTATGGTCTACCTGCTAAACAGTGAAACATGGTTTTCCTTTATCAGAATAATAAAATATATCGAGAGAAATGGTAGTTCCTCACGCCAAGGTACAGCGAAGTGCGAGAACTGCCAGTGACTATCTATACCGCCCCTATAGTTTACGTGTTTTCAAGGTATTGGCGCAGCAAAAGTAAATCAGCACCATTCCACATTTAATTTGTAGTTCCCAACACTCTAACGTGAAATGTAGAAAAAAAAAGTAAATACCTGTGATAAAGTAAGAGAAATAAGTCACCAAAGGTAAAAATGTAATTCACATGTTTAATTTCACATGTTAATGTGTTCACATGTGAATTTTCACACAAGCTTTTGGGGCTTTCTTGTGTGACTGTTCACATGCAGTCATTCACATGTTGTTCTTTTAAATGTGTTCACATGTGAATTTTCACACAAATATAAGCATTACACATATACTTACCAGGCACACATTGACAGACACACTAGTGCCTGATTCAGGTAGTTGTGATCAGTATTATTAAAGTATTAAAACAAATGATTAATTAGGCAAATTATAGTTTAATTGAGTGTTCAATTAAGTAATTGAGAGCTCAGTTGGAACAAAAACCAGCAGTACTTGTGGGTCGCCAGGACTGGGGTTGAAAACCACTGCTCTATAGGATTAAGTGGGTACAGATAATGGATGGATGGATGGATCTTGCCTTTTCTTTTTAAGAACCCTTTCATCCTGCAACTTTTGGGCCAAGCAGGCTTTGATGGCTGAATCCTCCACGTGAGGAAATTTGGCCCTTACATGCTCTGCAAAATAACACATTTAATATTTAGTGCATGTCAACATCACAATGTCAAAAATAAATTAATACATAAAAATAATAAAGTAATAAATAACTTGTTCCATTGTTCTGTTATACAGTCAGTACTGTTTCACTTTTACTTCTATAATGCACAAAGGTAATATATGCTGCTGCATTTCCATACTAAGACTGATTAGCATATGCACTGAGCAAGTGGACTTTTCTACTACTCTGGCAGCACAAATGGCATGTTCTTTCCGTCTTATCACAATATGATTTAAAAATAAACAGGTATGTTTAAAAAAAAAAAGTATTAATTTTTGCTCGAGTACCCGCGGATAATTGAAGGAGCGGATTAGAGTGGGGCAGATAAACGGGGTTCAACTGTTTCATAATATACATTGATACTTTAACAATTTTACTTATGATTTGTAGTATTTTACTGCAGAAAATTGAGTAATGTTTACCTGATATGCACCATAGAGGTTGCATTTTAATTTACTTTGTGATTCCCCCTCAGGAATTACTAGTACATCTTAAATTTAGCACTCTATATCTTTTTTTTTTTTTTTTTTTTTTACAACATTTCATTAACTAGAACATAGTAACTATCATTTGATTGAATAAATAAGTGTTCAATATACTTAAATAAGTAGTTTCACAAACAATACCCTTGTTCCTCTTTAAGTAATAAGTGTAATTATAATTATAAAACCCGCCACCGCACCGTGATAATGGGGCACAGGCAGACACACTGTGCAAGTTTCACATTTCTAGGAGCCCCACTGCCTGGAATGCACAGGAGACACCAAATAATACAGCCATAGACTAAGATATTGTCAGCTGTCTAATTTGGTATCCCCTGTGTTTCTCACTGTCAATACCAATCTTGTTTGTGTACTGTATATACAATAAATATATAAACAAATACGGTATATGTGAACAATAACGTTATATGTAATACATTATGCTTTTTTAATATGACGACTCGTGTTTATTCCAGACATAACAGCACAAGCCACAGAGCAACAACATTCGTGAAAACTTTCGAAATCATTTATTTTCAACGCTCAAGTTTTGAAATCCAAAAAATCTATATAAAAATAGGCTGCTTTGAAATCGGCACATCGTTTATAAACAGGTAGGTCGCGTAGTTAATACATTAAACATTAATTATTTAAAGATTGTTTTAGCTGCACATGTCAAAGATGTTTTTAATGAAAACAAACTATAACTGATTATACACATTACAAATAAATCATGCCGTCATGTCGAAAAAGTAAATGATTGCAAAATGCAGACGACAACTGATGCGCGTGCACATCAGTTATATTTTACCTCAGACACGAGCAAAAGAAAAATAAGACGTGCCGTGGGACGATCTCATTCTACGCATGCGCAATGCGCCAGGGGATGCAGGTTTCTGAGGAGGTACTGAATTGGGTATATCAGGTGTTACGACGAATTCAGTGCACAACTGTCACACACACAAGTAAACCAATAACAGAAACGTTGAACTTGAAAGGAGATTATAATTATTTTTTATTTGCCATCTGAATGCATACTCAACAACTTTTGTCACTCTGCTGTGCATTTGCTCTCAATAAACAAGGGGGGCACCATTTCCTCCAGGGGCACAGTTTTTTGTAGTCACTGCAATATTTGGTGTCCCCTCTGTAAATCAAGCAGGAGCTTGCCAAAAAATACCAAACTTATACTGTTAGTGTGTCTCTCTCTCTCACCTGCATGATAATAGGTTTGTGTCACTCTGCTGTGCATGTACATGCATGTGTGTGATATATTTAAAAAGTTAATTTATTTTCAAGTTATATATCCATCCCAAAAGAAGACTATTTTCTTGGGAGAGTCCAAAGAAAAAGTGAGGAAGTGCCTTGAGACAACAAGGTGAATCTTTCATTTTGCCATGAATGACATTGCTATTTTGAGACACTTTCGCAATCTATAATAATAATATAGAGTTCCCAAACAGAATAATACAAATGTATGTTTTGTCAATGTTACATTTGGAGCATCACAAAAGTATATATAGTCTGCATGTAAAAGCATTTTCATAGACTTAATATTAACATAATACTACTAAAATTGTACAGGTGTATAATATGACAAGGTGTGGTATTGCAAGGTAAGTATGGAAGGGCAGGGTTGGTATGGTTGGGGAGAGTTTAAATGCTAGAAAATAATAATAAAAAAATAACTTTTAGATCTTATTGCAGGGTGTGTTAGGGGTGGTAGTTAAGGCATGTTAGGGTAGAAATGGTGGGTTTATGTGTAAGTTATGGTAGGTATAAAGTTCATAATTTTGAAATTGAACATTGAAATGTTGGTAGGCACTTCCAACAGTATGAGATTTTGATAATAACACAAGTTATAATAGCAATAGCAAACCTTGGTATTGTGTGTCCAGGAACTTTGTTTACCCAAAAAGAGTGAATTTTTTGTGTGACCTTTTTGTTTGTTTTTGCCAAAAGGAAAAAAAAAGATAGAATTAAAGACATTATCCAGAAGACTTTTCCTATTTCTTACATGCAGAATAATAAATTAACAAATACTAATCGTGTCCTCAGGGCCTTCATGACAACAAAAGGGTGCCAAGTGTCAAGATGGTCTTGTGAAACCGTCTCCCACCCAATACAGTCAGACAGCACATCGTGTTGTGTTTTTGTTTGTAAGGTCTGCATACAGTACAGCTACTATATCAGTGTTTCAAAGATTATTTAAATACAGCCACACTGGGTGACATTAAAGGGTTTCTTGAAGTAATATAAAATAAACTATCCACATAATTTGTACCAGTTTATGATTAAAAAAATAAATAAAAAACAACCTTCTAAAGGAATCAGGTATATAGGGTAATAGTACAGTATGAGAACGTTAATACTGATGGCGCTGATGATGCATTTGTAATATTCTATGCTCTTTTTACAGCACAGATTAATTTGGGGCCTGGTTCATGAAGTTAGGTTTAGCTCAGATCCTCACAATTGACAATACTGTAATAGTTCAGTGAGCTTACGAAGTCTAGCCAGGTTTATTGCATTAAAATTGATCACTTAATTGTACTTTCTGGGTACAATTAAGATTCAAACATACAGATTCAAAAAGGCAGGAGCCTATGTCAATTCCGTCAGACATCCCACCTATCAATCCACCAGAATACCAAATGGAGGACTGTGCACCTAAGTGGAAAGAAATAGAGCAAGCTGTGAAAAAAGCAAGGGCTTCATCATCTCCAGGGCCTAATGGAGTTCCGTACAGAGTGTACAAGAGTGCTTCAGGAGTTCTACGAATTCTGTGGAAATTGATGAAAGTGGCATGGGAAAAACAGGTTGTACCAAGAGCATGGCGCCGAGCAGGTGGAGTCTTTATACCTAAAGAAAAAGATTCTACAAGTATCAGTCAGTTTCGTCCCATTTCCCTACTAAACGTAGAAGGCAAGATTTTCTTCAGCATTATTGCTCAGAGATTGTCAGCTTACCTATTAAAGAACTGCTTCATTGACACTTCAATACAAAAAGCAGGCATTCCAGGTTTCCCAGGTTGCTTAGAACACATCAATGTGATCTGGCAACAAATTCAATCAGCTAAAAAGGAGAGGAAGGAGCTCCATGTGACATTCCTGGATTTGGCTAATGCATATGGTTCAGTGCCACATGAACTACTTTGGGCAGCATTTGATTTTTTCAGTGTACCGATGACAATAACAAATTTAGTGAAAGCCTATTTTGGAGATTTGCAATTCAGTTTTTCAACTTCAGAATTCAGCACTACATGGCAATGCCTAGAGGTTGGAATAATGGCAGGATGCACCATTTCTCCACTGGCTTTTACCATGGCAATGGAAGTAATCATTAGGGCATCAAAATGGGTAGTAGGAGGAGAGCGCTTGGCTTCTGGAATGCGACTACCACCAATTCGAGCATACATGGATGACATGACAACTATGACTACAACGGTGGCTTGCACTAATCGATTATTAGGCAAATTAACCAATAACATTGAATGGGCACGAATGCAATTCAAGCCCACTAAATCAAGGAGCATCTCTATAATTAAAGGCAAAGTAGTAGATAAAACATTCTTCATTAATGGTGAGGCAATACCAACAGTGTCTGAGAAGCCAGTGAAGAGTCTTGGGAGATGGTACGACGGGGATCTAAAGGACACAGTTCGTGTGGGAGAAGTTAGACAACAAGCAGTGGAAGGGTTGAAGAGCATAGACAGCTGCGCTCTACCAGGTAAATTAAAACTCTGGTGCTTTCAGTTTGGTCTACTGCCGAGGTTGCTATGGCCACTGACTGTGTACGAGGTTTCTTTGACAACAGTAGAGAAGCTGGAAGCTTTAATCAGTTCATACATCAGGAAATGGTTGGGAGTTCCACGCTGCCTCAGCAGAGTGGGACTTTATGGTAAAGGAATACTGCAGCTACCAGTCTCTGCTCTAACCGAGGAGTTTAAGTGCGCCAAGGTCAGACTGGAAATGACATTAGTAGAGTCACGCGATAAATGCGTAAGGGAGGCAGCACCTGTGTTGAAAACTGGAAGAAAGTGGGCGGCAAAGAAAGCTGTGGAAGATGCAAAGGCTGCCCTTCGATTTGGTGATATCATGGGGCAAGTTCAGCATGGAAGAGGGGGTCTTGGTTTCAGTTCAACTCCTCCTACATGGCACAAGGCAGCCCCAGCTCAAAGGAGGAAGCTGGTAGTCAACGAGGTGCAAAAGCAGGAGGAGAGGATGAGGTGTATAAAGGCCATTTCCCAGGCCAAGCAGGGAGAATGGATGAGATGGGAGAGTGTGGAACAACGCAAGATTGGCTGGCAAGACCTATGGTCAATGGAACAGAGCAGGATCAGTTTCCTCATCAGGTCAACATATGATGTTCTCCCATCACCACAGAACCTAAACCTCTGGGTAGGAGAGGATCCCTCATGTCCTTTGTGTTCATCACCTGCAACATTAAGGCACATTTTGACAGGATGTAAGGTGGCTCTTAGCCAAGGACGGTTTACTTGGCGCCATGACCAGGTGCTGCGATGTTTGGCCTTAGCATTGGAAGACAAGCGTAACATGACCAATAAGTTGCCACCTGTTCCATCAAAACATTACACACAAAAGACAACATTCCTCCGCCCAGGAGAGCAACCACCAAGAAAAGGTGTTAAAACCAATCCTCGCCCAGGACAACTGGAAGCTGCTAGAGACTGGAGAATGCTGGCAGATGTTGGTCAACGGCTTATTTTTCCACCTGAGATTGCCACCACTAACCTTCGACCAGATATTGTCTTGTGGTCTGGATCGGCACGCCTTGTTCACCTGGTAGAGTTAACAGTGCCATGGGAGGATGCTGTAGATGAGGCGTATGAGAGGAAGAAACTGCGGTATGCTCAACTAGCCACTGAAGCGGAACAGCGAGGATGGAGAGTTCGGGTTTACCCAGTGGAAGTGGGTTGTCGAGGATTTGTGGCACACTCTACAACCCGGTTTCTCAGAGACGTCGGGTTCAGTGGCAAAGAGTTGTGTCGCACAGTGAAGAACTTATCTGAAGCAGCAGAGAGGAGCAGCAATTGGCTGTGGTTGAGACGGAAAGATTCTGGCTGGGGACAGGTAAGTAAGCTGGGCTGAGTTGAGTGGGGGACGGAGGGGGGTGATGCTGGGACGCCAGAATCACCGTCGAGCCCTCTTGAGGTGTCGTGGGCTAGTCGACGAAACACTGAGGATGGAAGGTGCCCACTTGAAAACCCCAGAGATGTACCCTACTTAGCTCAATCCAGACGGTTGTCATGCTGATGCGCTGGGGAGGCCGCACTTTGGTTGATCCCCGGAGCCAGCATTGCAGCCGATGTGTGTGCTGATGCGCCAGGGAGGCAAAATAAGCTGATCCCTGGAGCCAGCATTACACTTCAGCCATTAACACCAGACAGAAGGATATCTACATCATCATATGGAAGGAAACGTAAATGGATGGAGACACATATGGATCACACTAGTTTACTGTAAAGCTACGTCTTAGTTGGTGCTTATCTTGGCGAGAGCCGAGTTCAAATCAGCATGAAGTTTTAACATCTACTCTCGTGTAATGGAAATCACGAGAGCAGGACTCTCTGGGGGATGCAGTGTCACAAGATGAATGGGTAATTTAGTAGTGAACACTTTAGTTGTATTTTTTAACTTTTTCAACTGCAACTCCAAACATCTTCTAATCAAAATTATATATAAATAAATAGAAGTAGATGTTTTCTAAAAGTTTATGCAAACGAAATGTCCATGGTTTCCATACTTCGTAAATATTTCCTGATTAAACTCTCTACACTGCATTCGTTTTTCTACACCCTCTCCTTTCCTTTGTATTTTTCAGATTGCATGTGATGGCTGCAGCAGGTGGTTCCTCCACACGTGTTGGACAGCCATCAACTAATGTCAGCATTTTTTGTGCAGCATGCACAATGTGAGGACACACAAATGCTTCATTTCCACTGCAGGCGCAACTGGATCAGCCGCGCTAGAGCCGTGCCCACGCCAGTAAAATTACTGTTAAAATTCTATTACTCCAATGATTCTTCTTTCAAATCCTACTAAATACTGGGACAAAATAGATGCTTAGGTTTTTAGATTTCTATGGGGGGTGAAAATAAAAAAGCGAGGAGAGTTTTTGTTGCAATCCTTTTTGTTATGTTTTAAGTTTGCCATTTTTTGGAAAGATCCTGCTTAATTTAGAGAGGGCACCAAATATTCCAGTGACTTTAAAAAACTGTGCCCCTGGAAAAAATGGTGCCCCTTGTTTATTGAGAGCAAATGCACAGCAGTGACACAAACCTATTTAGTATGCAGGTGAGAGAGAGAGACACTAACAGTATAAGTTTGGCAGTTTTTGGAAAGCTCCTGCTTGATTTACAGAGGGGACACCAAATATTCCAGGGCGACTGTAAAAAATGGTGCCCCCTTGTTTATTGAGAGCAAATGCACAGCAGAGTGACAAAAGTTGTTGAGTATGCATTCAGATGGCAAATTATTATTATTATTATTATTTATTTCTTAGCAGACGCCCTTATCCAGGGCGACTTACAATCGTAAGCAAATACATTTCAAGTGTTACAATACAAGTAATACAATAAGAGCAAGAAATACAATAACTTTTGTTCAAGTGTGACAAACCACAATTCAATAATACAGCAGATAATAGTGATAGTTACATCAGGATATGATTAAATAGTGATAAGAGCAAAAATAAAAATAAAAAATAATTATAATCTCCTTTCAAGTTCAACGTTTCTGTTACTGGTTTATCTGTGTGTGTGTGTGTGTGTGACAGTTGTTAAAATCTATCAGGAATTAAATTACTTACAAATAAATAAGCAAATAAACATTTAGAAGATTGTACTGCATTTAACTGAATTATAAAATAACGGGATTAATTTACACGTGGTAGATTACTTGTGTAGTAATAATAATAAATAAATATAAACGAGAGTGTTTCAATTTGTTTATTGTGGTCTGTGAAACATACTGGCACAGTTCGTCACAAGACTTCATTTAATTACCGTTGCGTTTTGTTGTTGTTGTTTTTCTTATTAATTTTCTTAGCAGACGCCCTTACTCAGGGCGACTTACAGTTGTCACAAAATATACATATTTCACAATAAAGAGCAGATCAAATATACAATAACTTCAGAGCAACTTTAACTAAAATATATACATGTACAGTTCGATAATCACAATATAGTAAGAGTGAATACAATACTTCCGTCCTAATAAGAGTAAGTAACGAGCTCATTTATACACATTTGAAGAAACACAATATATAGTTGTTGTTGTTAGTGTATTTAAACAATCTATTCTGGATGTAGAATCGCTGAAATCACAACCTTCCACAAACATCTTCCGTCCAGAAGCTATAAACTCGCTCCCGTTTGCAGCAGACCGCACGTCCACGTTGCAGCAGACGCTGCTCTACAGTCTAGTGGATTGCAATGACAAATTACGCGCTTTGCGTCGTGAGCGAGGAATCACACGCTACAGTGGTTGTGTTTTGCTGCGCTTCCTGTATTGGTGTCTGTTTAAACAGATGATAGCGGCAGTCGGTACAGTGGTTTTGTTTTGCTGCACTTCCTGTATTGGTGTCTATTTTGTTTTTCTCCTATTTCAACTCTGCTTCTTGGTGTTTTCATAGCGGAACGCATTACTCAACTCGCATGTGAAACAGACGCGTTCTACAAGAAGATGACGTCGAGTGGAACAAGTAAGCAAAAACAACTTCCTTTAGATTAGGATCTCACGGTGGTGGAGCGGCATACAGACAGCCTGCTAATACTTATTAGGACACCAGTGTCAGTCAGACAAGCATGACATTAAGTCTCCGATACGCTGTAAATTCAGAACTAGAGCCATGAGTAACACTGTTTACACCTGAAAAATGTACCCTGAGATTCTGATACTCCCAATAGCTTGTGGTAAACTATGCCCAGTCCAAATGATTGTCAATATATTGATGCATAGGGAATGTCTTCCTGTGTGTTTAATATAATGTGTAGTTCCCGCCATGGCCACGAGAGGGCGATGGAATTGCAACACAAGCACAGTGTTAAAGGCATGAAATCAGATACCAGGGTGGAGGATAAGCATTGTTAATCCGGTCCTGCATAGATGTATTTAAGAAGTGAATTCTGATTCAAACATTCAAAATCCTAAAAGGTATAGACAATGTCAACCCGGGGGACTTTGACTTGAAAAACGAAAAAAGGACCAGGGGTCATAAATAGAGATTAGATAAAGGGGCATTCAGAACAGAAAATAGGAGGCACTTTTTTACACAGAGAATTGTGAGGGTCTGGAACCAACTCCCCAGTGATGTTGTTGAAGCTGACACCCTGGGATCCTTCAAGAAGCTGCTTGATGAGATTCTGGGATGAATAAGCTACTAACAACCAAACGAGCAAGATGGGCTGAATGGCCTCCTCTCGTTTGTAAACTTTCTTATGTTCTTATGTTCTTATGTGTAGCATGTCTCTGTGTAAGGGATGTGTCTCTTTGGTGAGGGGACTGCAAAGCTGAATTGCTTACAGGCAGGGTACCTGGAGGTTTTATTGCACCCCCCCCCCCCCCCCCCCCCACACACACACACACAGCAGCTGCACAAATTACAAAAAAATGTTGTTTTTTTTTAACAAATAATTATAAAAGAGTTGATGCTTAACTGTGATTTGTAATGTTTCAGGTCTCAGTACAACAGAGGAGAGAGATGTCACAACGCAGAAGGCCTGCTGTCTGATTGGCTTGCTGGTGGAAAAGGGGCATGCTGCTTGTGGGAAATTCATCTCCAAACTTGCAGAGAGGGACCTCAATCTCTACAGGACTCTTAGGCTTCTTCATGACAGTGAGAAACTCACTTATTATCCCCACTGCACTCTGTATGCTGATCCCCAGCAGGATATAGTGGAAGTGCCTGTACATACATCACAGTCTGCCACACCTCAGTTTTACAGAAGTGCTTATCACAAGTTATTGAGGGTGTCAGAATCTGTGGCTATAAGGAAATGCCATCCATACGTAAGGCACATATCAAACTTACATTTTTACATACAGTCTGTCTAGAGAACAGCTATCCAATTGTGTTGAAACTTGGTTAGGATATTCTTTAGGGAATGTCATCACCCGTTACACAAGTGACCCCCCAAAACCCCTCATTTCTGACAAATCCATCAGCAAATTTTAAAACCGGAGGGTATATAGAGGCATCTGTGCACCTGTATCTACTTTGTCATGATATCTCTAATCTTGTATTTATAACTGGCGGTGGATGAATATCACTGACATGATTGTTCTGATTTGTAACGTTTCAGGTTGGAGACTGTATCGTATGATTCCCAAGTTCATTAAGAGTGCTGCAGTGCTCGAGGGGCTGCTGAAGGACATGCAGGAGAGGAAGCAGCTAAGTGATGGAGAGGTGGAAGAAGTGATGAAACAGGAAAGCATACAGGACAGGACCTCCCACCTGACAAGCATGGTGATGAGGAAAGGGGATGCCTTCAGAGAGAACCTCCTCTCCAAACTCGGAGAGAGGAACCCCGAATTCTACAGTGCATATTACCCTGATTTGGACCCAGGTGAGACCCTCACTCATTATACACTACAAATCATGTCCTTGTTCACAAAGTTTTACTTCAGGACTGTTTTTACCAGGGAGTCAAACCGAACCCAAACCGTGAACCGTGAACTGGTTCGATCGCTTTATTTTCTCAAAACCAGAGAAAAAGTAAAAGTAATTAATGTTTTTTTTTTTATTAAAACATCTAAGGCTTATTTGGAAGTACTTTGATGTCTTGTTCAGTCATTTTAAGTTAAATGGCTTGTTTCACGGGGTTTGGGGGGTATCTGAGCTGATCACGAGAAATATCAGTTGGAGTGAGAGTTTACAAAGAACCCTCCGCAGCTCAAGAGGTAGGGAAAAAAATGTGTCTTTTAGTAAATGTTTTTTTTTTTAATCAGTATATGTTTTGTGTCTTGTCTGTGATCATCTTTTATTTATGATGCTAATAATTATTTTGCCATGTATTTGTGTTTGCGGGATATATCTTTATAGGGCAGCAGTGTGGAGTAGTGGTTAGGGCTCTGGACTCTTGACCGGAGGGTTGTGGGTTCAATCCCAGATGAGGGACACTGCTGCTGTACCCTTGAGCAAGGTACTTTACCTAGATTGCTCCAGTAACAACCCAACTGTATAAATGGATACTTGTATGTAAAAATAATGTGATATCTTGTAACTATTGTAAGTCGCCCTGGATAAGGGCGTCTGCTAAGAAAGAAATAATAATAATAATAATAATAATAATAATAATAATAATAATAATAATAATTTATATTATAAAATCTGAATGCCATGAATTGTTGTTTAATACGTTATAATAACAGACTTTTTATTAATAGGTCAATATTAATTTTGTATTATTTGTAATTATGTAAAGTGTTTGATATACTTAAAAGTTCTAATTGCTTTGATGATAATCTGGCTGCTTTGAATTCTTGTGCAAGGAGTTTTCATGAAACCAAATCAAAACTCACATAAATCGTACATTACAAACAACAACAAAAAAAACTTTTCGTTATAATCACATTATAATCTGTTGAAATAGTATCAAAACTATTATTTTTTAAGTTAGTTTCTATGAACGGATGTGCAGAAATGTTTTGTGTAGCTAAGAAGAGCGGATGCATGCAAAAAAATCAAACTATAGTAATAATAATAATATAATAATTTCTTTCTTAGCAGACGCCCTTATCCAGGGCGACTTACAAGATATCACATTATTTTTACATACAATTACCCATTTATACAGTTGGTTTTTTTTTTTTTTTTTACTGGAGCAATCTAGGTAAAGTACCTTGCTCAAGGGTACAGCAGCAGTGTCCCCACCGGGGATTGAACCCATGACCCTCTGGTCAAGAGTCCAGAGCCCTAACCACTACTCCACACTGCTGCCCTAAATAGAAAACATTTGAAAACGTACAGACTTTAACCAAAAGAAAGATTTTCTTACTACCTTCGAAGCATGTAATTTAGGTTTAGTTGTGATTGATTACTCGTTGCTTCAATAACAGAGTGTTGCCAAGCTAGGGGGCGGGAGTCGTTGCACTTTTGGGAATGCAATTGGCTCGCCCATTAATGGGCAGCTAAACCAATGAATGAGATTGCGGAGGCAGAACTTTTTTCCTCCCACGAACTACCAATCACCTTTTTACTAAGATATACATTTTATGTTTTTATTTAATTATTTTATCATTTATTAATTATTTATTTAATAGTATAATTACAATATTTTCAGACATTATTTAGTCATAATCAATACATAATTTGGAATTTTGTTATAATATTTCAGTATTTATTTTAAATTGTTCTATAGAAGTAACTTACTCACTTTTATTCATGTTTATTGAAAAAAGTCATTGTGCTTTCGGGAATGCAATTGGCACGCCCACTAATGGGCAGTTAAACCAATGAATGAGATTGCAGAGGCTGTTCCATCAACTCAAGTTACATTTGAAAGGGCTTTTTCTAGTCTCTAGTTTGTGCTGTCACCACAAAGAACAAACATGGCAGGAGGTCCTGGAGGACGTTATGATGATCTGTTGCATCGGAATTCTCATGGAATAAGTGTGATTTTTCTTTCCTTAGTTATGATTATTGTTTTGTAAAAAGTTAAGAGTTAACTCTTTACTTTTTACAAAAGAATGAACATATTTATGTGAACCGGTTCGAAGCAGGGTTTTCAGAACCGGAGAGCTACTAAGCGGAACAGACATTGACCTGATGCGATTTGACTCCCTGGTTTTAACTGTAATAAGAAACCTTGTAGATGTGTTAATGTGATTTGTGATGCTGTTTCAGTTGACAGGCTAATACAGGTGCAATCCCAGTTTGTTGAGAGTGTGAGTGATGCCGTGATGGAGGAGCTGCTGAAGGATATGCTGGAGATGAAGGTGCTGAGCGATGAGGATGTGGAGGAAGTGAGGTAGGCTCAGCTTCCTATTCCATTGTAATGTCTGGATCCCAGTATCTGTACCATCTGTAAGTAAAGTAAGCATTGCTTAGGGATGCAGCAGCTCAAAAGGGAGCAGGGTTCAGGAAAAAAGCACATTTTGTGCTCTTTTTTTATTAATTTTAACATGTAGTCAATTACAGGACAGCAGCATGCATGTAAGTAAGGCTATTGGACACAAGCATCTTACTAAGGAGAGGTTGAAAATGTCTTTGATTTTGGTGGTTACCTATTTCTGTTTTCCACACCACACAAATACCGTTTTATTTTTGCTAATGCCCTTTTAAGAAGCATATTTTAATGTGTTGCATGTTATACACACAGTGCGTATTATTTAAAGGGAGTCAGTATTCAGTGTTTTTTCCTACTGGAAGAATAGTAGTTTGGTCAACACTGGAATACACTGTAGTTACAATGAACATATGCATAACTGATTGATTTCTGTATATATATGAAGGCAGCTGGATCGACAGATAGATTCTTATCTTTAGCTCTTCCACATTTCTTTATTATTCTGTTTTAGGGATGCTCCCCAGAATACCGGGCTCCAGTCCTGGTTGGTGGAGCAGATCAACAGTGGGCGGTACCCTGGTCTGAGCTGGACCAATGAGGCACTAAAACAGTTTCGAATCCCATGGAAACATGACGACCGGAAGGAATTGACACCTGAGGACACAATGATATTCAAGGTGGGTGTCAGATTCGCACATACTTTCTTTCTTTATGTATGTGGTCTAAGCACACTCTTAAACTCAGGGGAGACGTTCAGGAGGACATAAAGATGTTTCGGACGCCACAACTGTGGTGTGCTTGCTTGCTTTGTACTAAACTGTGGGGGTCTTTCCTCTCTCAGACCCAACAAACTCCCTCCTAATATCTCATTTTCCAAAATACAATGTGACACCTGGTCTTTGCCACCCAACTGGTAATAAACTTTCCCAACCTCATATTCACTGGATTAAGGGTTTTCCACAATCCCTAACCCTTTGAGACCAGATCCATTCTAAATCGACTACCCCTGCACAGTACTAGCCCTATTAAAAAGCATTGCACTCCATTGAATCAAGAGGTCTTGATATCAGAGTCAGTGATTGTAGCTGATGTTTCTGGTGATCTGTACGCTGTAGTGCTTCCACATAAGGAAGCGCAGTCTGAGACACCAGAATGAAATCCTGGGACCTGCTTCGAAGTCACAAGAAAAAAGAAAATAGATCAAAAACAAAGTTATATTAGAAACCAATAAATAAATAAAAACACACCAAGAATCAATAGTCACACTACCAAATACAAAAGAAAGTGTGGACATAACCTTGTGTACTGTGATTATTAACAGGAACAACCCTTAGGCTAATCTAGGGTATTGCCACAGGCAGCTATTCCAAATGCTGGACTGCCATTATCCTTATGTTGCTGAACACATCTAGACACTCTCACACAAGAAATCAGCACTGTTATACCTGTTTTAGAGAAATGAGAAATACAGTCAAATTGTATTGTGTAACATTGACGTAGTTGTAAGTTGAGATCTTTCAGTCCTTGACCCCTGCTTAGGGTTTTTCCACCCCAAGTGCTAGAGTTTTTTCTTGAATCTTGAATAAAAAAAAAGATTAGTCAAACACAGCGTGCCCAAGCACTGAGTTACTACAGCATATGCCAGGGTACAACAGAGACAGCATACAGTAATCAATAGTGATCGATCAGTTCTGAAAATAACTATTGAAAGTAAGATTATGTTTGCTAGAAATATGTCCTTATATCCCCTAAATGTTGTATCCATCAAAAGTTGCGCCAATCAAAGCACTATAAAAAATATAATACAGACCTTTTTGTTTGCTTGTTTGACTTCTGCTTCCGACATTGAATAACACGGAGAAATCGTATACAGGGCAGTTTACACGTAAATCATGCACTTTTTAAATGACGATACACCATTCACATATTTTGAGAGTTTAAACCCTTCTATACTCTGCAAAAAAAATGATCGAATGCCCACAGCCGGTGCTACAGTGAGGTTATTTTTAGGACGTACACCGTGCGCCCCCTAGCACAGAAGGGGTTAATATAGGGTACTGTGATTTACAGGGCCAAACATTAAGCTAATCTAGGGTATTGCCACAGGCAGCTATTCCAAATACTGGACTGCCATTGTGTTGCTGATTCATTGTGTCACTCTCACACAAGGAATCAGCACTTACCTCTTTATAGAGAAATACATAGTCAAATTGTATTGTGTACCTGTATTGTGATTTTTTAATCTTTAATATAGTTCACTGTGAAACGGAGCATGAACATTGATGTGGAGGACTACATCCTCATGCCAGACGCTGGTCAATTCAGCCCCAAGTCACTGTGAACCATTAAATCCTTTGTTGGATGTTGGATGTCTGTTCACTTTATATCTAGGGCTGGGCAGTGGCGACAGGTTGTTACAGGGAGGGTATTGACCAGCCCGATCCTGCTTACTGGAGGAGGCATTTCCAGCGCGCTGTGGATAAAGACGAGTGCCTGGTGTTGCGTGCTGATCACAGTCGAGATCCAGTCGACCCACACAAGATATACCGGAGTGAGGACATATTAGCAGGTAAACCATCGAGTTTAGGTGTCCTGCCGCCTTTATTTAAAATATTGTTCCCTTTCAATTCGAAGATGACCGCCAATTTGAATAATTTTGGGATATGCCTGCTTGTCAGGTATTCACTGAGCATTTTATATCAAAGCTGCCGATTGGCCCCTCCGCAGAATGACGTCCTTTGTCCCGACTCACAGAGGTAATAAATAGTCATTGCGCAGAGAACGGAGTCTCTTTTGTCTTTCACAGACAGGTAGGTAAAGTGGTGAGTATTACTCTATCCCTTTCTTCAAGTTGTGATTGACTCTTTAGAGCTCCTTCTCCGAGTTTCTGTGATTTGAATTGCTGGATGTAGGCTTGCCATTTCCCAGGAATCAGAATCTTGGCAACTGAAGGCTGAGCTACACATACGCAACTGCGTTTTGTTTAAAAAAACAAAACAAAAACAAAAAAAAAAACTTTTCTTCATTAGCCTACATCGCTCGGCGATTGTAGCCTGCTTCTAACCTCTGCAGCTGGCTGCACGTTCTTCCTGTTTTTTCATCTCCTCTTTGCAGCTGTAAAAAAAAAAAAAGATAAGGAAGACACAACCCTCCAGCAAGTCCTGTTGACTCGAGGGCTTTGGGTTGACTCAGTATGCCCACTCGGTGTGCGTGGCTTAGCGCCCCTACAGGCCGCTGATTTACTATAACTAAATAATACCGCTCGCTTACTCCATTAAGCCTTGGCCTTTGTGGTGAGCAGACCACGCGCATCACCACTCACCCATATAGGTGTGTTAGTGTGTAAAAAAAATAAAAATAAAAAAGAGGGGAACAGGTGTGTTTTCTTTCTTTCTTCTGTCTCTCTCCTTTTCTCCAGGTTTGTGACTACCACGATGCAGGCTACGTGCTGCACCGGTTGCAAGCAGCCCAGACACAGACACGCAGCCCAATATCTTGGTGCTTTGCCCTCAGTGCTTGGCGCTTAGGTGCCCCCGTGTCTAGGCCTCGGGTTCCTGGTGCCTCAGAGCCTCAATAGCTTCGAGCCCCTCGGCGCCTCGAGAGCTACACGCCTTGGCGCTTCGATGCCTCGAGACCTTTCGAGCCCTGTGCAGCAGCGCTCTTGGTGCCACGCTGCCCCAGAGCCTCGGTACCTCGGTGCGTTCGGTGGCACGCTGTCCCAGAGCCTTGGTACCTCAGCGCTTCGAGCCCCTCGGTGCCTCGAGAACTCCACACCTCGTCGCTTCAACGCCTCGATGTTTTTTTAGCTTCGTCCATAGCCTCAGTGCTTAGACGCCCTCTGCACCTCGAGGACTGTACGCCTCAGCGCTTTGACACTTTGAGTTTCTTCTAGCCATGCGCCCCCAGTACCCTCGAGACCCTCGGGTCCCTGGTGCTCCATAGCCTCGGTACCTCAGTGCTTCAACACCCTCGGTGCCTTGAGGACTCGCTTCCATAGCGCGGCGTTTCGCCAACATACTCAATCCCCTGGAGGTTTTTTTGGTGTCTTGGTGTTATATAGCCTCGCCTGCCATGTCTTATTACCACCTGTATGTGTCCTGCAGGCGGAAATTGCCTCTGCAGGACAAACACACCCTGTGATTGAGCACGCCTCTGCTGCCTTGGCAGACAGGTCACCCTGCTCCTTTTGTGCTGGGTCCAAGGAGAGCACGAGAACTCTGCAGCCAGCCTAAGAGAGCCATCGTCGGTCTTGGGATCCCAGGCCTCCCCTCCCAACCCTCCAAACCCTGCGCAAAGTATTCCTTCTGCGCAGACTTCACAGTGCCATCGCAATCACTCTAGATCTCCTTCGAGGGGCATAAAGAGAGCAAGAAACGCGGACCAGGTGAGGGATATTGCCGAGTTAAAGGGCCAAATGGCCCAGATACTCGAGCAGTTAAGCAGGCAGCAGTTTCACCATGTGTGCAGTCTTGGGCACCTTATTGCAAATATCGGGGTTCCAAGGGCAGGCCCTGGGCAGAAGCCTGGGAAGCTTAGTGGTGGCGCGCAGACAGCTGTGGCTGTCTCAGGCGAGGGTCCCGGATGCGGACAAGTCCGCCTTATTGGACGCGCCTATCTCCCCTGGCCATACTTTTGGACCAACAGTAGAGGAGATACTGCAATGCTCACACACAGAGCGAGAGGTGTCCCGACAGGTGGCAGTGATGCTCCCCTCCCATGCCTCGGCACGGGGAAGGGGGAGGCGATTGCGTCCGGCAGTTACCATGGTAACCAGTTCTATCCTGATCCCTATGGCACCATGGGGTGACATGAGGCACTGCCTCCAGGCCTCCGCACCAAGGAGCCAGCAACAAGCACGAGAGAATGCCGGACGTGGGGCCCCAGTGCACCAGCGCCCAGGGAGACAGTTCCACAAGAACCGCTCCAGGCAGCCTCCAAGGCAACCTCCGCCGCAGCCTCAGTAGCCCCAGCAGGGGTCCTGAAGGCTTACGGCCTCAGACCCACCCGTATGCACAACACCATGTGCACTACTGGCACAATTGCACCTCAGACCCTTGGGTGCTCGCCACCGTACACACCGGCTACACACTGCAATTCCACTCGGGACCTCCTCCCTTTCAAGGGATCACGGTTGAAATGATCCTCTCCAGGTCTTGGCCCTTAAAGAAGAGGTAGAAACTCTACTTCAAAAACAAGCTATCTGTCTTGTAGAACACACCTCTCCAAGGAGAGAGGTTCTACTCGAGGTATTTCTTGGTGCAAAAAAAGGACGACGGACTTCACCTCATTCTAGACCTGAGACACCTCAACAGGTTCTTGAGGAAGAGGAGGTTCCAGATGGTCACACATCGCCACATCCTGCAGTCTGTCAGGCCGGGTGACTGGTTTACAACAGTGGACTTGAAGGACGTGTATTTTCACATTCCTATCTGTCCAGCGCACAGGAAATATCTGTGCTTCGCCTTTCAGGGGAGTGACTTCGAGTTCTCTGTGCTGCTGTTTAGCCTCTCCTTAGCCCCCCCGCACGTTTTCAAAGTGCATGGATGATATCCTAGCTCCCTTGCAGCTGCAAGGGATCACGGTGATGAATTACTTGAACGATTTGTTCCTAGTCCCAGGAAGGAGCAGTGGTCCACACAGCGATTGTGACAGAGCATCTGTTGAAGCTGGGTCTCACCCTCAACAATGCAAAAAGCCAATTAACACATAACAAGTTTATTTGGGTCTCCGGCTGGATTCCCTTACAATGCAAGCCTACCTGTCGGACGACAGGGTAGCTGCCATTCGCAACTGCCTGGCCCTGTTTCAACCAGGGACCACAGTGCAATTAGTGTTGTGCCAGAAACTACTGGGACTGATGGCTGCAGCGTCCTCAGCTATTCAACTGGGGTTACTTCACATGCGTACGCTTCAAGCATGGCTCAATGCCTTTCGGCTACACCCTAAGTGTGACAAACACTGTCGGCTGACAGTGTCTTGTCTGTGCTGGAAAGCGCTACGCTGGTGGAGGCAAGCCCCTCACTTGAGCGAAGGCGTAAAGTGGTGACGACAGACGCATCCAACTCCGGTTGGGGGGCAGTCTGGGTAGACAGAGGAGTCTGCGGATCCTGGTCGGGCCACTGGACGTCCCTGCACATAAATGCGCTAGAGCTGAGAGCAGTCCACCTCGCGCTACAACATTTTCTCCCTGTGCTCCGCAACAAGCATGTCCTTGTTATTATTATTATTATTATTTATTTCTTAGCAGACGCCCTTATCCAGGGCGACTTACAATCGTAAGCAAAAACATTTCAAGCGTTACAATACAAGTAATACAATAAGAGCAAGAAATACAATAACTATTATCAAGTAAAGTACAAGTTTGACAAACCACAATTCAATAATACAGCAGGTAATAGTGATAGTTACATCAGGATATGATTAAATAGTGATAGTTACATCAGGATGTGATTAAATACAAAGTACTACAGGTTAAAAACTTGGCAGATTACAGTATTCTGAAGTACAGGATTAAATGCAGTAAAATAGGGGCTGATAAGAGCAAAATAAAGCACATTTACATGAAGGCATACAACGCTCTTGTGGAAGAAGCCCTACTGTTCTGCACTGTACTCACTACTGCATCAGAGAGCCCTAGGGCTGACAGACGGTCCCGTTCAGGGGCCAGACCCACAGCTAAAGTCCTCCCAGTTCTGGGTGCCAGAGGGTGCCTTTAACCTAGCTGAGGAGATTAATGTGCAGTGGGATCTCCCAGAGTTGCAGCAGCTGGCAAAGGTTCCAAAACCAGTTCGCACAGACAATGTGTCAGTGGTTGCGTACGTGAACCACCATGGAGGGCTTCGGTCCCCGGGGTACATCGCATAGCCTTTTGGCTACTGATCTGGGCACAAAGGCACCTACTTTCCCCCCAGGCTGTACATCAACTTGGAGTGGTGAACTGGGTGGCAGACCTCCTCTCCAGGGTGGGTCCTCACCTGTCAGAATGGCGACTGCACCCTCAGGTGGTGCAGCGCATTTGGGAACGCTTCTGGGAAGCCCAGGTCGACCTGTTTGCCACTGCAGAGATGACCCATTGCCCCCTATGGTTCTCCCACCGCAGCTGCGGAGGTCCACTAGGCGTCGATGCCCTATCGCACAAATGGCCCAAAGTGGTTTATACATTTTCCCGCCTATACCGGTGCTCCCTGCCTTCCTCGAAGGTCAGGAGAGAGGAAGCGACAGTTCTCCTGGTGGCCCACAGATGGCCAAGGAGAACCTGGTTTTGGAACCTTTGCCAGCTGCTGCAACTCTGGGAGATCCCACTGCACATTAATCTCCTCAGCTAGGTTAAAGGCACCCTCTGGCACCCAGAACTGGGAGGACTTTAGCTGTGGGTCTGGCCCCTGAACGGGACCGTCTGTCAGCCCTAGGGCTCTCTGATGCAGTAGTGAGTACAGTGCAGAACAGTAGGGCTTCTTCCACAAGAGCGTTGTATGCCTATAAGTGGAAATATGTTCAAAACTGGTGCATGGCCAGAGGCCATGATCCCTTTTATTGCCCTATAGCAGTTATTTTATAGTTTCTACGTTGATACGACTCAGTATCCCCAGTATCCCCTGGTGCTCATATTCTGGTGACCCGTTTTCTAAAGGGTGCTCGGCAGTTACAACCTCCTATAAATGACGTCCTCCCCGAAAGGATTCTAGACTTGGTACTGGAGGCTCTCACGAAGGCCCTGTTTTGAGCTCATAGATACCATAGAGCTGAAATATCTCTATGAGGAGAGCCTTTCTATTGGCTATCACCTCAGATAGGAGATTGAATTCCCTCTGCCCAGTTCGGGCATTGAGATGCTATGTGAATAGAACAAGAGTCAGTCTGACTAGCTCTTTGTTTGTCATGGTGAACGGACCTGAGGTCAAGCCCTCTCTAAGCAGCAACTGTCCCATTGGATTGTGGACGCGGTTTTTGACTGCGTATACTAATGCCGGCCTACCCCCACCTGGACTCAACTAGAGGTGTGGCTATGTCATGGGCTTTCTTTAGAGGTGCCTCATTGACCGATATATGTAATGCGGCTAGCTGGATTGCCCTGCATACGTTTACCAGGTTCTACCGACTTAATGTCGTAGATCCCTCTATGCATTTAATAGGCACTAGGGTCCTTGAGGTTGCACGCTCACACCACCAACACTAGATGGTGGTAGCGAGATGTCCCTCAGATGCAGTCCGCTCATTCTCCCTCACGACGGCTCTAGTATAAACTTTTCCAAAAGTACTCAAATTGGCGGTCATCTTCGAATTGAAAGAAAACGATAAGTTACGGATGTAACCCCGGTTTCCTGAAAGAGAAGATGACCACCAACCTTCTGAGGTCGCATCACAAGAATTTGCGGGTTCAATGCAAAAGAAACTCAGAGTAATGACTATTTATTACCTTGGTGAGGCGGGACTGAGGACGTCACTCCGTGGAGGGGCCTATATAATGATCAGCGAATACCTGACAAGCAGGCATATCCCAAAAGTATTTAAATTGGCAGTCATCTTCTCTTTCAGGGAACTGATCCTGCTTTGTGTGTAACATGAAAGGAGAGCAAAGACATTATGCCAGCTATAAACTTGGTCCCTCTTAGTTATGTCCTCATGTGACCATTCCTCAGTTCCTCAAAAGAAGGAAAAGGGGTTAGATTTAGTTTGGAAATAATAAGCAGTGCAATCAGTCATTAGATTTGGCACCAGATAAATAAGCAGATTGAATCTATTCAAATGTTTCCATTTAAAAAAGGTGGATAAAGGAGAGCTGCAGCTTGTCACTGAACCTGCTGTATATTAAAAGATCCAGGATGAAGTCATTCTGAAGTCATTCTTGAATTTCTCCTTCAGAAAAAATAGTTATTGGGACCGGGGCTCTTACATAACTAACATAAATTTCGATTGGAATTAAAATACCTTTTATAATTAATTGATTCATGCTTTTTAAAATCATCTTTAACTATTACTTGTCATATTTCAGATAAGAGAGCGAAAGTAAAACTGGAAAAAACTCACTGTCTGATCAGCTTGCTGGTGGAAAAGGGGCGTACTGCTTCTGGGAAATTCATCTTCAGACTCGCAGAGAGGGACCTCAATCTCTACAGGAGTCTTAGGCTTCATCTTGACAGTGAGAACCTCACTTATTATCCTCACTGCACTGGGTATGCTGATCCCCAGCAAGATATAGTGGAAGTGCCTGTACATACATCACAGTCTGTCACCCCTCAGAGTTTTACAGAAGCGCTTGTCACAAGTTATTGAGGGTGTCAGAATCTGTGGATGTAAGGAAATGCCATCCATACGTAATTCACATTTCAAACTTACATTTTTACATACAGTCTTTGTAGAGAACAGCTTTTCCAATTGTGATGAAACTTGGTTAGGATATTCTTTAGGGAATGTCATCACCCGTTACACATGTGACCCTCCAAAATCCCCTAATTTCTGTCACATCCCTCAGCAAATATTAAACCAGAGGTTATATAGAGGCATTTGTGCGCCTGTATCTACTTTCTCATGATAGCTCTTTCTCATTAATCTTGTATTTATAACTGTGGCGGAGGATGAATGTCACTGACATGATTGTTCTGATTTGTAATGTTTCAGGTAGGATTCTGTGTCGTATGATTCCGGAGTTTATTAAGAGTGCTGCAGTGCTTGAGGGCCTGCTGAAGGACATGCAGGAGATGAAGCTGCTGAGTGATGGAGAGGTGGAGGAAGTGAAGAAACAGGCCAGCACACAGGACAGGATCTCCCACCTGACAAGCATGGTGATGAGGAAGGGGGATGCCATCAGAGAGAACCTCCTCTTCAAACTCACAGAGAGGAACCCCAAATTCTACAATACACATGGGCCTGATTTGGACCCAGGTGAGATCCTCGCTCATTATGCACTGCAAATCATGTCCTTGTTCTCAAAGTTTTATTTCAGGACTGTTTTATCTGTAATAAGAAAAGTTGTTAATGTGATTTGTCATGCTGTTTCAGTTAACAGGCTAATGCAGGTGCAATCCCAGTTTGTTGAGAGAGTGAGTGATGCCGTGATGGAGGGGCTGCTGATGGACATGCTGGAAATGAAGGTGTTGAGTGATGAGGATGTGGAGGAAATGAGGTAGGCTCAGCTTCCTATTCCATTGTAATGCCTGGATCCCAGTATCTGTGCCAGCTGTAAGTAGAATAAACATTGCTTAGGGATGCAGCAGCTCAAAAGGGAGCAGGGTTCAGGAAAAAAAAAATAAATAAATTCAGGCTGTTTTGTATTAATTTTAACATCTAGTCAATTACAGGACAGCAGCATGCATATAATCAAGGCTTTTGGACACAAGCATCTTACTAAGGAGAGGTTGAAAATGTCTTTGATGTTGGTGTTTGCCTATTTCTGTTTTCCACACCACACAAATACTATTATATTTCTTATCTTTAGCTCTTCCACATTTCTTTATTATTCTGTTTTAGGGATGCTCCCCAGAATACCGGGCTCCAGCCCTGGTTGGTGGAGCAGATCAACAGTGGGCTGTACCCTGGTCTGAGCTGGACCAATGAGGCACTAAAACAGTTTAGAATCCCATGGAAACATGATGACCAGAAGGACTTGACAACTGAGGACACAATGATATTCAAGGTGGGTTTACACTCATTTAAAAGATAAAAGATCTGTGATAGTTTGATCCTTCCCCCAGAGGACAGCGATTTGATATTTTCATTTTCCCAAGGAGGGATATAGTTAATGCAGCAGCTCAATGCCCTATGTCAGGACACTTGAGGTTTGAATCCAGGAGCAATTTTGTAGTTTTCTACTTCTAAGTTATCCCAGGACTGAAAGGTTTGGTCAGGTCAGAACTGAGGTGTGCTTGCTTGCTTTGTACTAAACTGTGGGAGTCTTTCCTTTCTCAGACCCATCAAACTACCTCCTAATATCTCCTTTTCCAAAATACAATGTGACACCTGGTGTTTGCAATCCAATTGATAATAAACTGTCCCAACCTCATATTCACTGGATTAGGGGTGCTCCACAATCCATAACCCTTTGAGACCAGGTCCATTCTAAATCGACCACCCCTGCACAATACTAGCCCTATTAAAAGGCATTGCAGTCCATTGAATCAAGAGGTCTTGTTATCAGAGACAATGCTTGTAGCTGATGTTTCTGGTGATCTGTAGGCTGTAGGGCTTCCACATAAGGAAGTGCAGTCTGAGACACCAGAATGAAATCTTGGGACCTGCTTCGAAGCCTCCAGAAAAAAAGACAGATAACATCTTTATATTAGAAACCAACAAATAAATAAAAAACACACCAAGAATCAATAGTCACAGTACCAACTACAAAAGAAAGTGTGGACATAACCTTGTGTACTGTGATTATTAACAGGACCCACATTTAGGCTAATCTAAGGTATTGCCACAGGCAGCTGTTCCAAATGCTGGACTGCCATTGTCCTTGTGTTGCTGAACACAGCTAGACACTCTCACACAAGGAATCAGCACTTAACTGTTTATAGAGAAATACATAGTCAGATTATATTGTGTAACATTGACATAGTTCTAAATTGAGATCTTTCATTCCTTAATATAGTTCACTGTGAAAATGAACATGAACACTGCTGTGGAGGACTGCATCCTCAAACCAGACGCTGGTCAATTCAGTCCCAAGTCACTGAACTATTAAATCCTTTGCTGGATGTTTTTCTCAGTCTGTCCACTTTATATCTAGGACTGGGCAGTGGCGACAGGTCGTTACAGGGAGGGTATTGACCAGCCCGATCCTGCTGACTGGAGGAGGCATTTCCAGCGTGCTCTGGATAAAGACGAGATCCTGGTGTTGCGTGCTGATCACAGTCGAGATCCAGTCGACCCACATAAGATATACTGGAGTGAGGACATATTAGCAGGTAGACCATCGAGTTTGGGTGTCCTGCCTTCTTCATTTAATCTTGTTCTGCTTCGTGTGTAATATGAAATAAGGTGAGCAAAGACATTATCCCAGCTATAAACTTGTAGTTATGTCCTCAGGTGGACATTCCTCAGTTCCTCAAAAGAAGGGAAAGGGGTTTGATTTAGTTTGGAAATAATAAGCAGTGCAATCATTAGATTTGGCACCAGATCAATAAGCAGACTGTCATACCCCCTTTTCATTTTAGATTGAATCTGTTCAAATGTTTCCAGTTCAAAAAGGTGGATAAAGGTGAGCTGCAGCTTGTCACTGAACCTGCTGTATATTAAAAGATCCAGGATGAAGTCATTCTGAAGTCATTCTTGAATTCCTCTTTCAGAAAAATAGATATTGGGGAGGGGCTCTTACATAACTTTTATGGGTGCTTTTTAAAAAAATAAAAAGCGATTTCAAATTTCAACTGGAATTAAAATACATTTATAATTAATTAATTCATGCTTTTTTTTAAATCATCTTTAACTATTACTTGTCATATTTCAGATAAGAGAACAAAAATAAAACTGGAAAAAGCCCGCTGTCTGATCAGCTTGGTGGTGGAAAAGGGGCGTGCTGCTTCTGGGAAATTAATCTCCAAACTCGCAGAGAGGGACCCCAAATTCTACAATACACATGGGCCTGATTTGGACCCAGGTGAGATCCTCGCTCATTATGCACTGCAAATCATGTCCTTGTTCTCAGTTTTATTTCAGGACTGTTTTACCTGTAATAAGAAAAGTTGTAGATTTGTTAATGTGATTTGTGATGCTGTTTCAGTTGACAGGCTAATACAGGTGCAATCCCAGTTTGTCGAGAGTGTGAGTGATGCCGTGATGGAGGGGCTGCTGAAGGACATGCTGGAGATGAAGGTGCTGAGCGATGAGGATGTGGAGGAAGTGAGGTAGGCTCAGCTAGATACATTGTAATGTCTGGATCCCAGTATCTGTGCCAGCTGTAAGTAGAATAAGCATTGCTTAGGGATGCAGCAGCTCAAAAGGGAGCAGGGCTCAGGAAAAAAAAAAAAAAAATCTTTCAGGCTGTTTTGTATTAATTTTAACATGTAGTCAATTACAGGACAGCAGCATGCATATAAGCAAGGCTATTAGACACAAGCATGTTACTAAGGAGAGGTTGAAAATGTCTTTGATGTTGGTGTTTGCCTATTTCTGTTTTCCACACCACACAAATACTATTTATATTTCTTATCTTTAGCTCTTCCACATTTCTTTATTATTCTGTTTTAGGGATGCTCCCCAGAATACCGGGCTCCAGCCCTGGTTGGTGGAGCAGATCAACAGTGGGCTGTACCCTGGTCTGAGCTGGACCAATGAGGCACTAAAACAGTTTAGAATCCCATGGAAACATGATGACCAGAAGGACTTGACAACTGAGGACACAATGATATTCAAGGTGGGTTTACACTCATTTAAAAGATAAAAGATCTGTGATAGTTTGATCCTTCCCCCAGAGGACAGCGATTTGATATTTTCATTTTCCCAAGGAGGGATATAGTTAATGCAGCAGCTCAATGCCCTATGTCAGGACATTTGAGGTTTGAATCCAGGAGCAATTTTGTAGTTTTCTACTTCTAAGTTATCCCAGGACTGAAAGGTTTGGTCAAGTCAGAACTGAGGTGTGCTTGCTTGCTTTGTACTAAACTGTGGGGGTCTTTCCTCTCTCAGACCCATCAAACTACCTCCTAATATCTCCTTTTCCAAAATACAATGTGACACCTGGTGTTTGCAATCCAATTGGTAATAAACTGTCCCAACCTCATATTCACTGGATTAGGGGTGCTCCACAATCCCTAACTCTTTGAGACCAGGTCCATTCTAAATCAACCACCCCTGTACAATACTAGCCCTATTAAAAAGCATTGCAGTCCATTGAATCAAGAGGTCTTGTTATCAGAGACAATGCTTGTAGCTGATGTTTCTGGTGATCTGTAGGCTGTAGGGCTTCCACATAAGGAAGTGCAGTCTGAGACACCAGAATGAAATCTTGGGACCTGCTTCGAAGCCTCAAGAAAAAAGACAGATAACATGTTTATAACCATCAAATAATTAAAAAACACACCAAGAATCAATAGACACAGTACCAACTACAAAAGAAAGTGTGGACATAACCTTGTGTACTGTGATTATTAACAGGACCCACATTTAGGCAAATCAATGGTATTGCCACAGGCAGCTATTCCAAATGCTGAACTGCCATTGTCCTTGTGTTGCTGAACACATCTAGACACTCTTACACAAGGAATCAGCACTTACCTGTTTATAGAGAAATACATATTCAGATTATATTGTGTAACATTGACATAGTTCTAAATTGAGATCTTTCATTCCTTAATATAGTTAAGTTCACTGTGAAAATGAACATGAACACTGCTGTGGAGGACTGCATCCTCAAACCAGACACTGGTCAATTCAGCCCCAAGTCACTGTGAACTATTAAATCCTTTGTTGGATGTTTTTCTCAGTCTGTCCACTTTATATTTAGGACTGGGCAGTGGCGACAGGTCGTTACAGGGAGGGTATTGACCAGCCCGATACTGCTGACTGGAGGAGGCATTTCCAGCGTGCTCTGGATAAAGACGAGATCCTGGTGTTGCGTGCTGATCACAGTCGAGATCCAGTCGACCCACACAAGATATACTGGAGTGAGGACATATTAGCAGGTAGACCATCGAGTTTGGGTGTCCTGTCTTCTTTATTTAATCTTGTTCTGGTTCGTGTGTAACATGAAATAAGGTGAGCAAAGACATTATGCCAGCTATAAACTTGTAATGATGTCCTCAGGTGGACATTCCTCAGTTCCTCAAAAGAAGGGAAAGGGGTTTGATTTAGTTTGGAAATAATAAGCAGTGCAATCATTAGATTTGGCACCAGATCAATAAGCAGACTGTCATACCCCCTTTTCATTTGAGATTGAATCTGTTCAAATGTTTCCAGTTCAAAAAGGTGGATAAAGGTGAGCTGCAGCTTGTCACTGAACCTGCTGTATATTAAAAGATCCAGGATGAATTCATTCTGAAGTCATTCTTGAATTCCTCTTTCAGAAAAATAGATATTGGGGAGGGGCTCTTACATAACTTTCATGGGTGCTTTTTAAAAAAATAAAAAGTGATTTCAAATTTCAACTGGAATTAAAATACATTTATAATTAATTAATTCATGCTTTTTTTAAAATCATCTTTAACTATTACTTGTCATATTTCAGATAAGAGAGCGAAAGTAAAACTGGAAAAAGCCCGCTGTCTGATCAGCTTGCTGGTGGAAAAGGGGCGTGCTGCTTCTGGGAAATTAATCTCCAAACTCGCAAAGAGGGACCTCAATCTCTACAGGACTCTTAGGCTTCATCATGACAGTGAGAACCTCACTTATTATCCTTACTGTACTGAGTATGCTGATCCCAGCATGATATAGTGGAAGTGCCTGTACATACATCACAGTCTGTCACACCTCAGAGTTTTACTGAACTGCTTGTCACAAGTTATTGACGGTGTCAGAATTTGTGGCTATAAGGAAATGTCATCCATACGTAACATACATGTCAAACTTACATTTTTACATACAGTCTGTGTAGAGAACAGCTTTTCCAATTGTGATGAAACTTGGTTAGGATATTCTTTAGGGAATGTCATCACCCGTTACACAAGTGACCCTCCAAAATCCCCTAATTTCTGTCACATCCCTCAGCAAATATTAAACCAGAGGTTATATAGAGGAATTTGTGCGCCTGTATCTACTTTCTCTTGATAGCTCTTTCTCATTAATCTTGTATTTATAACTGTGGCGGAGGATGAATGTCACTGACATGATTGTTCTGATTTGTAATGTTTCAGGTAGGATTCTGTGTCATATGATTCCGGAGTTTATTGAGAGTACTGCAGTGCTCAATGGGCTGCTGAAGGAAATGCAGGAGATGAAGCTGCTGAGTGATGGAGAGGTGGAGGAAGTGAAGAAACAGCCCCACCCAAGTCACAGGATCTCCCACCTGACACGCATGGTGATGAAGAAGGAGGATGCCATCAGAGAAAACCTCCTTTCCAAACTCACAGAGAGGAAACCCAAATTCTACAATATACATAGGCCTGATTTGGACCCAGGTGAGATCCTCACTCATTATGCACTGCAAATCATGTCCTTGTTCTCAAAGTTTTATTTCAGGACTGTTTTACCTGTAATAAGAAAAGGTGTAGATGTGTTAATGTGATTTGTGATGCTGTTTCAGTTGACAGGCTAATGCAGGTGCAATCCCAGTTTGTCGAGAGTGTGAGTGATGCCGTGATGGAGGGGCTACTGAAGGACATGCTGGAGATGAAGGTGCTGAGCGATGAGGATGTGGAGGAAGTGAGGTAGGCTCAGCTTCCTATTCCATTGTATCCCAGTATCTGTGCCAGCTGTAAGTAGAATAAGCATTGCTTAGGGATGCAGCAGCTCAAAAGGGAGCAGGGTTCAGGAAAAAAGCACATTTTGTGCTGTTTTGTATTAATTTTAACATGTAGTCAATTACAGGACAGCAGCATGCATATAATGAAGGCTATTGGACACAAGCATCTTACTAAGGAGAGGTTGAAAATGTCTTTGATGTTGGTGTTTTCCTATTTCTGTTTTCCTCACCACACAAATACTATTTATATATATATATTTGTTAATGCACTTTTAAGAAGCATATTTTAATTTGTGTTGCATGTTATACACACAGTGTGTATTATTTAAGGGGAGTCAGTATTCAGTGTTCTTTCCTATTGGAAGAATAATAGTTTGGTTAAGACTGGAATACACTGTAGTTACTATGAACATATGCATTACAGATTGATTTCTCTATGTATGAAGGCAGCTGGATCGACAGATAGATTCTTATCCTTAGCTCTTCCACATTTCTTTATTATTCTGTTTTAGGGATGCTCCCCAGAATACCGGGCTCCAGTCCTGGTTGGTGGAGCAGATCAACAGTGGGCGGTACCCTGGTCTGAGCTGGACCAATGAGGCACTAAAACAGTTTAGAATCCCATGGAAACATGACGACCGGAAGGACTTGACACCTGAGGACACAATGATATTCAAGGTGGGTGTCAGATTTGCACATATTCTCTTTGTCTATATATATATATATATATACTCTAAGCACACTCTTAAACTCAGGGGAGATGTTCAGGAGGACATAAAGATGTTTCGGACTCCTGTAAGTGGATTGTTTGTGCACTGGGCTTGCAACGTATCCAGATAACTTTTAATGATCAAGAAATTCACACAGACTCATTCGATTTGAAGTTTTAACAAACCAGAGTAGTATCAGTACTCCTTCAGTTTATTAAATGCTTAAAAATGGATTGAGTAGTTACAGACTCGAATCCCAACTGACAGGCAATCTGGGAAGTCCAGTACCTTAACAGGTATAATAGCATTAATACTTCAATATGTTTATGGTTATAACATGTTTTGCCCTTAAGCTATGCATGCATAAATCCAAAAACGTCCACCGCTAAATCCTAGAACATCCAATATATCACTCTCCAGAACTAAAACTTTATAGCAATGCATGATTTCCATTACACGAGAGTAGATGTTAAAACTTCATGCTGATTTGAACTCGGCTCTCGCCAAGATAAGCACCAACTAAGACGTAGCTTTACAGTAAACTAATGTGATCCATATGTGTCTCCATCCATTTATGTTTTCTTCCGTATGATGATGTAGATATCCTTCTGTCTGGTGTTAATGGCTGAATCAGTACTAAAGAGATATATATAAAGAGATATATATATATTCAAAATAGTTCTTACCTTCCAAAATATCTATGGATGTGTAAAATATAATGTAAGGACAGAAACGGTCTTTTAAAGGCAAAGACTTCTAAATAGGGGCAGCAGTGTGGAGTAGTGGTTAGGGCTCTGGACTCCTGACCGGAAGGTTGTGTGTTCAATCCCAGGTGGGGGACACTGCTGCTGTACTCTTGAGCAAGGTACTTTACCTAGATTTTTCCAATAAAAACCCAACTGTATAAATGGGTAATTGTATATGAAAATAATGTAATTGTATGTAAAAATAATGTGATATCTTGTAACAATTGTAAGTCAAACTGGATAAGGGCATCTGCTAATAAATAAAAATATAAATAAATACGACACCAACAGCAATCAGCTCGATCAGAGATCTTCAGAGCATGGATCACATCAGCTTGTAGTTAGCAAGTTGAGTGACTAGGATTTTACCTCGGTTTTTATAGAGTTTTTGCTTCGCTTTTTACGTCAGAAGTCATAATTAAATCTTAAACATTAATATGCTTTGACAGCTCATGTCCTTCAAGTGAATAATATTTTCAAAACACCCAGTAACTCCTTCTATAAGATTAATTAGCCATCATCCCCTAGTCCACCTCTCCTGCATCTCCAAAATATGTAAGGTGAACTTTTGAATTGATGTTATACTTTTTGGGTACCAGACAGTTCCTGAACACAGCATGCATGTGAATACAGTGCAAGTATATGAAAAATACATAGAAAGATGTGTTTAATATATAACACCTACTTTGTTTTAATTATTCCAATCCTGGGTTAAAAATATATTTCCCTTTTAACATCAAAAGACATCATCCTTAATAGATTGGCTTTATTACATGTAGAGATGTGGTTTAACAATTAACTAAAACATATTGGATAGGGGCTGGTAGAAGGCTCATATCAAACTTCTAAATCTGCAGTTATATATCCAATTATTTTCACTTAAATACCGTCTATTAAGAACATAGTCAAAATATAACAGTCCCATGAGGTCATCCAACATTAATAGAAGACTCTTCTGTAAGCATTTTCTCAGACGTATGGCATAACATGGTCCTATGCTATTGCTCCCCCTCACTGGTTTTTACCAGGTCGTCATTAATTTCTATGATTTAATGAAGCCATATATAGTTCACCACTGACTCCCCTTTCCTGTACCAGGAGGTTTTTCGTATTATGTAAAAGATCACTCATTATAGAAACCTTGGAGTTCAGACCCCCCAAACATTGAAACCGTTTCAAGCAAAGACAAGGTTCACAAATGAATTCCATTCTCTTTGGCAGATCCTACTATATGCCTGACACAGACTGGTACCATTCTGCTTTGACTGAAGTTTTTACTTTAAGTTAATTTCTACATTATATTCTCTTAGTTTCAAACTTAACAGTTCTTCTGTTAAAATAAAACATTTAGACTTATATTCTGTTTGAATTATTCTAGAATACTTGTGTTTAGCTTAAAGACTACTTTCAGATCAAGCTTACTTCTCTAAATAAGAGACTTGAGTGTGAACATTTGAGTTAATTAAATGAGATTCTCGTTTCTGATTTTCTCCTCAAGGTTATAAGCCTTGGCACCAGTAGCTCAGACAAAGACAAGCTTAGCCCATTTCACAGGTGTTTTTTGGTCAGCGTGAACCCAACCTAGCTCCCTTTTTACTCAGACTTACAAAGATACAGTAATATTGTTACTGTTATAACAGAATAAACGGGAATAAAGAATGCTCTAACATAACTATAAGTTAATACAGAGCATATTATAACTTATTGTATGAGCAGTGTGTTTTAACAATTTGTTTAGTATTTCTGCTGGCTTTATATTCTTTAAAGCACAGTTTCTGCTCTCAGTGAGTCTGTCAAAGCCACCACAGGTGTGTCTTTAAAAGCCTGATACCTGCAAAAACTTAAATCTTGTTAGCAGGGCTTCCATCTCTACATTCTCATTCCCATCATCAGTGGGAAGACTTCAAATAAATTAAACTGTTTCTATCAAAGAGACATCTATCTCTGCCGCATATGCCTTTCACTCAAAAAAGGTGATTGCACCTCGTACAAGGGAAGAGTGGTTTTAGTTTTATTCGTGACATAGGTTTACACTAATTAAAAAAATAAAAGACCTGTGATAGTTTGAACCTTCCCCCAGAGGACAGTGATTGATATTTTCATTTTCCCAAGGAGGGATATAGTTAATGCAGCAGCTCAATGCCCTATGTCAGGAGACTCGAGGTTTGAATCCAGGAACAGTTTTGCAGTTTTCTATTTCTAAGTTATCCCAGGACTGAAAGATTTGGTCAGGTCAGAACAGAGGTTTGCTTGCTTGCTTTGTACTAAACTGTGGGGGTCTTTACTCTCTCAGACCCAACAAACTACCTCCTAATATCTCCTTTTCCAAAATACAATGTGACACCTGGTCTTTGCCACCCAACTGGTAATAAACTGTCCCAACCTCATATTCATTGGATTAGGGGTGTTCCACAATCCCTAACCCTTTGAGACCAGGCCCATTCTAAATCGACCACCCCTGCACAATACTAGCCTTATTAAAAAGCACTGCACTTCATTGAATCAAGAGGTCTTGATATCAGAGTCAATGCATGTAACTGATGTTTCTGGTGATCTGTAGGCTGTAGTGCTTCCGCATAAGGAAACGCAGTCTGAGACACCAGAATGAAGTCTTGGGACCTGCTTCGAAGCCACAAGAAAAAAGACCTATAACAAGTTTATATTAGAAACCAACAAATAAATAAAAAACACACCAAGAATCAATAGTCACACTACCAACTACAAAAGAAAGTGTGGACATAACCTTGTGTACTGTGATTATTAACAGGACCAACATTTAGGCTAATCTAAGGTATTGCCACAGGCAGCTATTCCAAATGCTGGACTGCCATTATCCTTCTGTTGCTGAATACATAACACTCTCACACAAGGAATCAGCACTTACCTGTTTATAGAGAAATACATTGTCTCGAAATCTGAGGGTTCAGATTTCTTTACTTTACTTATTTCTTTATTTGCTCAGCACACACTCTTATCTCAGGGGAGACGTTAGGAGGACAGAGATGTTATTACTCCTAGTGGGGTATAGTTCGTGCTCTGGACCCGCAATATATCCAGATGACTAATATAGTACCCAAGAAATTGACAGACTCATGTATCTAAAGTGTTTTTTACGAATCAGGGTATGATCAGTACTCATTCGGTTTATTAACAGTTAAATATTGGATTGAGTAGCTACAGGCTACTTCATATCTCCAGCTGACAGATGTTCTGGGCAGTCCAGTGTCTTAACAGATGTTGACGTTAACACTTTAATACATCTTTATGTATTCGTGCAGCCTGCAGGCCTGGCCACGACCACGACACTAAAAATACCCAGTAGCCTATTTCAGCACATTCAACAAATGTTCTCCTATTTTCTAAACATAGCGTGAGTCCCTTATAGCAATACATGCAATACATGTGAGATAAAATAATAACTGATTAATGCTTACCCTTTAATATAAATCGTAAAGGAATATGACTGTCTTCACCAGGCAAATGAAACTGAGTTCAATCAGCTCAATTGTGTAGGTCTGCAGAAGATGGACCACATTACCCTGTCTGGGATGAGTGTGGTACTCCATTGTAATTACTTAGGAGTTATATAGGTTTTTCGTCTCATTGGAATACATGGGACGCCTCAATTAAATCCAGTCATTAATCTGTTGAGACAGCTCTTATCCCTTTTACAAATAATAGTTTTCAAAAGATCCGGACCAACTTTTCAGAATTAATGGGAGTCATGTACCAATAAATTCAAGACTTCATATTGTTCAACTCCAACCTATGATCTCATTCCTTGTGTTCCTCCGAGCCCCTCCTTTATCTGAAAAGTCAGGTGAACCAAGGTTCCCAGGATCTTGGTTTATAATATAATATAAAAACACTACTGTTATATGTGCATGCAAAACACTATTTTTATATGTGTTATATATGAGAGATGTTCTTAATATGTGACATCATCTTCTAAGTGATTATATTATGCTAAATTAAAGGTATGTGTTTCTTTTAACTTCATATTGTTTCATCATTTTGTTAATGAGTCAGTTTTGATTCCATATACCATTGTCTAACAGGGTATTTGACAAAAGATTGTCTCATACAACATTCAAGTCAATTAGTTTCAATAAGTTTAAGTGGTAATAATTTCCATTATAATTATTTATCCCTTAAAAGATGCACTAACCAGGCTTTTGCAAGCAATTTCCACAGTCTCTTGTTTTTTCAAGGCCAAAGTCTGTGCAAACACTTTTTTAGATATATGACCTATCAATGTCTGTTAAACCATAATTTTTTGCATATTATTTCAAGATATATTCTTATTTGTGCTAAACCACTAATTCCATAAACCTTAAATTCCAAATCTATAAGACTTGCAGCTTTGCTAGAGTGGAATGTAATAAGACCCCTCCTTTCTGGGGCTCCCGAGTGGCGCATCCAGTAAAGGCGCTCCTCGCAGGATGTGCTCTATAGCCTGGAGATCGCTGGTTCGAATCCAGGTTATGTCACAGCTGACCGTGACCGAGAGTTCCTAGGGGGCGGCGCACAATTGGCTGAGCGCTGCCCGGGTAGGGAGGGCTTAGGTCGGCAGGGGAATCCACGGCTCACCGCGCATCAGCGACCCCTGTGGCCGATAGGGCGCCTGTGGCTCTGCAGCGGAGCCGCCAGATCTGTGTTGTCCTCCGGCACTATAGGTCTGGTAGCATTGCTGTGGATCTGCAGTGCGAAAAATGACGGCTTGGAAGGAGCACGTTTCGGAGGACGCGTGTTTCAGCCTCCGTTTCCTGAGTCGGTGGGGGGGTTGCAAGCGGTGAGCCGGGGATACAGATAATAATTGGGCATGCTAAAATTGGGGTGAAAACCGGGGTAAAAATAATTGGCGACGACTAAATTTAAAAAAAAAAAAAAAAAAAAAAAAAAAAGAAAAAAGACCCCTCCTTTCTCTACAGTCCGTACATCTTGATAAGGAGAGAGGCCCCTTTTTCCATGCAGCAGTTTCAAAGAACCACATTATAATGACTCCATCTGCCATCATTAGACAATAGTATAGTGGATTAACAACAAGGTACATTATAGTATATTATTACAAACTTAACACAAGAACACAACACCTTCTATATTCTATAATTCAATGGATATCATAATGTCTAGAGGTCTTTTTGTTCAATAGGAGAAAGAAACTGTACCACTTTTCCAATTAATTAAATCGAATACTGCTCCAGCTTTTAATGTTCTTATCACTACAGTAAAGTCATGAACAAGCAATAATACTTGTCAGTTTTAAATAATATGTTTTCTTATTATAGCATATACTTAAAACATATTATTAATCTTATGAAATCAAAATTATTTTTAGTTTCAAATATCGTGCTGTCTAAAAAAGGGTTAATCATTTATTTTATTAATTTGCAATACCTTTGTGTCTAATTTCTATCCGTTGACCATTATAAACTATAAACAGTGTCAATTAGCACTGAACCTTTTTTTAACTATGAATGGCATTATAAGATAAACTTTTAATTAATTTACTTCAGTTTAACAGTTGCTCCTAGAATTTATAATATTTCTTTATTTCTTTGGTGAATCCCTCTAAGATTTAAATCCAAATACAGGCCAGTATAAATGCATTCAACTCTTATATTTTTTATAATGACAGAACTAGGCTTGATCCTGTTCTTTGTTCATACAAAATCCAGCCAAAACAGGTTTTTTCTTAAGACCTTGGCTGCTAAGTTTTAATGTTAATTTATATGTTGCAATGAATTCCTTTCTTATCTTGTTTTTGGAAACATAAATTTGTAGGTGTGATTAATGTCCACTTTTTAGCTTTTTATCAAGCGTCATGCTTTCTGAAGATAAGATATACAAGTGGTAAATCGTTCATTATATATTTTCTTAGAAATTCCCAGATTACTAAGTACTTAATTAAGTGTCCTATCAAAACAAGGGTGGACTGACCTATTTCATGGAGCAAGAGAGCCACCTGCTGGCGGTACAAGGATACTCTCTCTTTATCCTTCCTTCAAAAAACCTCTAACACTTCATTTTTATATCAAAGTACATTCCATATTTGAAATCGCATAGTACATGTCCAGCATATCCACACATTCCCAGCAGGATTCAGCTTCTGTGCCAGGTTCAGCTCTAGTTGATTCCACAAGAAGTCCCTTGATCCATTGTTTCTCCAGCACAGGTGTGGATTTCCATGGTCTGACTTCATTCCTATAAGATACTTGGACACGTTTAGCTGTACATATTACTTCTATATATTTCCTTTTGTTCACACCGGGTCATTTTGCAAGGTATGCGCTCCATCCAGAATTCTAAAGGAGGTCAAAACTCACTGTGATTCATATTTTTGGGCACTCAGTTGTTGCCTTGCCCTACATCATCAGTTGGCAGACTTAACATAACTGAATCTGAATCAGCTGATGAACTGTGCACTGTAGCTTACTGAGATCCTCCATGCAAAGGAGTCCAATGTTTTACTACACGGAATAACTAGTTCAGCGTCACCTGCAACAACATAGTCAAATTGTATTGTTTAACACTGACATAGTTATAAATTGAGATATTTCAATCCTTAATATAGTTCACTGTGAAACTGAACATGAACATTGCTGTGGATTACTGCATCCTCAAACCAGATGCTGATCAATTCAGCCCCAGGTCACTGTGAACCATTAAATCCTTTGTTGGATGTTTCTCAGTCTGTTCACATTTTATATCTAGGACTGGGCAGTGGTGACGGGTCGTTACAGGGAGGGTATTGACCAGCCCAATCCTCCTGACTGGAGGAGACATTTCCAGTGCGCTATGGATAAAGATGAGTGCCTGGTGTTGCGTGCTGATCACAGTCGAGATCCAGTCGACCCACACAAGATATACTGGAGTGAGGACATATTAGCAGGTAAACCATCGAGTTTGGGTGTCCTGCCTTATTTATTTAAAATCTTGTTGTGCTTCGTGTGTAACATGAAATAAGGTGAGTAAAGACATTATGCCAGCCATAAACTTGGTCCCTCGTAGTTATGTCCCCGTGTGACCATTCCTCAGTTCCTCAAAGAAGGGAAAGGCGTTAGATTTAGTTTGGAAATAATAAGCACTGCAATCAATCATTAGATTTGGCACCAGATAAATAAGTAGACTGTCTTACCCTGTTTTCATTTTAGATGGAATCTGTTCAAATGTTTCCATTTCAAAAAGGTTGATAATGGAGAACTGCAGCTTGTCACTAAACCTGCTGTATGTTAAAATATCCAGGATGAAGTCATTCTGAAGTCATTCTTGAATTCCTCTTTCAGAAAAATTGTGGCAGGGGCTCTTACATAACTTTGATGGGTGCTTTTTATAAAATAAAAAAACAATTTCAAATGTCAAGTGGAATTAAGACATTTTATTTAATTCATGCTTTTTTAAATCATCTTCAACTATTACTTGTCATATTTCAGATAAGAGAGCAAAAGTAAAACTGGAAAAAGCCTGCTGTTTGATCAGCTTACTGGTTGGAAAAGGGCATGGTGCTTCTGGGAAATTCATCTTCAAACTCGCAGAGAGGAACCTCAATCTCTACAGGACTCTTAGTCTTCATCGTGACAGTGAGAACCTCACTTATTATCCTCACTGCACTGGGTATGCTGATCCCCAGCAGGATATAGTGGAAGTGCCTGTACATACATCACAGTCTGTCACATCTCAAAGTTTTACAGAAGTGCTTGTCACAAGTTATTGAGGGTGTCAGAATCTGTGGATGTAAGGAAATGCCATCCATATGTAATGCACATATCAAACTTACATTTTTACATACAGTCTGTCTAGAGAACAGCTTTTCCAATTGTGATGAAACTTGGTTAAGATATTCTTTAGGGAATATCATCAACAGTAACACAAGTGACCCCCCAAAACCCCTAATTTCTGACAAATCCATCAGCAAATATTAAAATCTGAAGGTATATAAAGGCATCTGTGTGTCTGTCTGTATCTACTTTTTCATGATAGCTCTAATCTTGTATTTACAACTGTGGCGGGGGATAAATATTTTAGGAAGGAGTCTGGTCCATATGATTCCCAACTTCATTAAGAGTGATGCAGTGCTCGAGGGGCTGCTGAAGGACATGCAGGAGATGAAGCAGCTGAGTGATGGAGAGGTGGAGGAAGTGAAGAAACAGGCCAGCACACAGTGCAGGGCCTCCCACCTGACAAGAATGGTGATGAAGAAGGGGGATGCCATCAGAGAGAACTTCCTCTTCAAACTCGCAGAGAGGGACCCCGAATTCTACACTATACATTGCCCTTATTTGAACCCAGGTGAGACTCTCACTCATTATACACCTCAAATCATGTCCTTGTTCTATTTTTTTTTATTTCAAGACTGTTTTAAATGTAATAAGAAAATGTGTAGATGTATTAATGTGATTTGTGATGCTGTTTCAGTTGGAAGGCTAAGGGGGGTGCAGAAATCCCAGTTTGTCGAGAGTGTGAGTGATGCCGTGATGGAGGGGCTGCTGAAGGACATGCTGGAGATGAAGGTGCTGAGCGATGAGGATGTGGAGGAAGTGAGGTAGGCTCAGCTTCCTATTCCATTGTAATGTCTGGATCCCAGTATCTGTGCCAGCTGTAAGTAGAATAAGCAATGCTTAGGGATGCAGCAGCTCAAAAAAAGCACATTTTGTGCTGTTTTGTATTAATTTTAACATGGAGTCAATTGCAGGACAGCAGCATGCATGTAAGTAAGGCTATTGGACACAAGCATCTTACTAATGAGAGGTTGAAAATGTCTTTGATTTTGTGTTTGCCTATTTCTGTTTTCCACACCACACAAATACTATTTATATATTTTTTGCAAATGCCCTTTTAAGAAGCATATTTTAATGTGTTGCATGGTATACTGTGGCAGGATGGCTTGCAGTGGTGAGGTGTGGTGACGGCACGGACCAGTTACAGAAACCAAAACAATGGATGGGCGGGTGAAGCTGAATGCAACGGCACTCCGCGTGTTTAATAAATCAAATAAACAAAACAAAAGATTTAAACAATCAACAAAAGGCGCGATGGCCAAACAAACAGAAACAAGTATATTTTTAAATATAGCAATTTTTTTTTATATTCTCCTCGCTCTCTCTCCGCTCTCCCATACTCTCCTCTCCTTTATCCGTGCCGCAAACAAATACAAATAATAATAAATACACACAGTGTGTATTATTTAAGGGGAGTCAGTATTCAGTGTGTTTTCCTATTGGAAGAATAGTAGTCAAGACTGGAATACACTGTAGTTACTATGAACATATGCATTACTGATTGATTTCTCTATAGATGAAGGCAGCTGGATCGACAGATAGATTCTTATCTTTAGCTCTTCCACGTTTCTTTATTATTCTGTTTTAGGGATGCTCCCCAGAATACCGGGCTCCAGTCCTGGTTGGTGGAGCAGATCAACAGTGGGCGGTACCCTGGTCTGAGCTGGACCAATGAGGTACTAAAACAGTTTCGAATCCCATGGAAACATGACGACCGGAAGGACTTGACACCTGAGGACACAATGATATTCAAGGTGGGTTTACACTAATTTAAAAGATAAAAGACCTGTGATAGTTTGAACCTTCCCCCAGAGGATAGCAATTTTGATATTTTCATTTTCCCAAGGAGGGGTATAGTTAATACAGCAGCACAATGCCCTATATGTCAGGAGACTCTAGGTTTGAATCCAGGACCAATTGTGCAGTTTTCTGATTCTAAGTTATCCCAGGACTGGAAGGTTTGGTCAGGTCAGAACTGAGGTGTGCTTGCTTGCTTTGTACTAAACTGTGGGTCTTTCCTCTCTCAGACCCAACTAACTAGTCCCTAATATCCCCTTATCCAAAATACCATCTGGCAGCCTGGTCTTTGCCATCCAACTGGTAATAAGATCCCCCAACCTCATATTCACTGGATTAGGTGTTTTCCACAATCCCAACCCTTTGAGACCCGTCTCATTCGATGTTTCTGGTGATCTGTAGGCTGTAGTATTTCCACATAAGGAAGCGCAGTCTGAGACACCAGAATGAAATACTGGGACCTGCTTCGAAGCCACAAGAAAAAAGAAAATGCACCGAAAACAAGTTTATATTAGAAACCAAAAAAGTAATAAAAAACACACCAATAATCAACCATGTGGACATAAAAAACACGTGGACATAAACCTGTGTACTGTGATTTTTTTTTTTTTTTTTTTTCTTTTTTATAAATTTAGTTGTTGCCAATTTTTTTTTTCATTATTTTCTCCCCAATTTGAAATGCCCAATTATTTTTAGGCTCAGCTCACCGCTACCACCCCTGCGCTGACGGGAGGGGCGAAGATGAACACACGCTGTCCTCCGAAGCGTGTGCCGTCAGCCGCCCGCTTCTTTACACTCTGCAGACTCACCGTGCAGCCGCCTCGGAGCTACAGCGTCGGGCAGCTTACAGGCAAGCCCGCAGGCGCCCGGCCAGACTACAGGGGTCGCTGGTGCGCGGTGAGCCGAGGACATCCTGGCCGACCTAACCCTCCCTCCCCCCGGGCGACGCTCGGCCAATTGGGCATCGCCCCCTGGGAACTCCCGTCCACGGTCGGCTGTGGAATAGCCTGGATTCAAACTCGTGATATCCAGGCTATAGAGCGCATCCTGCACTCTAGCGAGTGCTTTTACTGGATGTGTCACTCGGGAGCCCCCTTTGTGTACTGTGATTTTTAACAGGACCAAACCTAGGCAAATCAAAGCCGCAAGAAAAAAGAAAACAGACTGAAATCAAGTTTATGTTAGAAAATGGGGATTTTTTTTAATAACAGTAGCAACTACAAAAGAAAGAGTGTTTATTCTCAGTCTGTTCACTTTATATCTAGGACTGGGCAGTGGCGACAGGTCGTTACAGGGAGGGTATTGACCAGCCCGATCCTGCTTACTGGAGGAGGCATTTCCAGCGTGCTCTGGATAAAGACGAGAGCCTGGTGTTGCGTGCTGATCACAGTCAAGATCCAGTCGACCCACACAAGATATATATTAGCAGTAAGAGTTTGGGTGTCTTTATTATTATTATTATTATTATTATTATTATTATTATTATTAATCGGATTCATCTTTATGGTAACACAAAAATGTGAAGAAAGACAAATGATCAGCTGTAGATCTGGTCCCTCCGTGGTTATGTCCTCTCACAGCTTATCATCTTACACGCTCTGTTTAGGAGCTACAGTACATGCAGCCATTAGATTATAAACCTTTAATTCATTCTGAGAGGTTATTTAGTCACATGAGGGGCAGCATTTTTTTGTAAAATTGTGTTATCAGTGTCGCAGGTGGTTTCCAGTTTTTTCTCCACTTGTATTTCCTTGAGTTTTTCTCCTGTCAATATTGTGTTTTTTGATTTTTTATGCAGATGCAGATTCCAGATTGGAAGAAAGAGGCAACCGCTTGACCCTTAAGGTAGAGTAATCGCCCTCTTAACATCCCACATTCTCCTGCTCTATTTTTCTCAAGGTCTGATATACAGTGTAAGCAAAGACATAAAAACGGCATTGTCCAGTAAAACAGAAAGCATGCTGCCTTGCTGCCTTGCTAACAGCTAAATGGTGCATATTACATTTAAGAGACAGTCCTATCTAAATTGTGAGCACTGCACAATATTTTCCCCCATTGACAAGCAAAAAATATGCTGACTGTCTGTAGGCTAGCATGTATCACCATAAGCACTGAGTCCGTGCTGGTTTTTTGGTGTTTTTTTTTTTGTTTTTTTTACAAAGAGGAGGTCATTTTGGTTATTATACTAATGGTTTTGTATATAATATAATTTACATCAATATGGCAATCTCAGTTCAATCAGTGTTCTTATTCACAAAAGAGGCTCCCATAAGTAATCTTTTTGTGAAGTTATAATTCAAGATTAGACAAAAATGATAAACACCTGCCATAACACTGTCACTAGGGTGTTCCTACCTGGACACTAACCCCTTTAGTGAAGTTAAGGGTCAATATTTCCAACAAGGCCTGTTTTACATCAGTGCTCTCTGTCACAGAAAGTTTTCTTGACAAACCATCTAGAAAACAAACACCACTAACAGCAACAATGCCGAAGAATGAGAATCAGCTTTACAAAACAAGTACATCAGTAACACACATTCCCCGCCGTGGATGTCAGACAGTGTCGATTACAATTCGATCAGTGCTTTTCAAGATATATGGAAACATGTAACGTGTGCTACTATACGACCTCACCATCACCTCCACTATATAACTGCTAACCACCCTATCCTCACACTGCTTTTGTTTTGGAGCCACGACTTGGTAGCTGTCTCTGGTTTTCTGTCAGTTTTCTTTTTTCTTGTGGCTTCGAAGCAGGTCCCACTCCTGTCATTCTGCTATCTTGCCATTTTATTTTAACTGCAATCTATGGATCAGCACACAGCTCAGCTACAGTTGGTGTTTTTGATAAGCAGATCGCCTTCCCCGATTATAATACAGTGCCGTGTTTTTCAATGTAAAAAATATAGAATGGACCAAGTTTCAAAAGGGTTGATCTTGGAAAGATGTTAAGTGTCCTTCTGTACAAGAATTGATGCAATAGGCCTATATGAGTCAAATCTCTTCCCTTGGGATTGAAATTTAAAATACATACAGGGAAGGACGAGCTAACAAAATAACTGCAAAATGAGGTCAATCAATCAATCGGTCATCACAGGATGACATGAGTGGAAGGGCTGTCAGGCGGCAATGTAGGGAGACTCGGAGACAGACAACAGGTGAAAGCGCTACGGCGCTTATTTATTTACAGAACAAACACAACAAAATAAACAGTTTAAACAAAAACAGATCTCGCACACACTTTAACAAAGAAAAATCACTACACACGGAATCAGAGATCTACCCTCTCCAGAATCATAACACCCACTAAACCTGTGCTCTCAGTGCTCCCTTATATACACACCCGTGCAGCAATTTACACCCACTTAATCAATTAAACCCTCCACCACATTCTCACATGTTTTTAAAGTGCCAGTGAATTAACTCTTTAATTACCCACCACCACTACAAACACACATATACACACACTATAAACATAGGGCAGTACCCTCATTCTGCCACAATAAGAAAATACATACATGATTAAATGAAATACAGAACATTTAATTTAAAGTATAAACACAATAATGTACCATTTAGGTACATCTAGCTTAGCTTATCTTTCAGCTTATCTGTCATTTAAAAACAGTATTTAAAAAATCAGATTCATCTTTGTATTGCAACAAAGGGAAGTAAGTAAAGTAGTCTTTGTCTAGAACAAGTCTTAACAGAGGAAGATGCCATTTTGTGCAGCCCCAAGGCATGAAGTCTCACATTTTTATTGGACCTGCCGGCCAAAAGGATTTTTTTTCACAATAAAAAGGCATCTTGGGATAGAACTCATTTAAAGTTAAAACTAAATCAGCGCTTTAAACAATTGTATGAAGAATATGTGTTTATCTGTTTTAGGTCACAGAATTAACAACATTTCGGCCTACAATACACCATGAGGGACACCATAAATACTACAGGTAAAGTATGTGTTACAGTAAAAGTTAGAAAAAATGTCGACCAAGCAAAACAGTAAATGTCCGGACGTTTACCGGTAAATCTCAAGAGTAACCAAGTGCCTTTTGCTAATGACCGAATGTCTTTACAACATAAAAATGATAACGCTTTACTTCAGAGATTTACTGGTAAATCTTAAGAATAACCAAGTGCCTTTGGCTAATGACAAATGTCTCGCTTTTGCGCATTGTAAGGCTTCAGGAGTCCTGTGTAACTCCAAGTGCCAGATGAGTCTGTCATGCTGCAGTAAGTAAGTAAACCTATCTATTCACTGCCTGTCTTTGTGGCGTTTTGTGTCATAACCAAAGTGTGATTGTCTGTTGAAAAAACTAAGGTCTAAATGATTTCATTTACATTTAACGTGACGTTATTTTTCATCAAACTACTGCGTCTTTGGAGTACAATATCCTTCAACACCATGTGAATTGTTTTATACGCAAATTTACCAGAAAGTTGGTTGTTCTACATAAGTGAATCACAATATTGTTCAGTACCATGTTGAACTAGTTAAAAGCTCGTTCATGATTATTTTCTTAATGGGAAATGCGTATGCAGAAATAAATATTGTGATGAAGTGTGGGGCATTGTGGTTGAGGGCTGGTATTTTAGGTCACGGATTATACGCAGTCTGTACCCGTTTTAAGGAAATGTAGTCCTGCCAGTCTGGCGCAGCAGGACTTCAGTTCCCAGGAGGCCACAGGACAGTTGGGCAGCCATTTTAGATGGCGTAATTGTAAAATAGGTGACTGTGTATTCGATTCAACAGCTGCCTTCAATTAAACAATTGGGAGCCTTTTAAAAAGGGTAGGGTCAACCTGTTGGTTAAGGAGAGCTACGAGCTGCGAGCTCTGTGTATGCTGTGAGCTGTGAGCTGTGAGCTCTATGTGTGCTGTATGTGTGCTGTGTGAGCTGTGAGCTGTGAGCTGTGTGCTGGGTGTACTGTGTGTTGTGTGCTGTGTGCTGTGAGCTGTGTGCTGGCAGGGCCGCCGAGAGCCGTCATGGGCCCCAGGAAAGGATTGGTATGTCCCGCACCGCACCGCCCCTTATTTGGTAAATGTTGACATTTACCGGTAAAACTGACTTTTACTGTAACATATGCATTAAAATGCATTATACACCTATTGGAATAAAAAACTAGTGTGGGGCCGTATACCCAAATGTTTCGTACATGTGCTTATTTCTTCATACTTGTATCATACAGCACACCCCGTACGCAAGCAATTGTTTTTTTTAATGTTTTGTTCTGACGTCTAGGTTTTCGTTCAAGAAAGAAGGAGAATACCAGTGTGAGATCACAGCTCTGATTTTTGACATGGTGTCTCCAGCTGAAGTTGTGTATGGGACTGAGCAATGGGAGAAGTGTCCCCTAGACCAGAGCTCCCTGCTTCCTGCCGGCCCGCTGTATGATATAAACAGTCCAAGCGGAGCACTGAAGCAGCTTTCCTTCCCACATTCGGAGTGCTCCCCTGGTCAGTGGCAACTTGAAATTGCTGAAACTCAAGCTATCTTAACAATTTGTTATTTACAGTCCCTGAACTCAAATACATGAGAGGGAGCAAATAACAAGCACGAGAACAAGCAGACATGTGTCTAAAGCAGCCACAAAAGTGCAGTCCTGTTGGTGACTATCAGGTAAAACTGTAGCACATGTCACTGCAGATGAGAAAGAAACCCCACATTCGCTGGTATATTATTTCAAGAAATCCTGCATTATGTTTTAGAACCAGCAGTCTAAAGAGTTCTCTTCAGTGGCATTTTTAGTTTTGTCCTTCTCGGTTTAAACTTAAACTCCTTTCATCTTTTTTTTTCCAGAAGTTCAGAATCACTTGATGGTGGCACACTACAAGAATGACAATGTTGAGATGATTAAACCAAGCGAAGTGACAGAAACTCACATCAAAATAAAAGTCACAGAAATGTCTCTCTTTGGTCTTGTGAGAAGATGGCTGAAATATAAAAGTAAAGCTCAGGTGCTTCTGTTTCTCAGGCAGCTGACTGAGAGAAAGAAGCTGAATGTTTTCTTGCTCTCCTCAAATATTGTTTTAGATGATGTAAGTAAAAAACTGGAGAAGCTAAATATTTTCAATACTATTAAATAGTCATTCATTTTTTGACCAGCTCTTACTATTCCAGGTTTAATGAACACTTTTTTCACCCCTTCAAAGGTGCAAGAGAAACAAAAAGACAGTATTTTCATTGAGACAAGTTCACGCTGTGTTGTGTTGGAAGAGGAAAAGTACAGCGTTTCATGTGACCAGGAAAATGCTCATGTACAACCAGACGTAAGCTAAGCTTTTAACATTTACTTTATATAGACTGGCCTTCTGAAACACAAAGCTGTTTGTAATGTAATATGCCACGATGTAAAATATAAGCATTTTAGCTGATATTTTTCACGTCTAGTGGAATCCATAACCATTTTGACATTCCCACAATTGTAGTTCTGCAGGTTTTATTTTCACCATGACCTGACATGGCAGACACAGTATTACCATTCCAATGATATATCGATTAGTTCTCATGGTTCAGCCCTGAGTGGGTTCTGTGTGGGATATGCAAAGAAAGCTTTCCCCAGTATACAGTACTTTACTAAATTGAATGGTAACATGGAATTGAACAAATCACTACATGGTAGCTCATGTGTCCTCCAATAACAAAATAACAGCAAAAGCATTTGTCACAGGATATACATGTTTGCTTTTCTGATTAGGTTGGGTAATAAATACTATGTGTAGGAACTTGAACACAAGTAGACCAAAACTAAACCTTATAAAAGATTTGTTTCTCTTCACTTTTGCAGACATATGATTTTGTAAGAGACTACGGTCCCAACTTCCACCCAACATTTGAAATCTTTTTGAACAATGACGTAAAAAGTCTGACTCTTGAAGTTTTCAAAAGCACCAAAAGAGATGCTTCGGTCTGGTCTCGCAAAGTATGGCTTGATGGTAAGAGGGTTCATTTATAATTAAGTGACCTAAAAAACTAACAATCATTAAATTGCCAGCTTTTGATAATGCCATACCTGAATTTGAATTCAATAATAACTATTTTAAATAAGTGAATCTTTTCAACTGGAATTTCTTTGTTTTTCAACTGGAAATACAAACGTGGAAAACTTCAATAATGCTATTATTAAATGTAAATTATTTTTTTTCCCTGCAGAGACCGCCAGGTGTACCAGTGACTATGTGCAATCTGAAACGGCTGCCGTAAAACCGAGACCTACCTCATTACAAGCAGGTTTGTTGTTTCTATACTCACTTTTTTGATGCCTCATTCTGCTGAATGGTTAATCTATGCAGCTGATGACTGTAATGAACTCAGCATGTTTATATTTTAAATATTTAGCAAGTGTTGTGTATGGAATTGGTGACCACACTTTTAATTTACAGTTGTAATATGGAAACAGCATGCTGCAGCTCCCATGCTCAGTGTTAGTGAAGTCCTGATCTGACAGCATGCTGCAGCTCCCATGCTCAGTGTTAGTGAAGTCCTGATCTGACAGCATGCTGCAGCTCCCATGCTCAGTGTTAGTGAAGTCCTGATCTGACAGCATGCTGCAGCTCCCATGCTCAGTGTTAGTGAAGTCTTGATCTGACAGCATGCTGCAGCTCCCATGCTCAGTGTTAGTGAAGTCCTGATCTGACAGCATGCTGCAGCTCCCATGCTCAGTGTTAGTGAAGTCCTGATCTGACAGCATGCTGCAGCTCCCATGCTCAGTGTTCGTGGAGTCCTGATCTGACAGCATGCTGCAGCTCCCATGCTCAGTGTTAGTGAAGTCCTGATCTGACAGCATGCTGCAGCTCCCATGCTCAGTGTTAGTGAAGTCTTGATCTGACAGCATGCTGCAGCTCCCATGCTCAGTGTTAGTGAAGTCCTGATCTGACAGCATGCTGCAGCTCCCATGCTCAGTGTTCGTGGAGTCCTGATCTGACAGCATGCTGCAGCTCCCATGCTCAGTGTTAATGAAGTCCTGATCTGACAGCATGCTGCAGCTCCCATGCTCAGTGTTAGTGAAGTCCTGATCTGACAGCATGCTGCAGCTCCCATGCTCAGTGTTAGTGGAGTCCTGATCTGACAGCAGGCTGCAGCTCCCATGCTGAGTGTTAGTGAAGTCCTGATCTGACAGCATGCTGCAGCTCCCATGCTCAGTGTTCGTGGAGTCCTGATCTGACAGCATGCTGCAGCTCCCATGCTCAGTGTTAGTGAAGTCCTGATCTGACAGCATGCTGCAGCTCCCATGCTCAGTGTTAGTGAAGTCCTGATCTGACAGCATGCTGCAGCTCCCATGCTCAGTGTTAGTGAAGTCCTGATCTGACAGCATGCTGCAGCTCCCATGCTCAGTGTTAGTGAAGTCCTGATCTGACAGCATGCTGCAGCTCCCATGCTCAGTGTTAGTGAAGTCCTGATCTGACAGCATGCTGCAGCTCCCATGCTCAGTGTTAGTGAAGTCCTGATCTGACAGCATGTAACACACACAGCGCTTATGATTACATGTTACCGTTTATTTTTCAGTAACAAGTTAATTGCAGTGAGTTCGTTCTACTGTATTTACGATATTATATACACTACAGGAAGCACTGTCATATATTTTAGATATTTTTATTAGCACAATCTGAGAGCAAAATTTACTGAGTGGGGTTTTTTTGGGGGTTTTTTTTACAATAAAATATGGACAAGAAGTAGCAAACACATGTTGGTGTTCGTCTATTCATGACTGATGGTAAAAAGCCACAAATGTTCAGTACAAAAGCTTCAAACTTTACCTAATCAGGACAGACCTTTTAGTTTGTTTGCTGGTTTTGTTAATACCAGTAATATCCAGCCATGAAAAATGAAGAGGCACTATTAGAAGAGCACCAATTAAAATACAGAACAGATCATTTTATTCCACCGCCTTCATTCTGCATGTTGAAGTAGAAAGAAGTCTTAGTTAATCGGCTCGTTTCACTTTTTAATAAAAATAGTTGGCAAAAAACATATTTAAAGGCAGGTACAAGGAGAGAAGTGGGGGCTACAGAGACTCGACGTAAATAAATAGACACAGTTTATCACATGCTGTCGAGCTGCAGACTGTTGACTCAACTTGAAACAGCCATGTATACACATGGCCTATTCACAGAGCCCAGTGCTTGGGACTCGGCTGTGGCGACGCCGCAGAATCCCTATATATATATATATATATATATATATATATATATATATATATATATATATATATATATATACAGTACTGTGCAAAAGTTTTAGGCAGGTGTGAAAAAATGCGGTAAAGTAAGAATGCTTTCAAAAATAGACATGTTAATAGTTTATATTTATCAATTAACAAAATGCAAAGTGAGTGAACAGAAGAGAAATCTACATCAAATCAATATTTGGTGTGACCACCCTTTGCCTTCAAAACAGCATCAATTCTTCTAGGTACACTTGCACACAGTTTTTGAAGGAACTCGGCAGGTAGGTTGGCCCAAACATCTTGGAGAACTAACCACAGTTCTTCTGTGGATTTAGGCAGCCTCAGTTGCTTCTCTCTCTTCATGTAATCCCAGACAGACTGGATGATGTTGAGATCAGGGCTCTGTGGGGGCCATACCATCACTTCCAGGACTCCTTGTTCTTCTTTACCCTGAAGATAGTTCTTAATGACTTTCGCTGTATGTTTGGGGTCGTTGTCATGCTGCAGAATAAATTTGGGGCCAATCAGATGCCTCCCTGATGGTATTGCATGATGGATAAGTATCTGCCTGTACTTCTCAGCATTGAGGAGACCATTAATTCTGACCAAATCCCCAACTCCATTTGCAGAAATGCAGCCCCAAACTTGCAAGGAACCTCCACCATGCTTCACTGTTACCTGCAGACATTCATTCGTGTACCGCTCTCCAGCCCTTCGGCGAACAAACTGCCTTCTGCTACAGCCAAATATTTCAAATTTTGACTCATCAGTCCAGAGCACCTGCTGCCATTTTTCTGCACCCCAGTTCCTGTGTTTTCGTACATAGTTGAGTCGCTTGGCCTTGTTTCCATGTCGGAGGTATGGCTTTTTGGCTGCAAGTCTTCCATGAAGGCCACTTCTGACCAGACTTCTCCGGACAGTAGATGGGTGTACCAGGGTCCCACTGTTTTCTGCCAACCCCTGTCTGCCTTGAAATTTCTGCCTGGGAGAGACCTTGCTGATGCAGTATAAATACCTTGTGTCTTGTTGCTGTGCTCAGTCTTGCCATGGTGTATGACTTTTGACAGTAAACTGTCTTCAGCAACCTCACCTTGTTAGCTGAGTTTGGCTGTTCCTCACCCAGTTTTATTCCTCCTACACAGCTGTTTCTGTTTCAGTTAATGATTGTGTTTCAACCTACATATTGAATTGATGATCATTAGCACCTGTTTGGTATAATTGTTTAATCATACACCTGACTATATGCCTACCAAATCCCTGACTTTGTGCAAGTGTACCTAGAAGAATTGATGCTGTTTTGAAGGCAGAAGGTGGTCACACCAAATATGGATTTGATTTAGATTTTTCTTCTGTTCACTCACTTTGCATTTAGTTAATTGATAAATATAAACTATTAACATGTCTATTTTTGAAAGCATTCTTACTTTACAGCATTTTTTCACACCTGCCTAAAACTTTTGCACAGTACTGTGTATATATATATATATATATATATACAGTGCCTTGCGAAAGTATTCGGCCCCCTTGAACTTTGCGACCTTTTGCCACATTTCAGGCTTCAAACATAAAGATATGAAACTGTAATTTTTTGTGAAGAATCAACAACAAGTGGGACACAATCATGAAGTGGAACGAAATTTATTGGATATTTCAAACTTTTTTAACAAATAAAAAACTGAATAATTGGGCGTGCAAAATTATTCAGCCCCTTTACTTTCAGTGCAGCAAACTCTCTCCAGAAGTTCAGTGAGGATCTCTGAATGGTCCAATGTTGACCTAAATGACTAATGATGATAAATAGAATCCACCTGTGTGTAATCAAGTCTCCGTATAAATGCACCTGCACTGTGATAGTCTCAGAGGTCCGTTTAAAGCGCAGAGAGCATCATGAAGAACAAGGAACACACCAGGCAGGTCCGAGATACTGTTGTGGAGAAGTTTAAAGCCGGATTTGGATACAAAAAGATTTCCCAAGCTTTAAACATCCCAAGGAGCACTATGCAAGCGATAATATTGAAATGGAAGGAGTATCAGACCACTGCAAATCTACCAAGACCTGGCCGTCCCTCTAAACTTTCAGCTCATACAAGGAGAAGACTGATCAGAGATGCAGCCAAGAGGCCCATGATCACTCTGGATGAACTGCAGAGATCTACAGCTGAGGTGGGAGACTCTGTCCATAGGACAACAATCAGTCGTATACTGCACAAATCTGGCCTTTATGGAAGAGTGGCAAGAAGAAAGCCATTTCTTAAAGATATCCATAAAAAGTGTCGTTTACAGTTTGCCACAAGGTGCTCTGGTCAGATGAAACCAAAATCGAACTTTTTGGCAACAATGCAAAACGTTATGTTTGGCGTAAAAGCAACACAGCTCATCACCCTGAACACACCATCCCCACTGTCAAACGTGGTGGCAGCATCATGGTTTGGGCCTGCTTTTCTTCAGCAGGGACAGGGAAGATGGTTAAAATTGATGGGAAGATGGATGGAGCCAAATACAGGACCATTCCTGAAGAAAACCTGATGGAGTCTGCAAAAGACCTGAGACTGGGACGGAGATTTGTCTTCCAACAAGACAATGATCCAAAACATAAAGCAAAATCTACAATGGAATGGTTCACAAATAAACATATCCAGGTGTTAGAATGGCCAAGTCAAAGTCCAGACCTGAATCCAATCGAGAATCTGTGGAAAGAACTGAAAACTGCTGTTCACAAATGCTCTCCATCCAACCTCACTGAGCTCGAGCTGTTTTGCAAGGAGGAATGGGCAAAAATTTCAGTCTCTCGATGTGCAAAACTGATAGAGACATACCCCAGGCGACTTACAGCTGTAATCGCAGCAAAAGGTGGCGCTACAAAGTATTAACTTAAGGGGGCTGAATAATTTTGCACGCCCAATTTTTCAGTTTTTTATTTGTTAAAAAAGTTTGAAATATCCAATAAATTTCGTTCCACTTCATGATTGTGTCCCACTTGTTGTTGATTCTTCACAAAAAATTACAGTTTCATATCTTTATGTCTGAAGCCTGAAATGTGGCAAAAGGTCGCAAAGTTCAAGGGGGCCGAATACTTTCGCAAGGCACTGTATATATATATATATATATATATATATATATATATATATATATATATATATATATATATATATATATATATACATATATATATATACACATATATGGACTTGGGAATGCATGTATGCATACAATGAGGGATGAAATACATTTTATTTTGCTGCAAAACAATGTGTAAAAGAGTCTAAATAAATAATTAGTATGATTTTAACCAAGGCCCGTGCCTTGGGTGCCTCATAGCTGGCAACGGCCTTGTGTGTGTGTGTGTGTGTGTGTGTGCCTCATATATATATATATATATATACAGTGCATTTTGTTAATTGATAAATATAAACTATTAACATGTCTATTTTTGAAAGCATTCTTGCTTTACAGCACTTTTTCACACCTGCCTAAAACTTTTGCACAGTACTGTGTACTGTGTATGTATGTATATATATATATATATATATAGGTATAGATATAGATATATATAGAGAGAGAGAGATCTATATCTATAGATAGATAGATAGATAGTTTTATTTTCTTAGGTTTCCCTGGTAAGTGGCAATCACTTTTCTTTCAACACCAGATAACACACCATGTTGAGTACGTGTTGTAGACTATAGCCAAGAGAAGAGACCTGTATTAATAGCCAAAGAAAATCCTGCTATTATGTAAACCTATATTAACAAATGGAAAGAAAATACAATCGTAAATGCTATAAAGTGACCCCATTAGAAACTCCCATTGCATTGAGGTTTGAATGTACTCCCAGCTAAATTCAGGACTCAAACATCCAGTTTTAATGCAATCTCTATTTGTTTTGCTTTTTTAATACAGACACAAAAAAACATACACATTAACTACCAGGGCTGGAGTATTCTTGCTGTATTTTGAGTGCTGGATTAATGATTGCTTGTTGTGTCTCAGGTGAGAGGTTGAAGGCTCTGCGTTGCTGTATTTTGAGTGCTGGATTAATGATTGCTTGTTGTGTCTCAGGTGAGAGGTTGAAGGCTCTGCGTTGCTGTATTTTGAGTGCTGGATTAATGATGGCTTGTTGTGTCTCAGGTGAGAGGTTGAAGGCTCTGCGTTGCTGTATTTTGAGTGCTGGATTAATGATGGCTTGTTGTGTCTCAGGTGAGAGGTTGAAGGCTCTGCGTTGCTGTATTTTGAGTGCTGGATTAATAATGGCTTGTTGTGTCTCAGGTGAGAGGTTGAAGGCGGTGCGGACGAGGCTCATCGAGGGGCTGAACGCCTCAGTAATCCGGGACCTGCTGGATGACATGCTGCACATGAATGTGTTGAACGATGGCGAGGTGGAGAGTGTGAAAGAGGGGCAGACCTGCACCAAGGACAAGGCCAGCTGCCTGATCGACATGGTGAGGAAAAAGGGGAGTTCTGCAAGCGAGAAACTCATCTCAAAACTTGCAGAGAGGGACCCTGTCTTATACGTCACTCTTGGACTTCACAGGCAGTCAGTCGACTAAGAAGCAAATAACTGCTTATAATAGATTCTTCAATATAAAACTTGAATCCATCAAAACAGAACAAAAAAATAACCCTTTGATATCTAGCCTATTCAAAATCCAGTGTCACTGCACACTATTGTCTCCATAGAAAAGCATTGCACTCCGCTGTATCAGGAAAGCTCAACCAGCTTGTATTCAACCTCCAGTCTTGCAGGACTGGAGGAGGTGGGTTTCATTTACAAGGCAGGGTGAATTATCCTAATATATTCTCCAAGGCCCGGATCAAATCAAAACTTTGACAACCCGCTAATCACAATTTACAAAACTGTACTTAATAGTGTTTTCTTTTTTTGTAAGAATCTTATTTCTTCTACTCATCTACTACTTCTACTCATAAAAACACCTGCCCTGAGTCAATTTCTTTTTTCTCAAAGCCCACTTTAATGACTAAACGTAAAAATAGAGGTGCTGTCTAATCTACTGGGATTAGTAAAATAAACCGTAGCATGGTAGTATTGGCGGACTGTCAATCAAAACACAAATCCGCAAATCGCAGCTGACAGATTGTCTATCTGGAGGTGGGACTCAGAGCGAGCGCTCTGGCAATAGGTCATTGTTAAGGTCATGTGATTGTTCTGCTGAGAGAGATAATATTAACTAACAGAGCGTAAAAATTCACAATTTTAAAAAATGACATGCTTTTGGGATATTAATTTAAGTGTGTTTATGGAATGTTTTTGCTTATGAGTTGTAACTAATACATTTGTACTGTGGGCTAAGTTTTGACACTTAGATGTGTTTTTTTATAGAAACGTTTTCATACTAACTTTTTTACTTGATAACATTTAAAATTCATTTAAAAATCCAATTGATGTCTATGATTTAATATGTTTTTGTGACTAATTTGAAGCTATTAAATATATTTCAGTATCATCTAGAGTTATTAATCAAATGTATTCATCTTGTTACACAATTGATTTATTAAAATGTTTAGATATACTGTTACTTGATTACTTGATTGATTACTGTCTTGTTCACAGTCATCTTAAAATAACGTTAGGATATGTTTTGTTGAAAAAGAATATGTTTTTGACCGATTCAGATTTTGCTGCTGATGTGTTTATTTCAAAAGGTTTTCTTTCAGTGTGCTGCAGCAGCACTGTGCGTTATATTTATTTATTATTTTTATTTTTTGGGGGAGGGGGGGATTCCAGTGTCTACTTCACAGTCTTAAAATCCTAAATCCTAGCTCCGGCACTCATGGAAAGTGTCATACACCCATGTATCTGGACTTTTGTTTATCCAAGACACCAGTTATATATTCCATGCCATGGAACCTTGTCCACTCCCCACAATATCTCCCAGGTTATTTGGGAGTTGATCTAAAACTGGGCACCATATGTTCAGAAAGACTCCTCATCCTCCATCAATACAGCACTCAATCTTTCAGGGGGAGGGCTTTAAAAATCTCCCCATACCACTGATTGACGGTCGGTGGGTTGTCTCAAATCCAGTTTATCAAAATGAATTTTCTGGCAACAAACAGCTTTCTAATCAGTTTCAGTTGGGCGGGACTTAGCGTAATCCAATTGGGACGCATGCCCAGAATAAAGAGCCTGGGATCCTTGTCCAACCTGCAATCAAACATGATCTCCAATTCCAGCCGGATCCCGTTCCAAAAGGAAGTTATCACTGGGCATGTCCTGAAGCAATGGAGAGGAGTTCTAATGTCCTTTTTACATTCGGAGCAGGTCGGTGAGAGCCATGGGTCTATTTTATGAGATATAAGGTGTTCTATGCACACAATGCTAAATCTTATACTTGCTGTATTGCACAAGCCTCCTCTTCAGGTGATCCACCCAGATCCCTCTCCCAAGATCCAGGACCCCATTGACATTACAGATAACACAGGAAGTCACTGAGTAGAAATTAGACATGCATTTTTTGGAATTCATCGATTTTAAAAGAATATTGTCCACGTGGGTCAGCACCGGTAATCCTGGAGAGAGCACACTATTTGTATGTAAAAAAAATGTCTAAACCGTAGAAAACCATAAGTTTTTACTTGGAATATCATATTTATTGTATCATATACATTATTGTATTGATCATATAAGTCAGCAATACACAAAACTGTTTTCAAATTGCATATGTTACTGACAATATCACTTGTTGACTTATAATAATGGGATACTGTGGCAAAGTGGTAATTAGTAGCAGGTGTATAGCAGGTGCGGTGCGGGTGCAGTAATCCCAAGAACAAACAGGCAACAAAGTATGGCTGAAATGGTTGATTTAATGATTATTAATCCAATGGTCTGATGACCAGCCAGCAAATAATAATGAACAGGCAATACTCAACAATGTGTATTGCACAGTAGTCAAAAAGGTTGCAGTCCTGCCTGGACGTCGCCAGTTCGAGTCCAGGCTATTCCACAGCCGACCGTGGATGGGAGCTTCCAGGGGGCGGCGCTCAATTGGCCGAGCGTCGTCCGGGGGGAAGGAGGGTTAGGTCGGCCAGGGTGTCCTCGGCTCACCGGTCACCAGCGACCCCTGTAGTCTGGCCGGGCGGCTGCCGGCTTGCCTGTAAGCTGCCCAGAGCTGCGTTGTCCTCCGATGCTGTAGCTCTGAGGCGGCTGCACGGTGAGTTCGCAGTGTGTAAAGAAGCGGGCGGCTGACGGCACACGCTTCGGAGGACAGCGTGTGTTCATCTTCGCCCCTCCCGAGTCAGCGCAAGGGTGGTAGCGGTGAGTTGATCATAATAAAAATAATTGGGCATTTCAAATTGGGGAGAAAATAATAAAAACGAATTGGCAACGACTAAATTATATAAAAAAAATATATATAAAAAAATAGGTTGCAGTCCTGTAAATAATAAGCACAGTACTAACACACAATTAGACACACACACGATCACAAGTCCAAAGTGAGTGCTCTCAGTGCTTGTGTTGAAGTACAATATAATACGTGCTATTCTTGTGCTGATAACAATGTTAATCAAGACTGTAGTGCAGTGTTGATCCAGTTTTGTGCTGGCCCTTGGCGACAGCTCCAGATTCATGTTTAGCCGTCTAGTGCTATATAACAAAAACACAGACAGTTACTAAACAGACGCAAACAAACAAACAAAACACAAATATTTTCCAGTAGGCTTTCTCTGCGTCTCGCACGGTCCTTCTAGTCTCTCAATAAAAACCAAGCAAAGGAAAAGATTTCGATTCTCCGGCCCCTTTATGCTATCATGCATGACCCCTTGGTAAACGATTGCAGCTGACTCTATTGCCTGCAGCTGCTACCTCGTTTACCTTCCGGGTCAATACGTTCCTGGAATAGAGTCTTGCCTTCCAGGCTGACCGACTTCCCGACCCAGGAAATGAACTGTCAGGCCAGCCCGTCCAAAGCCTTTCCCTTTCGCTACTTAGCGTCCTCACAGGTCGGGAGGGAGATTTACAACCAGAACTCATTATATTTCTGTCACAGATGCATACTGTGGACTATTTTGGGGGTTGGTGTCAGCTCCTTGCTCAGTTAATACTGCTTAATCAGTGACGCTAAAGCATTCCATATTTTTCTTGACAAAATAAAATGTTACATTTTTATAAATAAAATGTTGTGACAGAGAGCGAATGAATCCTAATCAACAATCTCCCTCCCGACCTGTGAGGGCGCTGTATAACCGGAGCAGAGTGCCCCGTAATAGATGGTTCGGCAGTTCATTCCAAGGTCAATCGGAAGCCGGCCATCCAGGAAGGGGGTGGGGCCACGATACCAGAAGTCAGCGCCATAATGTGTTAGGTTATATGTCAGTCATGGATTGGAGGAGACGTGATTGGCCGCACCACCGAAAGAGGGTGTGACAGAGGGTATTTAGGGGAAGTGGCCCCAGTGATCTGTTCCTCCGTTATGGTTACGGACTGACCGTGAGGAATAAAGAGAAGCAGTGAGTGTTTAGTGTAGTAATGTCTGTCTATTTAACTGTGTCTTGTTTGTCACTGTAGACGGCTAAAGAGCCGGGAGCTGTCGCTGTCAAGCCAGCATTAAACCCGGACTGCACTATACTACTGTAAAGAACTAGTTTCACATTCACAACACCACTTGCACCTGGAACACTCACTGTTGGACTGGTGAATGTATAGGTGTCTTAAAGTGTGTGTTTGTTATTATTAATTCGGGACTGAACCCCGTGGTTTTGTTAGAACATAAGAACATAAGAAAGGTTACAAACGAGAGGAGGCCATTCAGCCCATCTTTCTCGTTTAGTTGTTAGTAGCTTATTGATCCCAGAATCTCATCAAGCAGCTTCTTGAGGGATCCCAGGGTGTCAGCTTCAACAACATGGGGAGTTGGTTCCAGACCCTCACAATTCTCTGTGTAAGAAAGTGCCTCCTATTTTCTGTTCTGACTGCCCCTTTAGCTAATCCCCATTTGTGACCCCTGGTCCTTGTTTCTTTTTTCAGGTCGAAAAAGTCCCTTGGGTCGACAATGTCACCACATTTTAGAATTTAGAATACTTGAATCAGAGCAGCAATATCCTTTTTGTAGCGAGGTGACCAGAACTGAACACAGTATTCTAGATGAGGTGTTGCTAATGCGTTGTTTTAACATTACTTCCCTTGATTTAAATTCAACACTTTTCACTATATATCTGAGCATCTTACTGGCCTTTTTTATAGCTTCCCCACATTGTCTAGATGAAGACATTTCTGAGTCAACATAAACTCCTAGGTCATTTTCACATATTCCTTCTTCAATTTCAGTATCTCCCATATGATGATTATTATTATTATTATTATTATTATTATTATTATTATTATTATTATTATTATTTATTTCTTAGCAGACGCCCTTATCCAGGGCGACTTACAATTGTTACAAGATATCACATTATACATTATTTCACATACAATTACCCATTTATACAGTTGGGTTTTTACTGGAGCATTCTAGGTAAAGTACCTTGCTCAAGGGTACAATAGCAGTGTCCCCTACGGGGGATTGAACCCACAACCCTCCGGTCAAGAGTCCAGAGCCCTAACCACTACTCCACACTGCATATGATATGATATTTATAATGCACATTTTTATTGCCTGCATGCAGTACCTTACACTTTTCTCTATTAAATGTAATCTGCCATGTTGCTGTCTAGGTCATTTTGAATGACCTTTGCTGCTGCAACAGTGTTTGCCACTCCTCCTATTTTGTGTCATCTGCAAATGTAACAGTTTGCTTACTGTACCAGAATCTAAATCATTAATGTAGATTAGGAATAGCAGAGGACCTAATACTGATCCCTGTGGTACACCACTGGTTACCTCACTCCATTTTGAGGTTTCTCCTCTAATCAGTACTTTCTGTTTTCTACATGTTAACCACTCCCTAATCCATGTGCATGCATTTCCTTGAGTCCCTACTGCATTCAGTTTGAGAATTAATCTTTTATGCAGGACTTTGTCAAAAGCTTTCTGGAAATCTAAATAAACCATGTCATATGCTTTGCAATTATCCATTGTCAATGTTGCATCCTCAAAAAAATCAAGCAGGTTAGTTAGACACGATCTCCCTTTCCTAAAACCATGCTAACTGTCTCCCAGGATACTTTTACCATATAGGTCATTTTCCATTTTGGATCTTATTATAGTTTCCATAAGTTTACATATAATAGAAGCCAGGCTTATTTGGTCTGTAGTTACCTGGTTCAGTTTTGTCTCCCTTTTTGTGGATCGGTATTACGTTTGCAATTTTCCAGGCTGTCGGTACAACCCCTGTATCAAGAGACTATTGCGTGATCTTGGTTAGAGGTTCGTAAATAACTTCTTTCATTTCTTTGAGTACTATTGGGAGGATCTCATCTGGCCCAGGGGATTTGTTTATTTTAAGAGCTCCTAGTCCCTTTAACACTTCTGCCTCTGTTATGCTAAAGTTATTTAAAACTGGATAGGAACAGGTCGACATGTTGTCCATATCCTCCTTTGTAAAAACTTGTGAAAAGTAATCATTTAATATATTTGCTTTTTTCTCTTCATCTATGATTTTGTCATTTGTATCTCTTAGATATTTCCTCCTCTTTGAATGTTCTCTTGCTGTTATAATATTGGAAAAATATTTTGGAATTGTTTTTAGCTCCCTTAGCAATGTTCATTTCTATCTCTCTCTTGGCCTTTCTAACTTCCTAACTACTTCCATGCTGACTGTCTCCCAGGCTACTGTTACCATAAAGGTCATTTTCCATTTTGGATGGAGTTTCCATAAGTTTCCATGTAGTAGAAGCCAGGCTTATCGGTCTGTAGTTACCTGGTTTTGTTTTGTCAGAAACATCATCCGTGTTTATTAGACCTGAGTAAATGTGAACTTGGTCATTTTATTGAAAGCATAAAATACAGATTGTTTACAAAAGCATAACCTTTTACCCCCCCCCCCCCCCCCAATAATAATAATAATAATAATAATAATAATAACAATAATAATAATAATAATAATAAAATGGGACTAGTATTATTTATCACCCCTGTTCTTCAACAAGCTTATTTTCACAGGATATTAAGTAATATATATTTCTACAGTTATATATATATATATATATATATATATATATATATATATATATATATATATATATATATATATATATATATATATATATATATATCCCCTACTGTAAACATGCATTATAATAAAGCATGCATATCTGACTATTAAAATATAATTATTGCTGGAACGATGCTTATTTTCATATTGTAGTAGAGCTGGTAGTTTGGTAGTTTATCTACCCTGACCTGTTCTTATCTGTGTAGCCAGCCAGTCCTTTTAACTAATGATGTAATTATAAACTGGGTGTTTTCCACAAACCGTTCCCCAGCTGCTGAGATTATATAGGCAGGGATGGTCATCATATGCAATATGTAGCTTTCTAGAAGCAAACCAAAATACTGATAGCCCTTTTACTAAATGTTTTATTTGTTATGTTGCTGGTAATTACAGGAAAATACGTAAGAGATTTACATTTAAGAACATTATTTTTTCTGTCTCTTTAAGAAATCGATTTTCCTAGACCGGAACAGGTTCCTGGTTGTTAAGGAAGGGTGGGTTAGTCAGCACTTCAACTGATACAGGAAACCGGAGACAACAGCGGACAAGACTGGCCGAGTCTGAGGCAGTGATTTACAGAAATAACAATACTAGTAAATACAACACAACTAGGAGTTGTACAGCTACACTAGTCGTTGCATTGCTTGTTTTAAACATTTTATTTTATAATAATTCCCACAGTAAATCTGAAACGAGAGTCGTGGATGCTTGATACACAACCGGCTTTCTGTAGGTACTACTACGCGTAAGAAATAAAACATCCGTTTTTCCAGCGAAATATCCACTTGGGCCATTAAACATTACAAAAAAGTATCACTGTGTTTAGCCTCTTATTTAAATACAGCATACATGCTTTGAAGGACGTTAAATAAAGATATACTGGTAGGTCAACGTTTTTTTTTCTTCTTCTTTTATTTGTTGTGGTGTATTCATGAAATTCATGTTTTTATTTAAGCCAAAATGTGAAAACGTTTTAACAAAACAAACAAAAATAACGGTTAATGTTGTTTATACATACATGTGGGACACTTCAGCAGCATGGAGGTAAGCAAACACAATCCCCAGTGTGTTTGTTACTTCATTAAAAAAAAAAAAACCTGCCTGTAAAAGGAGTTTTCTCAAAAATGGCAGCCCCTTTTTAAGTTTCTCTGAATAATGTGAATGATAAGGCTTTAAAACTTAGTAGAAGATTCACCTTTTTTAAACAATTAAGAGCATACAGCTAAGAATGTTTTTTAGAGTTAAATGTCTGATACAACTCTGTATGTACCAACATTTCTTTCTGGGTTTTGTGGTCAGCATCTACAAAGATCAACACACTTTGCAGGGAATCGTTTTTAGTTTCATTGGTGTTTCAAGTCGTAAAACTTTGAAAAGTAATTTAGTATAAAACACGTGCATTACGGTGGACAGGCAATTTTTCAGCAAATTTAACAATGTGTAGAACTAAAAGTAAAGGTTACAAATGGAAAAGTTTAACCAAAGTAAGAACCAAAGGAAAGTCTTTCAATCGTTGTCTATTGTTGATTTGTGCATCTGGTCAAGTGCATGGTTAATTGCAAGACATACAGAAAAGATCACCTCCCAAGTTTTTAATTCCAAATTGTCAGTTTTCCTGTAGTTGGAGTTTGTAAAACCAGAATTGACTTGTGCATTGTGTTGAAACACAAAAGAAGTGTTGAAGCAACAATTAGACCTTTTTACTGGTGAAACTCCAAATCCAGTGCATTGATTATACTTCTGTTCATTACGCATCCCTATAATGGAAGCTTGTATTATGAGTTTGTAAACCCGGTGATGCTACACCAACTACTGCTAATCTCTCATAACCCATTTAAGATGGCAGCTTCAAATTGAGGGTTGTGAAAACTCTGAACTGTGACTAAGATGGCTACCATATTGGGGTCATGTGACTTTTTGGTTTCCTAATGATAAAGACCTAACTCTTTGAGATACCGGCATCATATTTGGGTCATTAGGGTATTCTGTGATTCTCTAAGCGGAGTTTGATCGTGGGTGTCATACAAAATAATGAACCCTTTCTTGACAGTTTTTTGTTACAATGTAAAATCTTTATCTCAGAACCCATTTGAAATGGCGACTTCATATTTGCAGGTTATATAATCCCTTCATGCTAAATGTGTTGCTGACCATGAAATTTAACTTTGGCCTAATATGGCTGCCACGAGCGACCTGTACACTAAAGGGATATTAAAACAGTAACTTAGTTTGTACTTTTGTTGCCTTATTCTGCTGAATGGTTAATCTCTGCAGCCGATGTCTGCAATGAAAACCGTATGTTTTATATTTTAGATATTTTGCAAGCACGTTGTCATATATTTTAGATATTTCCAAACCATTCTCAGGGCTGTCAAACTTTTTCCCATTGAGGGTCCAGGACTCTCAACTAAAAAAACTAAAGGTCCCAGAGAAAATGTTGGAGGTCACAATAAAGTGTACACAAATCATTTTTTGACAATTTTAAAAATAATAAACAAACACTAAAAACCACAAACATAAAATACAATTCTGTCTAAAAGAACGAAGAACAAAACAACATAGCAATATAACCCACAAAAGCAGAATTCCAACTTGCTTATTCAATATTGCAAACTATGCATGCTCTGCTCTCGGTGCCAGGAGACACAACACTGTAGAGAAGTGGGAAGTGAACTTCTGCTTTCGTTACATGTCTTAAAGCTGATTCGAACTTAAATCGAGGGGAGCTCTTTTTTTAATATATATAGATAGATAGATAGATAGATATAAATTGGCTAGTAGTGGGGATATTTAAATTGCCACATTTCTTTCTATTTCTGTATACATCTAGCTCTGGTAATTTAAAAATAAATAAATAAATGGTACCCAACATCAGAACTAGCATTAAAAAGCAACCAGTACACCTTTAAACTTGGCAGTTCTGTAACTACAGTACAGCCAAATAGTACAGCATACTTTAAAAGACGCAACAAATTGGCAGAAAAAAAGTTCTCTGGTTCTCTCTGGTCTTGTGCTGGTTCAGTTCTTTAAGGGGCTTTGAACTTTTATGCCATTTCTTTCTGTCAGCAGCCGCTAAAGTCTTTCAAACAGTACTTTGTTTGGAAAGCAGTTAGCAAGAAAGCCTGAAAGGGATTTCAGCAAGACATACCCATGTCCATGTTTTCCAGTTCTCCACAGCGGGATCTAGTGTACAATGCAGAGTTTGAGCCAGCCAACATTCTGAAGCTTGCACTTCAGACAACTGTATTACCTGCATGGTTTTAAATAAATAAATAAATCTGTGGTGGGGCTGCCAGTGTCAGATGGACAGACACGTGTCCCACGGACATCTGCAAACCTGAGAGTCCCGACAAACAATGCATGCGTAAAGGACGCAGGTACCCGCGCCCCCGAGAGCCTCGATTCTTTTACAGTGGATGGCAGGTTTTGTATTGTAGTCAGGTCAGTTGCATTCAATTTCATTTTTAATTGCTTAGATATTTTTAGCAGTTACTTCAGTAGCACATGGGTCTGGGTACTGGTGTCTGGGGAGGTGTATACTTCCAAATTACAGTCCTAAGTATTTGTATGCTTTCTGCCTTCACCGTTCTTCAAATGGTCAAATAAACTCCCTTTTCCTTGCAATAGCTGACCCTGCTTTAGTACACATAAAGTTATTTGCACATGTACTTCTGTGGGTGAACAGAGGGCATTCAGAACATTCTGCAGATCTACGGGTAACTCACACAAGCCAATTTAAGCCCTTTGCAGTCCATTTATTCAGTGCTTGTCAAGTGCATCAGGTCCAATTTATTTTCACACGCGCTGTTTATTTTACATGCGCTGTTTAAAATATTTTTTTTCAGAGTAAAACAGGTTTGAAAGGTATTGAATCGCAAAAGGACACTCAGTACTGTATCTCCAGCCAAGCCCCACCCCTTGTTTGCTGTATTTTTCACATACCTCTTTATAGATGTGCATACTGATAAATCCTCTCCTGATCACTCGTTTTATCACCAAACTCAAATAATGTGATCCAAGTCATTATTTAATTGCTATAACATCTCAAAAAGCTCTGCAAATGTCAGTGATATTCTTTGAGCGCTGGATGCAGAAGCAGCTATCTCCTTTGTTTATGTCCGTGTGATCTCTGTACTGCACGGGGCTATGAGATACGCCGGCTCCTATCGCTCTCACTCGGCAATTGAAAGGTTTTATCGGCTTTTTCCTGGAGAAAAAACGACTAGAGACCTGTGCTTTACATCTTTTTGATAATGTTTGACCTGGTTCGACATAAGACCGCAAAGGGTTAAAATTAAAATAAACTAAAATATTATTTTGGCAATAACTGCTTTTAGGTTTACAAACAATGGGCTTGATCCTGTCAGGTTAGTTCTGCATTGCCATTTCAAGCATTTCCTTATACAGTCTCCTGCTCCACATTGGGAGCAACATGTATTTTAAAATGTTAACACTGCATCATGAGCAATAAGCAAGGCCATAAGCCAGCCTTATTCGTGAGGCAGGTGCATTGGGAACTCTGTAGTTCCTAACAAGCACTTGTACACCAGTCCTAGCACGCAAGTATATAAAGAAATACATCTACAGCCAGTCTGTGATCAAAGGTAGGTTTTTTAATAATGCCATTCAGTCAATAAGTGTTTGCTATGTAATACAAAAACACATTGCTGATAAAATGTTTGATGTTACTTTATAGTTTATGGATTTTCTAATGTTTATTACTAGTAACCTAAACGTAGGTGTTTACATGTGTAAGGTGGAAGTCTTCATTGTGAAACTTGCAGTGGTACACATTGATGGAAATATGTTGATTCACTATACTTTTTTTACTACACAGGCACTGAAGAGATATTGACTAATTTCAAGGAAGGTTTGAAGATGGAGTCTTTTCCTGACCTGGGACCTGTCCACCTGAATGAGGAGAGCAGTGAACTGGAGCCTGTCCACATTAAAGAGGAGAGCACTGAACTGGAAGATGTCCACATTAAAGAGGAGACCACTGAACTGGAACATGTCCACATTAAAGAGGAGGCCACTGAACTAGAACATGTCTGCATTAAAGAGGAGGCCACTGAACTGGAACATGTCTGCATTAAAGAGGAGGCCACTGAACTGGAACATGTCTGCATTAAAGAGGAGGCCACTGAACTGGAACATGTCCACATTAAAGAGGAGGCCACTGAACTGGAACATGTCCACATTAAAGAGGAGGCCACTGAACTGGAACATGTCCACATTAAAGAGGAGGCCACTGAACTGGAAGATGTCCACATTAAAGAGGAGGCCACTGAACTGGAAGATGTCTGCATGAAAGAGGAGAGCACTGAACTGGAAGATGTCTGCATGAAAGAGGAGAGCACTGAACTAGAACATGTCTGCGTTAAAGAGGAAGCCGTTGAACTGGAACATGTCTGCATGAAAGAGGAGAGCACTGAACTGGAAGATGTCTGCATGAAAGAGGAGAGCACTGAACTAGAACATGTCTGCATTAAACAGGAGAGCACTGAACTAGAACATGTCTGCATGAAACAGGAGAGCACTGAACTGGAACATGTCTGCATGAAAGAGGAGAGCACTGAACTGGAACATGTCTGCATGAAAGAGGAGAGCACTGAACTGGAACATGTCTGCGTTAAAGAGGAGGCCGTTGAACTAGAATATGTCCGCATGAAAGAGGAGAGCACTGAATTGGAGCCTGTCCACATTAAAGAGGAGAGCACTGAACTGGAGCTTGGCTACATTAGAGAGAAGGTTCCTAAAGTTGAGTCTTTGCTCAGTAAACTGGAGGGGTCTGAGAAGGATACCATTTTTGAACAAAGAATGTACACAAAAGAAGATGCCTCAACAAAATACTTTGCTGGCAAAAAAAACAAAGGAATGTGTTCCAGGACAGCATGTAAGAAACCTTTTAATTATTTGGAGCAATGAATAAATGCCAACTTCTGTCATGTGGTTCGAGTATATTTAAAACTTGACCAACATTGTTCCATGTCCTTTTTTAAAATTAGTTTTATTGATAGTTTTGTGTTGTGCATGTAAAGTTGCTTCCCTATTCTTGTGAGTAGTTTCCCATTCTGGATTGTGTCAGTCTGTCACACTCTACAATCATATCCTCCTACAGATGTTTCAAATTACATTTGTTTGTAATCTGTTAAATTCTCAATGTCATACTAATATGCAAGGACTGGTTATTTTAGTTTTATTTTTCATATGGAGCTTTGTAAATGTAGTCACTCTGTGTGAGCTTTATGCTTATTACCATACCATGTTTATACAAAATTCACAGATTGAAATGGTTACTTTTGATGTGGGATAGTCACTGAAATACTGTATGTGATTAGAATATGAATGAGTGCTGTGAACTAACCCCCTCTCCCCTTTCTTTCTTTGAAGTGGATGGGGATGAAGAACATACATCCTATCCGTGCCCTCACTGCAAAATCACTGTAACTGTGGAACAGCACCTTGAGAATCATATAAAGGACTCGCACCAAGAATTATTGCACACAGGCCAGGCTTCTAATTGTTGCAGCAAATGTGGGAAGAGTTTTAGAAGTACAAGAACCCTCAAAAAACACCTGCAAAGTCACAAAAGAGAGCCCCCCTTTCACTGCTCTGAATGTGGGAAGTGTTTCACAAAGTCTGCAAACCTTAAAAGGCACCAGCTTATACACAGTAAAGAGAGTCCATTGTGCTGCTCTGAATGTGGAAAGAAATTCAGGCGGTTAGACCACCTTAAGAAACACCAGCGAATTCACACAGGCGAGACTCCATATCGCTGCCTTACATGTGGGAAGAGTTTCAGAAACTCGCACCATCTTAAAGCACATGAGCAGATTCACAAAGGACAGGAACCCTATCAGTGCTCAGAATGTGGAAAGAATTTCAGACAGTCGGGACACCTTAAAATACACCAGCGAATTCACACACAGGAGACCCCTTTTCACTGCGATGGATGTGGGAAGAGTTTCAGAAACTCGGGGACCCTTAAAAGTCACAAGCACATTCACAAAGGAGAGAAACCCTATTGCTGCTCTGAATGTGGAAAGCATTTCAGGCAGTCGGCACACCTTAAACTGCATCAGCGAATTCACACAGGCAAGGCTCGCTATCATTGTATTGAATGTGGAAAGAATTTCAGTCGGTCAGAAACACTTAAATCACACCAGCGAATTCACACAGGAGAGAGACCCTATTGTTGTACTGAGTGTGGGATGAGTTTTAAACAGCCAGGAACCCTTAAATCCCATCAGCTAATTCACACAAGCGAAACACCCTATCGCTGTAGTGAATGTGGGAAAGGTTTCAAGCAGTTAGGAGTTCTTAAATCCCATCAACGAATTCACACAGGCGACAAGCCCTGTCATTGTACTGACTGTGGGAAGAGTTTTAGTCGGGCATCTGCGCTAAAAACTCACCAGAAGACTCACACAACAGAAAAACCATACCATTGCACTAAATGTGGGAAGAGTTTCCGTCGATCAGATACTTTTAAAAAACACGAGCGAATTCACACAGGAGAGAAACCTTACCAATGTACTGAATGTGGAAAGAAATTTCGTGAAGCAGCAACCCTTCGAGCCCACCAGAGGGTTCACACAGGAGAGAAACCGTACTACTGTAGTGATTGTGGAACAAGTTTCCGTGAGGCAGCAGCCCTCAAGTCTCACCAAAGGATTCACACAGGCGAGAGACCTTATCCCTGCTCGCAATGTGGAAAGACTTTCAGGCACTCGAGTGCCCTCAAAGATCACCAGCGAATTCACACTGGAGAAACACCCTATCACTGCAATAAGTGTGGGAAGAATTTTGGTCGGTTAAAAGCACTTAAATCACACCAGCGGATTCACAAAGAAGATTGAAAGGGTAAAGGGGCGTTCACACCGGACGCGACACACATACTGCCTCCGCATCACTTTGTGTTGCCGCCGACCCCTGTTCACACTAAAGGGGGAAAATCGGCAGGTGGTCTGTTGTGACGTCACACCTGGATGTATTACATGCAGGCTGCACGAGCAGAATGGGGGAATATTAGTTTGTTGTGAATTACTCTAGAAACCTGTACCATGTAATTACATGTATTAGAAAACTCTGAATTAAATACCCATACAGTGTTTCAGCTGCAGAATCGTGAAAATGAGTAAGTTGTAAGCACTTACTCCTTAAAACGCAAGAGCAGCTTTTTAAACCGCATATTGAAATCAATAAAATATAGCCGACAACTTTGTTTGGCATTCGCAATACAATTAAAGTCATTGTGAAAGAACATATTATAATCCTGTTGAGTGCGTGAAACACTGATGAAAGTCATTCTACACACCATATACTGTTGTTGTTGTTGTTGTTATAATAAGCTCTCTGCACAGCTCAGTGACCATTGGGACTGATGCTAAATGAAAGCCATAGTCTGTTAAATTTTACAACGCAACGTTTGGCATTCCAGCTAACACACTGTCTACGATCCTGAAAGACAAAGAGAGGCACCGTCACATGTTCAACATGGGGCAAAGAAATGTGAAAAAGAAGTCAGCCGACAGCAGTTCATGAAGACCTTGACACCGTTTTGTTAAGGTGGTTTGTGCATGCCCGGTCGAGAAATGTACCGGTCCACAGCCCCTTGTTAGTGTCTAAAGCGGAGGACCTGGTCAATGGACTGCAGCAGCTTAAAAAATGGGTGTGAAAACCAGTTTGTTCTTCTACGTCTTTTAGAAGAAGGTCGCATTGCAGTTTCAAATAAGAGGAATGATACATTTCAAGTATGCCATGGTGCACACAGTATAAGAAACTATTTCGCCAGACTTTTGTGTTAAAACCGCATCTGGAGATAACTGTATCGTGGTAAATGGAGCATTAGATCTAGTTCAGAAGATACTCTCAGATGGAAAGATATGAATTAATACTGTGTGGTGGTACATGGGCAGCCATTCCACTTCTGCAACATATTGGTATTTTCATAAAAAAGATGTCCAATAAGATGTCCAATAAGATCTTTAATTTAGCTCCGAGCTCTTATAATTTTGTTTAACAGATAGAAATAATTGATGGAAACATGTACACAATTGTGGATTTCATCAGAAGAAACGAGGTTGCAGTTGTGAGCAGCGCATGGATGAGAGGGGAGGAAAGAAAATGTTTCTGACCTCCATGTATGTCATCAAACCGCCTCCAAAAGGCTTTCCTCACACACAAGGAGCCTGATGAAGACTCTTGGAGTTTGTACCCTGTCCCTTGCAAGGGCTGAAACAAGTACACTTGGAGTTTGTACCCTGTCCCTTGCAGGGCTGAAACAGGTACACTTTTACCCTGTCCCTTGTGGGCTGAAACAGGTACACTTGGAGTTTGTACCCTGTCCATTGCATAGCTGTAAAATGAGATTTAGAAACATTTATTGATAAATTCATGTAGCTGGCAAATGTGTTGAACTACATTCCAGAAGCGTTCTTTCTGTTTTTCATGTCAGCATTCATGTTCACTCATGTAAGGAGTAAAGTATTTTACTTGAAAAGCTATTCTACAGCAAAACACTTATTTATGTAGAAAATATGGCCATTTTTGCCAATTGCATCTACCGGTGATTTCAATAAGCAAGGAGATTTTATAAGATTCAACCAAATGCATGTATTACATGGTACAAGCTATAATTGGCAATAATGCCTCATTATTAGTCTGGCAGCTGACTATGAAAAGCAACCATCGCAGAATGGGAGCTGCAGCGGATTCAGCGTCTAGAAAGTAATGAACACTGTAATTCATCAAGTTTTGTTTGTAATGAACACAGCTGTACATCACAGCCACTCTGCAATTAATTAAGTTTGGTTTGTTTTGGATTGAGGTGTGCAATGAGCACTGAGTAACAGATAATTATGTGTACATTGTTATGTATGCCAAAAGGTTGAACCATTATATCCAACAAAGACAGTCTTACAAATTTACCACTTCCAATACTGATTGCCAAATAAATGTATACAATTCACAATAATAGGAACATCCAATTGTGTTAATAAAAGTTTGAAAATACAGTGCAAGTAACATTTATTTGAATGATTAAATAACACCCAACAGAAGATACAAGAGCAAATCATCAGAGAGTGAGGAATGCTCCCCTTGGGCGATATTGTCCGTAGACGTGCGGTACATTTCCATTGTTGTGCTGATGATACTCAATTACAGTTATCTCTGAAACCGGGTGACACCTGTGGCAAAGTTGTTCGTAGTGGTGATGCAGTGCTCAGGAATGAGAGACACAACACAGTTCACAGTGAAAAAGCAGCTCTTTATTTGCTGACAAATAATAATACCTGGCTCTACACAACGATGTGTATCGTTCAGGCAAACCACAGGGTTCAGTCCTGAAATAATAATACATTAAAGACACACACAAACACCACATGGTCACAAGTCTAGAGTGAGTGCTGTTAGTGAAAGTGGTGATTTACAGGTTTATTTGTGTACAATGGTGAAGTGGAGTCCGGGTTTAATTGCTGGCAGTTTATCTACAGCTACCAGAGACTAGCCTTGTATAAAGACAAGCACAGACAGTTAGAAATAAACAAAACACTTAACACTCACGGTAATTAGTTAACCATAACGAAAGAACATATTACATCGGCAAACCCCTGTTATACCCTTAGTCACGCCCCCTGCGATAGCTAGTTCAATCATGTCTCCTCCAATCCATGACTGACACATCGCATACCGCATTAGGGCGATGACTTTGGGCATTGTGACTCCGCCCCCTTCCTGGATGGCTGGCTTCCGACTGACCCTGGAATGAACTGCCAGACCATCCAGTACGAGGCACACTGTTCCTCTTATACAGCACCCTCACAGGTCAGGAGGGAGATTGTTGACTAGGATTCATTCGCTCTTTGTCACACTCAGCTGAAAATGCTCTGACTGCCTGTCTTGCTGACATTAAGAAATGGATGCTTTTTTTTTTTTTTTTTTTTTTAAATGTTAAACTTGGATAAACCAGAGATGATACTCTTGGGATCACAGAATCAACCAAATGATATAAATCCCTCTGATTTCACATTTGGTAGTTTCTCCTGTGAGCTGAAATGAAAAATGTGGGTGTCATTTTTTTATCCAGATCTATCATTAGAGCCACACATTAGGAATGTAACTAAAGTGTCTTTTTTGCATTTAAGAAATCTTGCCAAACTAAGACGTTCTCTTTCGCTGCAGGATGCTGAGACACAGGATGCATGTTTTTATAACAGTCTAGGGTTGATCATTGCAATGCTCTTTTCTCTGGTATTTCAAGTTGTGTTTTATCTCAATTGCAGCTTGTGAAAAATTCTGCTGCCATAGTCAGTCTCTCCATCTGTCATGTGATTGATGAATGCCCTCCACCTCCACTCCAACAACAAGATAAAATGGTTGAATGAAAAAACTGCTGAACAGCGATTCTGTGACTTAACAGAAAATGAATTACAAAACATACTACAAAAGAAAGAAAAAACTTTGTTAACTATGCGGTATGAACTTCAAAACATGTTTTGTTATTTATTTATGTTATTTAGCTATTTACTTACGCTGTATCAGTTATATTTAAATAAAATACGTAAAGCCATAAATATTTGCGACCAAAATATGTGGCAAATCACACCCTAATACCTATTTTACTCCAGAAATGTTATTTTAAACATGTTTTTAATCAGGACGTAACTGGTATGTTAGGCAGTACTGAGCGAGCATTTTTTAGGACGTGCTAGGTACGTCAGGCAGCAGAGAAGGGGTTAACTAGAACAGAGAAGCACAAACACATTACCCCTGTGTTAGCAGCCTTACACTGGCTTCCTGTACGCTTTAGGAATGATTTTAAGGTCCTGCTTTTAACTTATAAAGCTTTAAATGGCCTTGCTCCCCTATGTCCCGAGTTGCACTCTCAGATCACAAGAAAAGGGTTATTCAATATTCCATGGACACAGAGAAAGAAGAGAAGACAGGTGGCGAAGCGTGCAGCTTTTGAGCACCAAAGTTGTGGAATGCTCTGCTTCAATTTGTAAGGGAGGCACCATCTCTTGCTGCTTTTAAATTGTATAGAGACACAATTTCTAGAATTTAGCATGCATAGGGAACATCTTTTTATACCTTATTTTTTATCACGGCTTGTTTTACTATTTTACTGTATGTAATTTAAATTAATGTAATGTCCTTGTTTTGTATGTTATGGATTGTTGTTGTTTTTCTCTGTAAAGCGCTCACGAAAGGCACCAGTGACAGAAATATAATGAATGTTGGTTCTAAATCTCCCTCCCGGCCTGTGAGGGTGCTAAGCAGCGAAAGTAGAGTTCTTTGGACGGGCTGGCCTGACAGTTCTTTCCCAGGGCCGGGAAGTTGGTCATTCTGGAAGGCGGCGAGACTCCGTTGCAGGAACATCTTGACCCGGAAGGGAAACGACGTAGCAGCTGCAGACTGTAGAGACAGCTGCACTCGTTTACCAAGGGGTCATGTGTGATAGCATAAAAGGGGACAGAGAATTGCAATCTACTCCTTCTCTTGGTTTAAAGAACGAGAAACTGGAAGGACCTACAACAAGGACTATCTATATAGGTGGGACGGACTGCACTTAAACCAAAAGGGAACAATCTACTCAGAGAAAGGATCCTTGAGGAGGTTCAAAAGCATTTAAACTAGAAAGTAAGGGGGGAGAAAACAAAAAAAACAGAAGGGAGACCACATCAAAACAAGGGCAACAACTCAGGTAAGACAGCCATTAAATGTATTTATCTAAATGCTTGTCTCAGAAAAAAAATCTTAGAACTTGAAGCTACTGCACTAACAAGTAACTACGATGTGATAGGTGTTACAGAAACTTTGTTGTCTGAGAGTGATGGAGACGAATATAATATTAGTGGGTTCACACTGTATAGGAAAGACAGGCAGGACAGAAGAGGCAGAGGGGTAGCGCTATACATAAGAAATAGTCTTGAAGCCCAGGTGTTAAATCTGGACAAAGAAAACAATGCTGAATCAATATGGGTCAGAATAATGGACAAAAATTCAAAGGGCATAATAATAGGAGCATGCTATAGACTGCCTGTGACAAGGATGACAGAGGTGGAGACTCAGAGACAGTTTGGAAAGTTCAAAATAAAGCTTTTTAATAAACAAAAATAAACAGGCACAAGAGCCAAACAAAAAGGTTCAAAACACAAAATACACACAAAACAAAACTTACAAAATAAGGCTTCCAGGCTGGGCGTTGCCTTCACTGGATTCAAAAACGAAAAACACAGCACACTCAAAAACACTTCCTTCCTCTCCTTCTAGAACTCTCCCCAAATGGGAGGCTGAGGCCTCCTTTTATGCCAGGTGGCTGAGTCCTTAATTGAATGATTAATTGTTTGATTGCTCCCACCTGACGCAATCAACCTGGGCAGGGAGGAGAATTTAACTCCATCCCTGCCAGTATTTCCAAGGGCAGAGCCCTGCTCTGCCACATACCTCCCTCCACGGAGGCCGCAATCGGCCAAACTCCCCCCCCCCCTTTGAACCCAAGCCCTCCCCCCAAGAGTCCCCTTATGTCCCTTGGGTGGGCTATTTCAACGGGCGGTGGTGGGCGGGGTTGATGTCGGCTCCCCCAAGCTTTCTTCAACAGTGGGGGCCCCAGACCTTCCAAGAACATGAACGCTGGCAGAGAGCTTGGACCCTCCAGCAGGAGCAGCGCTGGTGGCACCTCTGGGAACGGCGGCCCGTCTCCCTCTGGTGGCGGTGGCGGGAACGGCAGCCCGTCTCCCTCTGGTGGCGGAGGCAGGAACGGCGGCCTGTCTCCCTCTGGTGGCGGTGGCGGGAACGGCGGCCCGTCTCCCTCTGTTGGACAAGACAGGAACGGCGACCCCTCACGAACAGCAGGCGGAGACGGCAGACCCTCAGGAACAGCAGACAGACCCTCTGGAACAAAAGGTGGAGACGGCGAACCCTCAGGAACAGCAGACAGACCCTCTGGAACAGCAGGCGGAGACGGCGGCCACTCCGGCAACGGCAGTTCCAGCTCCTCCAGTGGCCACGGTTCCAGACACTCCGGCATTGGCGGTGGTGGCTGTGGCCATTCTATCGGTCTCTGAAATCGGGCTGGCACCTCCTGTCATCGCACTCGGGTGCGCCTCCCCTGAGTTCGTCTCAGCAGCATGTGCAAAGGCTGCTGAGGGGCTTCAGCCTTCTCCCCTTCTGGCTCTCGGGTCCTTGGCTCCTCCCCTTCTGGCTCTCGTGTCTGTGGCTCCTCCCCTTCTGGTTCTCGTGTCCGTGGCTCCACCCCCTCTGACTCTCGGGACGGCAGCTCCACCCCCTCTGGCTCTCAGGGTGGCAGCTCCACCCCCTCTGGCTCTCGGGACGGCAGCTCCACCCCCTCTGGCTCTCGGGACGGCAGCTCCACCCCCTTTGGCTCTCGGAACGGCAGCTCCACTTCTTCTGGCTCTCGGAAAGGCAGCAGCAGGGGAACCAGCAGACATGCTCCCTCTGCTGGTGACGGCGATGGAGGCAAAACCAGCAGGCATTCTCCCTCTGCTGGTGGAGGTGGGAGCGACACACAGTCCTCCTGCGGCGGTGAAGGTGGAACCAACAAGAACTCTCACTCTGCTGGTGGATACCTGAACTGTAGACGTTCAGCCTTTCCCCTCTTGGGCTCTGGACGTACCGACTCCCCCCTCTTGGGCTCTGGACGCACCGACTCCCCCGTCTTGGGCTCTGGACGTTCGGGCTCCTCCCACTCAGACGCAGGACGTTCGGGCTCCTCCCACTCAGGCGCAGTACGTTCGGGCTCCTCCCACTCCAGGTCTGTGTCCGGTAACACCTCCGGGCAGTGGTGCTCCTCATGCCCGTACTGCATGCACTGGGTGCACCACTCCTCTTCCTCCCATGTATTCCTTCCTCTCTGCCTCCTTCTTCTCCCCTCTGTTTGGGTGGGGCAGATGGCCACTGTGTGCCCATATGCTCCACACCTGGGGCACAACTCTGCCGCTAGACTTTTTAAAAACAACTCCCTGTCGTCATCTCCCTCCTCCTGGGCCAGGGCGTAGGGGCATCCTGCCCAGTTGTGGCCGTAGACTTCACAGCGCCCACACCAGTCCGCTGGTGGCACCTTTGGGCAGGATCTCCAGCGATGGTCCACCTTCCCGCACCAAGAGCACCAGGGGAAAAGGCTGGCTGGGTCCTCCAGCTGGGGTGGCAGCAGCTTTTGATGCTGCTGTTGTTGCTGCCGCTGCCTACTTCTTCCGCCCATTTTTTTTTTTTTTTAAATTCACAACTCTCCCCAAATGGGAGGCTGAGGCCTCCTTTTATGCCAGGTGGCTGAGTCCTTAATTGAATGATTAATTGTTTGATTGCTCCCACCTGACGCAATCAACCTAGGCAGGGAGGAGAATTTAACTCCATCCCTGCCAGTATTTCCAAGGGCAGAGCCCTGCTCTGCCACACTGCCAAATTCAGACGCCAGGCAAAATAATCTGTTATACAATGACATTAGAAATGCGTGTAGCAAAGGAAAAGCCATACTATGGAGGATTTCAACTTCCCCCATATAAAATGGGAAAACCCGGTGGGGAGCACGACGGACGAAATTGAAATGGTGGAAATGACAAATGACTGCTTCCTAACACAATTTGTCATGGCACCGACTACAGGGGTGGCATGCCTTGATTTTGTCATTTCAAATGATGAAGACAGAATAACTAAAACAGAGGTCAGAGAACCATTGGCAAACTCACAACATGGTCTCATTTTTGAAACCCAAAAAGTAATGATTAAAGCTAAGGTTTACAATTTTAGAAAAGCAAATTATGAAGGTCTGAAACAGAGACTAACAGAAGTAGATTGGAGTAAAATAGAGAAAACATCCACAGAAAAAGGATGGCTGTTTTTTTTAAAAATGTAGTACTAGAGGCGCAAAACAATTACATCCCAAAAGTAGACAAATCTAAATCTAAAACAAAATGGCCAAAATGGTTTAATAAATCAATTTAAAAAAAACATTCAGCGAAAAAAGGCACTTTTACACAGAAAGAGTACTTGGAACTGAAAACGCAAGTCAAAAAGTAAGTTAGAAAGGCCAAGAGAGAGATAGAAATGAACATTGCTAAGGGAGCTAAAAATAATTCAAAATGGAAAATTACCTATATGGTAAAAGTATCCTGGGAGACAGTTAGCATGGTTTTAGGAAAGGGAGATTGTGTCTAACTAACTTGCTTGATTTTTTTGAGGATGCAACATCGACAATGGACAATTGCAAAGCATACGACATGGTTTATTTAGATTTCCAGAAAGCTTTTGACAAAGTCCCACATAAAAGATTAATTCTCAAACTGAACGCAGTAGGGATTCAAGGAAAGGCATGCACATGGATTAGGGAGTGGTTAACATGTAGAAAACAGAAAGTACTGATTAGAGGAGAAACCTCAAATGGAGCGAGGTAACCAGTGGTGTACCACAGGGATCAGTATTAGGTCCTCTGCTATTCCTAATCTACATTAATGATTTAGATTCTGGTATAGTAAGCAAACTTGTTAAATTTGCAGACGACACAAAAATAGGAGGAGTGGCAAACACTGTTGCAGCCGCAAAGGTCATTCAAAATGATCTAGACAGCATTCAGAACTGGGCAAATGACATTTAATAGAGAAAAGTGTAAGGTACTGCATGCAGGCAATAAAAATGTGCATTGTAAATACCATATGGGAGATACTGAAATTGAAGAAGGAATCTGTGAAAATGATCTAGGAGTTTATGTTTACTCAGAAATGTCTTCATCTACCCAATGTGGGGAAGCTATAAAAAAGGCCAGTAAGAAGCTCAGATATTTAGTGAAAAGTGTTGAATTTAAATCAAGGGAAGTAATGCTAAAACAATGCATTAGCAAGACCTCATCTAAAATACTGTGTCCAGTTCTGGTCACCTCGCTACAAAAAGGATATTGCTGCTCTAGAAAGAGTGACCAGAATTATTCCGGGTTTAAAAGGCATGTTATATGGAGACAGGCTAAAATAACAAAATCTATTCAGTCTTGAACAAAGAAGACTATGTGGTGATCTGATTCAAGCATTCAGAATTCTAAAAGGTATTGACAATGTCGACCCAGGGGACTTTTTCGACCTGAAAAAAGAAACAAGGACCAAGGGTCACAAATGGAGATTAGATAAAGGGGCATTCAGAACAGAAAATAGGAGGCACTTTTTTACACAGAGAATTGTGAGGGTCTGGAACCAACTCCCCAGTAATGTTGTTGAAGCCGACACCCTGGGATCCTTCAAGAAGCTGATGAGATTCTGGGATCAATAAGCTACTAACAGCCAAACAAGCAAGATGAGCTGAATGGCCTCCTCTTGTTTGTAAACTTTCTTATGTTCTTAAACCCATAAAAGAGAGAAAGTAATTATGAGTGTTTTTTGTTTGTTTGTCGCTGTTATTAATTGTCTTTTGTTTTGTGAATCACTAGATGGCTAACACGTCTCCAGAGCTGTCACCTTGGGCCAGCACTACCCGGAACAACACTACACCACAGTCACTTTATAATTGTTATCACCCACCACGAGTACTACTGCACACACCCAGGACTGGTGACCATGTACTGTATTATTGTGGGGCGGATAACGTTTGTTTATCATTTGAGCTGCAACCCATTTATTATTGTTACCTCCATGATTTACACATTGCTGTGTATTGCTGCCTCTCTCTCCTCTGTCCTACTTCTCCTCGACCTCTCTGCTGCCTTTGACACTGTTGATCACTCTATTCTAATATCATCTTTCGCTGACCTGGGGATCTCTGGCACTGCTCTGGCCTGGTTCTCCTCCTACCTCTCCAACCGCACTTACCAGGTAACCTGGCGTGGAGCAACCTCCACACCTCACCCTCTCTTAACAGGAGTCCCCCAAGGGTCAGTTTTGGGTCCTCTCCTGTTCTCTCTCTACACCCGCTGCCTGGGCCCCCTCATCGCATCCTATGGTTTCTCATACCATTTCTATGTTGATGATGCTCAGAATGTCCTCTCTTTACCCACCTCTGACCACCATCTCCTCCCGTATCTCTACCTGTCTGTCTGCTATTTCCTCCTGGATGCACTCGCACCACCTCAAACTCAACCTCTCTAAATCTGACCTCCTTTTCTTTCCCTCCTCCTCCCCCTCCTCCTCCCCCTCCTCTGATCTCTGTATCTCTGTTCCTCTGGAATCTACCACACTCTCTCCCTCTTCCTCCGCTAAGAACCGCGGAGTCACCCTGGACCCCTGCCTCTCTTATTCCCAGCACATCTCCACTGGCACGCACTTGCCGATTCTTCCTGAGCAATATCTGAAGAATCCGACCCTTCCTCACCAACTACGCCACCCAGCTCCTGGTCCAGGCCTTGGTACTCTCCCGCCTAGACTACTGCAACTCCCTCCTGGCTAGCCTCCCTGCGTCCGCCACCCGTCCGCTCCAGCTCATCCAGAACTCTGCTGCCCGCCTGGTGTTCTCTCTGCCTCGCTTCTCCCACGCAACTCCACTACTCCACTTGCTCCACTGGCTCCCGATCACCGCTCGCATCCAGTTCAAGACTCTTGTACTAGCCTACAGATGCCTTGACCAGACTGCACCCAGCTATCTCCAGACCCTCATCTCTCCCTACACTCCCACTCGACCTCTCCGCTCCGCCTGCACTAGAAGACTGGCTCTACCTCCTCTACGCTCCCCTGCCTCCAAAGCCCGCTCCTTCTCCACCCTCGCTCCACAGTGGTGGAATGACCTTCCTACAGATGTCAGGACTGCCCAGTCCCTGACCACATTCCGGCGCCTCCTTAAGACTCACCTCTTCAAACAGCACCTGTAGAACTCCTCTGTTTGTATCCTGGGACACTATCACCCTTCATTTAAATGTGCTTTATTTTGCTCTTATCTGCCCCCTATTTTACTGCATTTAATCCTGTACTTCAGAATACTGTAATCTGCCAAGTGTTTAATCTGTAGTATTTTGTAATTAATCATATCCTGATGTAACTATCACTGTCACTGTTATCTGCTGTATTATTGAATTGTATTTTGTCACACTTGTACTTGCTCGAACCAAAGTCATTGTATTTATCTTGCTCTTAATTGTATTATTACTTGTACTGTGATTCTTGAAATGTATTTGCTTACGATTGTAAGTCGCCCTGGATAAGGGCGTCTGCTAAGAAATAAATAATAATAATAATAATATATATATATATATATATATAAAATACTGTGCAAAAGTTTTAGGCAGGTGTGAAAAAATGCTGTAAAGTAAGAATGCTTTAAAAAATAGACATGTTAATAGATTATATTTATCAATTAACTAAATGGAAAGTGAGTGAACAGAAGAAAAATCTAAATCAAATCCATATTTGGTGTGACTGATGAGTCAAAATTTGAAATATTTGGCTGTAGCAGAAGGCAGTTTGTTCGCCGAAGGGCTGGAGAGCGGTACATGAATGAGTGTCTGCAGGCAACAGTGAAGCATGGTGGAGGTTCCTTGCAAGTTTGGGGCTGCATTCTGCAAATGGAGTTGGGGATTTGGTCAGAATTAATGGTCTCCTCAATGCTGAGAAGTACAGGCAGATACTTATCCATCATGCAATACCATCAGGGAGGCATCTGATTGGCCCCAAATTTATTCTGCAGCATGACAACGACCCCAAACATACAGCGAAAGTCATTAAGAACTATCTTCAGCGTAAAGAAGAACAAGGAGTCCTGGAAGTGATGGTATGGCCCCCACAGAGCCTTGATCTCAACATCATCGAGTCTGTCTGGGATTACATGAAGAGAGAGAAGCAACTGAGGCTGCCTAAATCCGCAGAAGAACTGTGGTTAGTTCTCCAAGATGTTTGGGCCAACCTACCTGCCGAGTTCCTTCAAAAACTGTGTGCAAGTGTACCTATAAGAATTGATGCTGTTTTGAAAGCAAAGGGTTGTCACACCAAATATTGATTTGATGTAGATTTTTCTTCTGTTCACTCACTTTGCATTTTGTTAATTGATAAATATAAACTATTAACATGTCTATTTTTGAAAGCATTCTTACTTTACAGCATTTTTTCACACCTGCCTAAAACTTTTGCAAAGTACTGTATATTTATAACTACTTGTTATAAATCGGCAATTAATTATATAAAAATGTAATTAACCTTGTTTGAATACACACAGAGAAAAGCATCTAACTGCAACACATTGTGTGTGATCAAACTTTTAATGTGTTTTTATACAGCACAAAAACAACACAACTACATACAACAATGCACACATTTTTTCCCTTCCCCCCTCCCTCTGCCGGTGACCCCCCTCATCCCTCCCTGCACCCCATGATATTAATCTGACACAGAGAATACGTAAGTGGTACCTCGAACCCCAACAATCCCCACATGTCCCAACCGTTCCAGTGACAATGAGACAGCAGTCAATAGTTTGGTTAACTCAGCCGCTGCTCCACTCCAAGTCTCCAAGGTGGCAGTTTTTGCCATATTTATCCTGGCAGTCGATAGTTCTAGCATAACTATATCATTAAAATATGACAACAACTGCTGTACAGGAAGTCTATGGGGAGGGAACCAGCGCTGTACTATCAGTTTCTTTGCCGCTGTCAATCCAGCAAGCCAAATGTTCTGCTGGAACTCAAGTATTTGAAGTCTGGAATCATCATTAAGTAGTAGTACCACTGGATCTAATGGAAAGTCTCTCCTGATTATGTCTGACAGTATAGATGTCACTTGGCCCCAAAAAGAACTCACTTCTGGACATTCCCAGAGCATGTGCATTAAGGTGCCAGGTGTTTTAAGAGAGCAGAGGTTACAAAGGGTCTGAGATGATTCCCACTGCATATCTTAAGAGGTGTCCAGTATGTCCTGTGGCACACTTTGAAATTAATTAGCTGATGATTAGGATTTTTTGACGCATTAAATATATTGTCCCAGATCGCATTCCAATCAATTGGCCCATCCTCTGAGGTTAGATCTTTTTCACATATTTTGATAATAGCCAGCAGCTTATGTGAAGCTTTTAGTAGATGTGAGTACATCATAGAGACCAGCTTCTGAGATCCAGGAGATGGAGGCAGTTCCTGAGATCCAGTCTATTATAAGATGCACTTTAAGCCATCTCCTCTAAAGTTACAGCTCTTAGATGCTGGTGGTATTTTTCTCTACCATAGCACGCCTTTGAGACAGCAAGGTACAAGCAGCTTCCATCTGCACCAGTCTGTAAAGGTCGATAAGCACAAATAAGGCTAGGCTGGTATTTATGAAGTATTTCTCTGTACTAGCTTTGGTCATCCTTTGCAGATATTTTTGGAAGGAAAATGGTTCCACAGAGGGATTATCTGTCACACAGCAAGGGCAGAGGAATTCCAAGTCATCGCTGCTCCATTCTTGTAGTTGGGTCTGTGTCATGGCAACACATGATGCATGGACCCGACGGTTACACTCATCGCACTGAATAGAACATTTCGTGCACTCTGAAGCACACATTCCACATCGTGTAAAACTGTTTTCACAGTAACCTCTCTGCTTTAACAATACCGCTATTGATTAATAGCGCCTTGTACCTTCATAGTTTACATGTTTGTTTCTTTTTTTAATTATAATTTTATTAGAATGAAAAAAACACCATTTTAAAACAATATTATTATTATTATTATTTTTTTAAAGATATCAAAAATAAAATTCACCCTATATTCACACATCGGCTCTGAGTCACGTGGATACGCTCGTTTAAGGTAAAGTTCTTACCAGTTTAATGTTTGAATAGCCAATGAGAACTCAAACAGTGGCAGATGATATTTTTCAATAATAGTTTTTTTTTTTAATTTATTTCTGGTAATTTGTTTTCTACCTTGTTTCTTAACAGGTATTTCAGTTGGAGTACAATTTTGGCTAGATGATTAACCATCGTTTACAATTTAAATAACAGACGTTATTATAAGTCCTGTCAACAGTTCTTTACTGGCATTGGACTACACAATTACATATCTGGATTACAAACAACTTTACTGGATCAAATAAATAAATAAATAAATAAATAAATAATACACCACCCACTAATGGTAAGTTTATTTTTTAATTTCATTTATTTTCTTATCTGCTTAATACAGGTTCCCCTATAAATCCTTTGTTCTACTGTACATCAAATATATTTTAATTTCTCTTCTTCGAAAGGTTGTCTTATTTGAGGCCACCTTAAATTTAGACCAATAGGTACAAAAACCTTATAACAGTGAGCAAGACATGGAGAGAGAGTACAAAGACAGAAAATACCAGGGTATCACACCTGAATACAATTACAATAGGCCTATTGAGAAATGTATGAAAAACAATATTTGTCAAAAAAGGGGATGCTGAGATAAATGTATTTTATATTCAGCTATTTGTTTTATTTTTATGTTTATATATGTTTTTTTATATTATAATAATATACTTTTCTCACATATTGTTTGCTATGCGTAATAATAATAATAATAATAATAATAATAATAATAATAATAATAATAATAATAATAATAATTACCCAACGCCTTTATCCAGCAGTAGTTATTGATCACTCCCTACTGTCTGTAACACAGTCATTTAGAAATCGGTGGTACTTTGGGATATTTTGGTAACTTTGGGGTACAACACACACACACACACACACACACACACACACACACACACACACACACACACACACACACAGTACATTTATGGACTACTTTAACACTAGAACCGTGGTGGTTATACTCATACCTACATTTTAAACACCATCAATATTAAAATGAAACACAAACTATCTGATACAACTCAATAGTTTTATTCAAGCATGTGACAGGGTGACTGGGCGGTGACGTCAGGCAGAAGCAGGAAGGGAAAAATACTGACATCAATACTGCAGTTTCAAAAAGAAAGACGCGGCGCGCCGTTTTATTTTTATATAACAAAAATAAAATAAATATTTAAACAAAAGAAAAACTTGCTCACAGAGCAAAAATAAATAATTAACAAAACAAATCTCGAACACAAAATATACAGGTCAGGCTGGGCAGTCGCTGTCACTGTCATTGTCCCTGTATAGAGATATTTTTAAGTTTCATGTTTTCCTTTCCTCTCCTCTCCTCTCCTCTCCTCTCCTTTCCTTTCCTTTCCTCTCCTCTCCTCTCCTCTCCTCTCCTCTGAACTCCTACCCAGAGTGCAGTGAGCTGCAGGCTTTTATATCGTGGCTGAGGGGTTTAACTAGCTGGCAATTAATCTATTACCCCTCGGCCACAATCTGCACGAGTTTTATAACTACTGTGGATGGGGCTTCCCATCCACGCTACTATCCAAAATAAACAAACATTCGGCTATGCCGTCATTTAAACAAAACAATAACAAAACCTGTGGCGCTTCGCCATCTTCTATAAATAATAATAATAATAATAATAATAATAATAATAATAATAATAATAATAATAATACAAAATAACACAGGGGCGGAGGGGGACCCCATTCTAAAAATAAATAAGCAAAACAATGTACAGGGCACCTCGCCCTGTTACAAAGCACATCATATATAACATCTGCACAGCCGAAACGCCGTATTTAAATGAACAATTAAACATAAAGGGTTTATTTTCTAACTTACCGCATATTAATACTGCTATAATTCCTCTGATTCCTAAAAAAGATTACTAGAATTTTAGCTTTACATCTAGAAATGTATATGGGGAAACTTATTCACCCTGATTAGTCTGGCTTTATGAAGGGGTGACTTGCTGCAGACAACGTTCATCGCCTACTGCGTACAGCACATGAAGCCAAAGATTTGACCACCCCCTGTGCGGTCCTCTTATTAGATACAGAGAAGGCGTTTGACAGACTTGAGTGGAAATGGCAGGTATTAGAGAGATTCAGTTTAGGAGACAATTTTATTAATTTAGTGTGCACGATGTATGCCAATCCATCTGCTACAATCTCGACTGGTGGTTTACGCTCTGAACCCTTTAATATTCTCGGGGGAAGCTGACAAGGCTGCCCTTTATGTTATTTGCTCTTTCTCTTGAACCTCTAGTGCAGAACATTCAGCAGAATGCAATAGTGCCTCCCATTAAATTTAAAGCATCGAACCACGCTATATCTTTGTATACTGATGATATTCTATTGTATATTGTGGATATTCAAAACTCTATCCCTAAAATTTGATCAGCTCTCAATGAAATCAATGACTTATCGGGCTATAAAATTAACTGGACAAAATCTCTCAATGCAGCCACGGGTAGAGTCTTCCTGCCTTCCATCATTCCGGTCAGAAAACAATTGACCTATCTGGGCATTGATATACAACCCTCCCTCCAATCCATTGTCCATACGAAAAAAGGTGGAGGGAGACATGGAGAGGTGGACGTGATACCCACCTCTCTACAAACCCGAATCGCTACGGTTAAAATGAATGTCCTGTCCTGAATTAATATTAGTGCTATGATTCCATTGCCCCCCCCCCCCCAAATCAAACTGAACACACGACAGAACACCCACAAATCAAACTGAATACACTACAGAACACCCACAAATCAAACTGAACACACGACAGAACACCCACAAATCAAACTGAATACACTACAGAACACCCACAAATCAAACTGAATACACTACAGAACACCCACAAATCAAACTGAATACACTACAGAACACCCACAAATCAAACTGAATACACTACAGAACACCCACAAAACAAACTGAATACACTACAGAACACCCACAAATCAAACTGAATACACTACAACGCACCCACAAATCAAACTGAATACACTACAGCGCACCGACAAATCTATCTGAATACACTACAGAACACCCACAAATCAAACTGAATACACGACAGAACACCCACAAATCAAACTGAATACACTACAGAACACCCACAAATCAAACTGAATACACTACAGAACACCCACAAATCAAACTGAATACACTACAACGCACCCACAAATCAAACTGAATACACTACAGCGCACCGACAAATCTATCTGAATACACTACAGAACACCCAAAAATCAAACTGAATACACTACAGAACACCCACAAATCAAACTGAATACACTACAGAACACCCACAAATCAAACTGAATACACTACAACGCACCCACAAATCAAACTGAATACACTACAGCGCACCCACAAATCAAACTGAATACACTACAACGCACCCACAAATCAAACGGAATACACTACAGAACACCCACAAATCAAACTGAATACACTACAGAACACCCACAAATCAAACTGAATACACTACAACGCACCCACAAATCAAACTGAATACACTACAGCGCACCCACAAATCAAACTGAATACACTACAACGCACCCACAAATCAAACTGAATACACTACAGAACACCCACAAAACAAACTGAATACACTACAACGCACCCACAAATCAAACTGAATACACTACAGAACACCCACAAAACAAACTGAATACACTACAGCGCACCCACAAATCAAACTGAATACACTACAACGCACCCACAAATCAAACTGAATACACTACAGAACACCCACAAAACAAACTGAATACACTACAACGCACCCACAAATCAAACTGAATACACTACAATGCACCCACAAATCAAACTGAATACACTACAACGCACCCACAAAACAAACTGAATACACTACAACGCACCCACAAATCAAACGGAATACACTACAGAACACCCACAAATCAAACTGAATACACTACAGAACACCCACAAATCAAACTGAATACACTACAGAACACCCACAAATCAAACTGAATACACTACAACGCACCCACAAATCAAACTGAATACACTACAGAACACCCACAAATCAAACTGAATACACTACAGAACACCCACAAATCAAACTGAATACACTACAACGCACCCACAAATCAAACTGAATACACTACAACGCACCCACAAATCAAACTGAATACACTACAACGCACCCACAAATCAAACGGAATACACTATAGAACACACACAAATCAAACGGAATACACTACAGAACACCCACAAATCAAACTGAATACACTACAACGCACCCACAAATCAAACTGAATACACTATAGAACACCCACAAATCAAACTGAATACACTACAGCGCACCGACATGGACGGGGGCCTAGAAGTCCCACACTTTAAGCTGTACCATTGGGATTTTCAATTCCGTACACTAAAAATATGGAAAAATCCACTGTCTGCATTTCCCTGGAGAGAAAATGAGGAAGCATTAGTTTCCCCCATTAGACTACAATATATTTTATTTGTAGGTCTCACGAACAAAAAATGTGCACTACACTCTGGTCCTATCGTTGCAAATACAATAGCAAACTAGATGACGGTAGAAAAGCATATGGGGCAAATAGAGCGCTCAGGTCAGGTAATCCAACCTTTGTTTTCGAACCATAGTCTAAAAAAGGCATTAACACACTTAGTGACATATATGATAAGAAAGGGCTTATTAGTTTCCAGGATTTTACCTCACATTTCAATTTACCAGGATGATCTTTTTTCTTATCTTAGACTGCGCTCTGCATTGCCTGGTACAATGCAAAACACCCAAATAACTGTTCTCCTTTCCGTGAGGAAAGCTATATTCTTATGGAAAATTATATTAAGTAACTGAAGGAAACTGCATTGCTGGGTACCTTCACTGCTATAAATCACATTCTTGCCCTGAGTGCTGTGTTAGATGTGCCGATCCAAAGTTATTTTCCTCCTGGTAAGTATAAACTTCTTTTAATGCTTGTTAATGCTGCCTACATAATGATTTAATATTTTGTAACAACCTGTATTCCATTGTTGCAGGTCTTGTTGTCTGTTCAGTTTGTCCAGTGTCTCTTTTATGTTACATGTACTGTTAAGAGGACGGGTCACAGAGGAAAGACCAGGAGGGTAGCCTATATAAGGGAGTGCCACACTGGCTGAGCAGGAGCAGGATAAAGCGATAGTGTGAGAGAGTAGCTAGAAACTGAAGGGGTTATGTATCAAGATCAGCCGATGCAGCGCCAAGTCAGGGGAATGCAAAGTACTGCTTTACCGCAGTGCAAAAGTTACCCCATTCTATCAACTGGTCTAAAATGAATGAGACATGGCCTAATCTTCCACATTTACATGATATCCCTGTGCCAGGCTCAACTGCACTCGAATATTATTATTATTTATTTCTTAGCAGACACCCTCACCCAGGGCGACTTACAGTTGTCACAAAATATACCCATTTAAAGAATCACAGTACAATTAACAGCAAGTACAATATACAATAACTTCAGTCCTAATAAGAGCAAGGATCAAGGAATACTAGTGTAATACCATGTGCACTGAATTATTATTATTTATTTCTTAGCAGACACCCTTATCCAAGACGACTTACAATTGTTACAAGATATCACATTATTTTTACATACAATTACCCATTTATACAGGTGGGTTTTTACTGGAGCAATCTAGGTATAGTACCTTGCTCAAGGGTACAACAGCAGTGTCCCCCACCAGGAACTGAACCCACGACCCTCTGGTCAAGAGTCCAGAACCCTAACCACTACTCCACACTGCTGAATTATGCTACCATATACCCCCCGTTTATGTATTAATAACATCTACATAAACACTGGCAAATCAGTGGTCCTTAGCAAAGCGAAAGTCTTGAAATATTCTATAAATGAAACCACATCTTAATGATATGTCAGATTATTATTATTTCTGTAACGCACGATATTGGAAACCTTGCAGGTTTTCTAATAGAGTAGTTTACATTGAAAGTCAGTTTAGATACAATGTAGTGTGTATCCCTAGACTTGAAAGTTGAAACAATGTAACCATGACGAGTCTTCCAACAGCAGCCAGAATGCTTTGATACAACGTATTTGGTTTATTTAATTGAACAATGGCTTTACAATCATAAGCAGCTACAGATAAATAGTTGCTCAAAATACATTAAGAACTCACAAATCAACGACTTTCATAAGAACATAAGAACATAAGAAAGTTTACAAACGAGAGGAGGCCATTCGGTCCATCTTGTTCGTTTGGTTGTTAGTATCTTATTGATGCCAGAATCTCATCAAGCAGCTTCTTGAAGGATCTTGAAAGGTGTCAGCTTCAACAACATTACTGGGGAGTTGGTTCCAGACCCTCACGATTCTCTGTGTAAAAAAGTGCCTCCACTGGGTTATGGATTTCTAGGGTATCTTTGAGTTTATATGTACCATAGGAGACATGAACTATTATGTGCAAAACTGTGAAATGTAGTTAAATGTGGTTTATTGGAGGGAATTTTGTACTTTTATTTAATCAGAAAAAAATATTTGAAATTCTGTCTCTCACACAAATAGACTTATTTATAGCAAATTATTGTCAAATTTCACTCAATCCAGTGACATTATTGGGTGTGGATATTCCACTATCAACCTAACTTCACCAGGGTGAAATACCCAAAGGAAAAAGCTGCTTCGCCGGCATTTTAAAATATTCTGCATACTCATACTGATGGCTCCATGCGTGTGTCATTTTTATAAAATAATGACCTAACATTTTCAACATTTCAAACCAAAATGATTTAAACAAATATAGCTTTAGTGTATTACCTTTATGTATAACCAGTTGCTGTATTACAATTATAATAATAACAACAACTAACCCTTTACTGCTCGAAAAAAGGTATAAAAAAATATAAAAATAGGCTTATTATGCAACAGATTGGAATACTGTGTAGGCTACCTTCTCAATATACATTGTAAACTTTATAAACCAAATAATGTATCAGTATTCTTGCTTTATTCCTTTCCTGGGTGCATTTTGCCAATGCTAACACGTCGTTAACTTGTCAAAAGTTTCATGATACGTATGGGGCGATTTCTAAACTGGGTGCTATGGCCTTAACACTGTCGCAAACTCTTGATACATGACCCCCTAAGTGTTTATTGTTTAGGAGGCATGGATTTTGGCCCTATACAGGAATTATCTGTAGTTTATAAAGAATAAATGGTTTAATTTGAAAATGAAACACTGACTCCCTGCGTTCTGCACAGAGTACTAATTATCTGGGTTTATAGTTTCAGGAGCTTTTAGCATGTCTCCATTGACACGCTTGGTGAAAGGACGAGGAGTCACCACAAGTCAAGCAAAAAAGACAATTATGTGGACTTCTACAACAAGAATATCTGATGACGGAGTTCTTCATGTGAACCATTTTGTTCCATTGGTACCTGTACCATCTATCCAAGGAAGAAAGATGGTGACAGTTGACCTTGCCAGTGAAGACAGTGATAACAGTCAATCCATTTTTCCAGCAGATGACTTTCCAGAGTTGCCAACCCAAAAGGAAAGGTGTAGCACTCCTTCACCTGCTCCATCTCCATCAACCCAAAGAAGCAAGGTTTTTACACCTAGTCCCAACAGTTCCTCAGCTAATTCAAGTTCTGATCTACCTGACCAAGATCCCTTTCCGATAGAACCTGGGATTGAAACTGTTCAACCAGAGCAAGAGAGAGAGTGAACCATGCGGCTGGTTACCCTCTTCAAGGTAGATTATGGAAGAAATCTACAGACTCATTAGCCATACACAAGCACACAGTATTGTAGGTCAGGTAACCAGAGGTGTGAAAGAGAACTGCTTTTTTATTATTGATAATCATTACAACAGAAGTCGACAAGACAATAAACAACACAGCAACTTTGTTGATGATTGTGGTGTATGGGAATCCAAGGCTGGAAAAACAACCCAGACAACATTACTTGTTGAAGGATGGACAGCTTGTGTTGTGAACTATAGGAAAGGAGAGTATGGGCATCTCATGAATAAGGTATGGGTGCCGAGAGATGGTAATTATTCAAAACGTGTCTCCAGGATAGAGAAGCGACCAAGCTGCTTGGATGAAGCCAGACGTAATGTTGCTGTGTGGGAGTACTTGGGAAAATTTCCTTTTGGAGTGAGAGATCATGGAAACACCAAGCAAAATCCTTTGGAATTTGTTCAGACAAATCCTAGTGCACTGTACAAGGTAGCAGAAGCTGTCAAAACAAAATGACCATCGGAGGTTGGGATGGGGTGCCAGCCCGCCTCTATAATTTGTGTAATCATTTTTACTGTTGTTTTAATTATGATTTTCATTATAATTTTTGTTTGTTTTGGATTGGCAGGGAGGGGGTTAAATTCCTCCCTGCCAAATACATGTGAGAATGTGGCTGGAGCCTTAATTGGTTAATTGTTAATTATTGATTAATTAAGCCACAGACCATAAAAACCAGGAGGAATCCTTTGTCTGGGTGGAGTGGAGTGGTTTGGTTTGGAGAGACACAGAGTAAGTGTTACCTGAAAAAGTGTGGGTGGGAGTGGATATAGATATAGATACATACTTGCTTAATTTGATTTTTTTCGGTGTTTTGTTGGAAACCTTTGTTTTGTGTTTATACCTTTTGTTTGGCTCTCATGCCTTTTTATTTTGTGTTTTTGGTCAATAAAAGGATTTTGTTTCACTGCATTTTCCTGACTGAGTCTTCTCTCTGCGGCTATCCTGTCACAGAGGTGTACAGTGACTTTCTTCTTCAAGACACCACCAGTGTTCCACGGGATCTGAAGCAAGTTTGCAATGTGAAATACCAAGTTATGAAAAAAGATCACCCGTCAGGCAGCAAAAGACAGAACAGTGCAGATGACGTGCAGACTGTCTTGAACATAATTTATGACAACAAGTTTGCACAGCAGGTCACTGCTAGGAAAGGCAACTCTCTTCTCCCCCCCCCCCCCCCCCCTCGAGTGTGATTTTGTATTTAGAAGAACAGTTAGATGTGGAGAGATGTTGTTGTGGGCAGAATGCTGTGTCAGTGTTAAGAGTTGACAGAACTTTTAACCTGGGTGCCTGTTTTGTTACTGTAACGGTGTTCAAAAACCCAACTGTTATGAAGCGAGAGGCTGGAGAAGCACCTATATTTCTTGGTCCCATATATTTACATTGGGATGGTTCTTATGAAACATACCATGACTTTTTCGCCCATTTGAAGTCAAAGTTATCTGTGCCGAACTGAACAACTGAGATAAACCTAAAGAAAAATATTGTTATAGGTTCTGACGAAGAACGTGCTTTGATGAAGGCTATAGAATCCTGTTTTCCCGAAGCTGTACATTTACTCTGTACTAGGCACATACAACAAAATGTTATGCATGACCTTCAAGAAACTGTTGGGATGACAGCAGAAGAAAGAAAATGTGTAGAGACAGAAATATTTTTTGGAGAGGATGCATTTGTGACCTGTCCCGATGAGTACTTGTGAACAGGCTGGCTGTAGGGGGACGTCAGGCCAGAAAGAAACACACAGACAGGCAGTACTGGTGGGTAAAACTGAGACGCTGTGGCACTCAGTGTTTTATTATACACACAGAAAATAAAAGGTTTGAACAAAACACGGCACTTGAGGCCAAACTAAACAGACAAACAAAACAGACTAACACTTAAACAAACAGTGGACTAACAGACAAACAAACATGGTGAGTCAAAACAAACAAGTATCGTGCTGGTCCTTCCAGCACGAAATAGCAATTGTTACTAATTATTTTAAATTTACTTTACTCTCCTTCTCTCTACCGTTCTCTACTCACCGAGAACCCCCTACCCCAAGTGAGTAAAACGTGCATCTATATATACTGTTGTGCCTGGATTCAATTACCAATTGATTATTTACTTGAATCCCACCATGTAAACTAATTTGTGCAAACCCATGCTCACATACTTTATCTGCACATGAAGTGATTATGCAATCCCCGTGCCTAAATACAACTATATATTTTAAATTACTCGTGCTACACAGACCCATTTATATCCCATGCACCAATACCTATACACCAACATTAACACACCATACGCAACACACAACACATAACACACACATGGGCGGGACACACTGCCACAGTACTCCTTTGAAAAGAAGAAAATGGATCTAGAGTTGCACTATGAGAAAAATCACCCTGCTTTTGTTTGTTATTTCACAACTAAGGTAGTCCCCACATTAAAAAAGAAAGTTATCGACCCTAGAAAATCCAAGACATAGCTGCCTCAGAGCTGGACCAACAACAATTGTGAATCTATGAACTACCTCATTAATTTGTCAACCGGATGGAATGCTCAAAAACTACCTGACCTTATTGCAAAACTACAAACTACAGCAGATTTACAATATATGGATCTACAATTATCAATTCATGGCCAGGGTGTGCTCGGCTCACCGCGCACCAGCGACCCCTGTAGACTGACGCTGTAGCTCTTAGGTAGCTGCATGGCGGGCCTGCAGGGTGAAAAAAAGCGGTCGGCTGACAGCACACACACACACACACAGAGACAGAAAAAGGTAAAATGAGAATATAATATTATCTCAGGACGTTTCACACTACAAGTTCTTCAGCTGGATGGAAAAGCGTTAAATGATTTAGAACATAAGAACATAATATTATTATTATTATTATTATTATTATTATTATTATTATTATTTATTTCTTAGCAGACGCCCTTATCCAGGGCGACTTACAATCGTAAGCAAATACATTTCAAGTGTTACAATACAAGTAATACAATAAGAGCAAGAAATACAATAACTTTTGTTCAAGCAAAGTACAAGTGTGACAAACTACAATTCAATAATACAGCAGATAATAGTGATAGTTACATCAGGATATGATTAAATAGTGATAGTTACATCAGGATATGATTAATTACAAAATACTACAGATTAAACACTTGGCAGATTACAGTATTCTGAAGTACAGGATTAAATGCAGTAAAATAGGGGGCAGATAAGAGCAAAATAAAGCACATTTACATGAAGGGTGATAGTATCCCAGGATACAAACAGAGGAGTTCTACAGGTGCTGTTTGAAGAGGTGAGTCTTAAGGAGGTGCCGGAATGTGGTCAGGGACTGGGCAGTCCTGACATCTGTAGGAAGGTCATACCACCACTGCGGAGCAAGGGTGAGAAGGAGCGGGCTCTGGAGGCAGGGGAGCGTAGAGGAGGTAGAGCTAGTCTTCTAGTGAAGGCGGAGCGGAGAGGTCGAGTAGGGGTGTAGGGAGAGATGAGGGTCTGGAGGTAGCTGGGTGCAGTCTGGTCAAGGCATCTGTAGGCTAGTACAAGAGTCTTGAACTGGATGCGAGCGGTGATCGGGAGCCAGTGGAGCGAGCGGAGTAGTGGAGTAGCGTGGGCGAAGTGAGGCAGAGAGAACACCAGGCGGGCAGCAGAGTTCTGGATGAGCTGGAGCGGACGGGTGGCAGACGCAGGGAGGCCAGCCAGGAGGGAGTTGCAGTAGTCTAGGCGGGAGAGTACCAGGGCCTGGACCAGGAGCTGGGTAGCAGAGTTGGTGAGGAAGGGTCGGATTCTTCGGATGTTGCTCAGGAAGAATCGGCAAGTGTGTGCCAGAGTGGAGATGTGCTGGGAATAAGAGAGGCAGGGGTCCAGGGTGACTCGAAGGTTCTTAGCTGAGGAAGAGGGAGAGAGTGTGGTAGATTCCAGAGGAACAGAGATAGAGAGATCAGAGGAGCGGCAGGAGGAGGGAAAGAAAAGGAGGTCAGATTTAGAGAGGTTGAGTTTGAGGTGATGCGAGTGCATCCAGGAGGAAATAGCAGACAGACAGGTAGAGATACGGGAGGAGATGGTGGAGTCAGAGGTGGGGAAGGAGAGGAAAATCTGAGCATCATCAGCATAGAAATGGTATGAGAAACGATAGGATGCGATGAGGGGGCCCAGGGAGCGGGTGTAGAGAGAGAACAGGAGAGGACCCAAGACTGACCCTTGGGGGACTCCAGTTAAGAGAGGGTGAGGTGTGGAGGTTGCTCCACGCCAGGTTACCTGGTAAGTGCGGTTGGAGAGGTAGGAGGAGAACCAGGCCAGAGCAGTGCCAGAGATCCCCAGGTCAGCAAGAGATGATAGTAGAATAGAGTGATCAACAGTGTCAAAGGCAGCAGAGAGGTCGAGGAGAATTAGGACAGAGGAGAGAGAGGCAGCTCGGGCACACTTAAGTGAGTTGGTGACAGACAGGAGGGCGGTTTCAGTGGAGTGGGCAGAGCGGAAGCCAGATTGGAGAGGGTCAAGCAGAGGGTCAAGCAGAGCCTATCTTGCTCGTTTGGTTGTTAGTGACTTATTGATCCACTGTGTTTACTTTTCTTCCTACACAGTCAGAAACGTCCTGAAATAAATTATATTTAATAATTTAATCTGTTGTGTACATCCGAAAAAAAAGCAAAAAGAAATGTCTACACTGCAGTTCTACATTTTTCAAACCCACATACATATATGTGTTTGAAATGATATATATGAGTAGTGAGCAGAGGGTGGAGGAGAAAATATGTAGTCCAGGAGGGTGCTGCAGGACTACATTCCCCAGAAGACCACGGGAGTGAGCCAGGACGTTGGTTCACCTGGCTTTAATTTTAATGCGGGAGTGGTACACCTGCCTGTGATTAGCAGTCATGTATTTAAACAGGCTAAAAAATGTGTTCAGGGCGGTCTGTGTGAAAGCTGAAGTTCTGTGTGAACCGTTACATTGAATTTGAACAAAAAACTGTGTGAAATCGTGTTTTGGTAACCGGGAAACGGCTTAGCCGCCCGGTTTTACAGTTTAGGTATTTAAAAACGTTTTAGTGCTCTGGTAGTCTGGTTTGTAATTTGAGGGCGAAAACAAGTGTAATCATATATATATATATATATATATATATATATATATATATATATATGTAAAATATATATATATATATATATATATATATATATATATATGTATATGTAAAATATATATATATATATATATGTATATAATATATGTAAAATTAGTGTATGTGTTTTTCCTCAAAGAGTAACTTCCCAACGTTTCGGTTTTTAAAATAAATAATTCCGAATGGTTGTTTTCTAACTTCTGATGTTTGTTGTTCTCATGCAGTTTGAAAAACGGCGGCGTATCCCTGCGTCTGCTGCTGCAGAATGAACCCTGTCATGTGACTAAGTCAGGTGACGAGAGCTCCAGTGACGTAGTAAAAGTGATCCTGCTGGCTTTTAAGACATAACGTGGCGTCGTTGATCAAACCGCATAAGAAAGAACAAAACATCAGAAGTTCCAAACAAAAAAAAAGTAAGACGTTTTGCAAGACGACGACGATAAAAAAGTAAGTTATATTTTTAAAAGAATTGTTTAGTTTGCGACGCACGGGTGGCAGACCCAGACTTTGGTTGCAAAATGAACAAGAGTCTGGTTACATTTTCCGTTCCGGTACAGTCCTGTGCTCATGATCCTATGCATGCTGCTGCTAGTGTAGCTACAGGCTTTTCAGCGCGCTAAATGCGTTTGTACCACTACAGGTATGTGATGATCTCGCTATATAGGATGAGCGGCAATCGTGTAAAGACATCAGGATGTGTTGTGTTATTTTATTAGTTAGTTGTATTTTAAACATTTATAACTCTTCGTTTGCTTTTGTGTGCTGTGTCTTCTCGTCTGCCGTCCCCCCTTTTTTTTTCCTTCTTATGCCATCGAGATGGCCGTCATAGCAGCAATATGTGCACGTGGATGTTAGTCTAATTTAAGTTAATGTATGTTATTTTAACATTAAATATAACTGTGAGGATATTTATTTGTTGATTATCTATCTCTATCTATCATGAAATTGTCGAGGTGTGGATGTTTGTGATCCCAGATTGGGGGTGTGATGAGCAGGGACCCTAGTTTTCCGGAATAATAATAAACTGCGTGATTCCGCAACTAAAATAAAAAGCTACAATTGAGTGTTCCCTGCCACACAAACAGTACGGTTGGGTAACAGTTAACACAGGAAGTATTTATTGTTGTTCTTGTTACACTTGTTGCGTCTCCGTGTTGTATTTTAGTGTATAACTTTAATTCTCGAACTGTAATCTTTTATTACAGTATAACACGTGTAAGTCGCTTTGGAGAAATGCGTCTGCTAAATAAATTATTATTATTATTATTATTTATTTCTTAGCAGACGCCCTTATCCAGGGCGACTTACAATTGTTACAAGATATCAAATTATACATTATTTCACGTACAATTACCCATTTATACAGTTGGGTTTTTAATGGAGCAATCTAGGTAAAGTACCTTGCTCAAGGGTACAACAGCAGTGTCCCCCACCTGGGATTGAACCCACAACCCTCCGGTCAAGAGTCCAGAGCCCTAACCACTACTCCAAATGGTTACACTTTCAAATTCTAAGCAAGTTACAAGCTTACAGGGCCAACAAACTTTCTTTTTTTTATTAAGATATTACACATAGTTCCATGTTTAAGAAATAATAATAATAAAATCATGTTAGTTCAACTCCGAGTTAGTCTTAATAGACCTGCAGGACTCCAGCTACAATTGCTCGCTCTTTGGAATGGCACCACGTCCCTAATGTGCTTGCTGAACAAAATCTGTACTTTGTACAGAAGAATGTCGGGTAAGACGGGTACCTGACCGAGATCAGTTACGCAACCAAATCGCTCTCGAAATTGCGCAACTTAATCTCCTGCAACTGCTTTGTCCGCACCTTAATAACTAGTTTCGCAACAAAAGTGTGTGTGTGTGTGTTCCGGCAATTACGCTGACCTTGCTGGTGCTGTCGGTTCATTCCTTAAGTCTGTCACTGTCTTTACTATTTTACTCCATTTAATCCTGTACGTTACAGAGTACTGTACTGCATTTAATCGTATCCTGATGTAACTATCACCGGCACCTGTTATCTGCTCTGATATTGATTCGTATTTTGTAATATACTTGTACTTACTAGAACCGAAGTGATTGTATTTTATCTAGCTCTAAATTGTATTAATAATTGTACTGTGATTCTTGAAATGTATTTGTTTACGACTGTAAATCGCCCTGGATAAGGGCGTCTGCTTAGAAATAAATAATAATAATAATAATAATAATAATAATAATAATAATAATAATAATAATAATAATAATAATAAACGATGGCTTAACTAATTACGGGTGCAGAATAGTTAAGGCTTGGATTTTGTCACGGGAATTTGTACTAAAAGAGGGGGGACTCGCAGAGGAAGGGGGAAATGGCGGTCCTACTAATTACCACAAAGTGCCGCAAACAGTCTTTCAATAGCAGGAACATCAATGCATTTGAATCATTTCGGCCGATGTACTTTATTGCGTTTCAGTGCAGAACTTCACAAGAAGAAAAGTGTTTGCTTTAACATGTTTATATAATTATATAAACGAGGATAACTAAAGGTAACTTCATGAATGGGTTTTTTATACAACACAGGTAATGGAAATAAGCTTTGATAATAATGTGTGTGTGAGCAAATAAGGAACTCGGTTTGCCAAAAAAAATCGGTCAGTAAAGAAGTTAAAACAGAGCAAACAGTGACAAAGAAAGTAGCTTCTTACAAAATCTTACTGCTGATGGTATCTGTGTCACTGATAGTAAACCGCGTCTGAGTCTTTTAATATAGCACTATACCTGATGTTCAAGGTCTCTGTTTATTTTTATTACCTATGCTATATAAACATTAATAAAGTTACCTTTTAGTTATCCTCATTGATATAAACATGTTTTGTTATTGTAAAGTACTTAACTGCAAGGCAATAAAGTATATTGCCTCAAAGTTATATATAAATGTTTTTTTTTTTTAAATACAATATGTCTACATAAAAAAAATAAATTAGTTTGTCTATATAGTAGGATAAAACAAAAATGAATATTTTTTTTATGATTTTCACATCCGGTTCAAGTTTTAATCCTGTAAATCAGTAAGCTTCACATCGCATATACTGTATCAGTTCATTGCTTTTGCATTTTTTTAAAAAAACATTAAAAAAAGAAAAAACTATAAACTGAATAAAGTACTGAAAACAAGATTCAACATTATTCTCAAAACAGCAGGCTGTATTCCATAGTGCTGTTACTATTCTCAAAACAGCAGGCTGTATTCCACAGTGCGGTTACTATTCTCAAAACAGCAGGCTGTATTCCACAGTGCGGTTACTATTCTCAAAACAGCAGGCTGTATTCCATAGTGCGGTTACTATTCTCAAAACAGCAGGCTGTATTCCATAGTGCGGTTACTATTCTCAAAACAGCAGGCTGTATTCCATAGTGCGGTTACTATTCTCAAAACAGCAGGCTGTATTCCATAGTGCTGTTACTATTCTCAAAACAGCAGGCTGTATTCCATTAAAAGTTATTGTTATTGTATTTCTTGCTCTTCTTGTATTACTTGTATTGTAACACTTGAAATGTATTTGCTTACGATTGTAAGTCACCCTGGATAAGGGCGTCTGCTAAGAAATAAATAATAATAATAATAATAATGGGAGGAAGCAAGGACGATTAAACTGTGAGTCACTTATTCTGCTGATGGCTAAATACGGATCTGGGAGCTGCACCTGAACACACACCAGCACCACTGTTTCCAGCACCGCACCTGCACTGAGAGCACGCACTGTCCGTGTGTCTGTGTTTCGTGGCTGTCTTTGTGTTTCGTGCCTGTCTTTGTGTTTGTTATTATTATTTCGTGACTGCAACCCCTTGGTCTTGACACTGGCAATACCCATAGTTGGGTCGAGCCAGCATTATTATTTAAACGGTCAAGGAGACCCAAAAAGAAAAGAAAAGAACTTGAACCGTGAACTTTGTGTTTGTCGTTGTCTGGAGCACCTGCATCACCCTTTCACCTACGCACTGCAACCCACACATTCACACCCCCTCACTGAAGAAAATATTCCCCTAAAATTTTGGGAGGGGGCCACATTGACCCTCAGTCTGTGAGTCCTGAAGCAAACATTGGTATTTATAAATGTATTACAAGAAATGTTATGCCCTTCAGTAGTAAAGCCACCCCTGCTGTTAAAGCCAGATTTTGTTAGTCACTTGAATGGCCTTATTCGCACTGCATTTAAATAAATCTGTATTTTAAAAAATCCATCAATAAATAAATGGTTTACTTTTTTTTCAGCAGTTACTAAACTGAATCCTGTGTGATGTCATGGACAGTGTGAAGATGGAATCTGTCCCAATTAAAGAGGAGTTCCCTGGGCTGGCCTCCCTCCCCATTAAACAGGAGCTCTGTGAGATGCAATGTGACTGCTGTCAGATGGAGGTCTCTGATATTAAAGCTGAGCACAATGAATTGAAGATGCCCAAGACAGAAGAACCCCTTCCTATTAAAGAAGAGGAGGAGGAGGTGCTGGAAATGAAACAGGAGCCGCCAGAAATAGAGTTTGACCACATGGAACCAGGGAAGGAAGGATCCAAGGACTTCAAACCAAAGCCTGTACCCCTGCGGGAATGTAGCGTGGTGCTGGAGAGAATCTGCGTGAGAGAGCGAGGGGCTGGAGAGGAAGACTGCCCCAACAGCACGCAAGGAGGTGGAAAGGAAGACGGGCGGTCAAATTCAGAATGCAGTCTAGCAGGTGAGTGACTCCCATTGGCTGTGGCATTGTTGTTCTAGATTGCATGCTATCTACAGTGTGGTTGAGAGGAAGGGAGCATGTAGGTTAGATTACTTGGTATTTATTATTCCTGCATCCCTCCAACCAGTTCAAGATAGGACTCGCTGCTGGTGAACTTAAGATACAGATCTAATGTTGCCATTGCTCTGGGGGGTGAGGGTTTTTTTTTCTCTTTGTATTGTGTTGGGATGGAAGGGGATATTATACCAAGGGGGAGAAAAATGAAAGTGCTGTATATATCATTATAAATTCATGGCAAAGTCATGGATACGGTGGTACTGAGAACCAGCTTTTACTGTCGTGAGACTGTCCCAGTGCGATAATGTAAAAATGCCGTTGAGTCAGCTGCACTTTTAGTCCTGCCACCAGGTGGCAAGAGAGCAGACCATGCATTAAACAAAACAGCAGGGAGCTCTGTGGACTTCGACTAAGCTTTAAAGACAATCGTCTTTTTGTCAGAGCACAGCTCAACTGCACATGGTTAGGGGTTATGTGTTGACATCAATGGGTTGTTCACGCTTGTTCAAACGGGAGTTCTAGTTATTGAACTAAAATCAACTTACCTAGATTGCTCCAGTAAAAACCCAACTGTATAAATGGGTAATTGTATGTAAAAAATAATGATACAATTAACAATTGTAAGTCACCCTGGATAAGGGCGTCTGCTAAGAAATTAATAATAGTAATAATAAAGTGGGCTGTATAAAAAGTGCTTACAACTTTCACCAGCATCAGTCTTTACTGACCTTTGCTTTTACAGGCTTTAAGTTTAACCCAGTGCACGCCTCCACAGCTGAAATTCACATGCTTGAATCCACTCCACCACCTAACCACATGTCCGAAGCCTACAAGCAGTCCCTCTTACTTTCTTTCCTGTTTATTTTCCAGGTTCCAGTCCAGCAGCTAAAGTGAGGGCGGGCAGTAGAGAATATCCTGGCTGTGTGAAGCGTTTCAGTCAAACGGTAAACCTGAAAGCACACAAGCGAATTCACACAGGAGAGAAACCGTATCGCTGCTCTGACTGTGGGAAGAGTTACAGTCATTCAGAACACCTACAGAAACACCAGCGCATTCACACAGGAGAGAGACCATATTGCTGCTCTGAATGTGGAAAGTGTTTCGGTGTCTCAGGAACTCTGAAAAAACACCAGCGTATTCACACAGGAAAGAAACCGTATTGCTGTTCTGAATGCGGGAAGAGTTTCAGTGACTCAGGAACTCTGAAAACACACCAGCGAATTCACACAGGTGAAAAAGCATATTGCTGCTCTGATTGTGGGAAGAGTTTCAGACAGTTAGAACACCTGAAAACACACCAGCGAATTCACACAGGAGAGAAACCGTATCTCTGCTCTGACTGTGGAAAGAGTTTCAGAGAGGCAGGAGACCTGAGAAAACACCAGCGAATTCACACAGGAGAGAAACCATATTTTTGCTCTGACTGTGGGAAGAGTTTCAGGCAGTCCGGAGAGCTGAAAACACACCAGCGAATTCACACAGGAGAGAAAATATATTGCTGCTCTGACTGTGGGAAGCGTTTCAGACAGTCCGTACACCTGAAAACACACCAGCGAATTCACACAGGAGAGAAACCATATTGCTGCTCTGACTGTGGGAAGAGTTTCAGAGATTCAGGAGACCTGAAAAAACACAAGCGAATTCACACGGGAGAGAAACCGTATTGCTGTTCTGACTGTGGGAAGAGTTTCAGAGATTCAGTAGGCCTGAAAAAACACAAGCGAATTCACACAGGAGAGAAGCCGTATCCCTGCTCTGACTGTGGGAAGTTTTTCAGAGATTCAGAAGGCCTGAAAAAACACCAGCGAATTCACACGGGAGAGAAACCGTATTGCTGTTCTGACTGTGGGAAGAGTTTCAGGCAGTCAGGAGATCTAAAAACACATCAGCGAATTCACACAGGAGAGAAACCGTATTGCTGCTCTGACTGTGGGAAGTGTTTTAGTGATTCAGGAAACCTGAAAAGACACCAACGAATTCACAGAGGACAAAAACCTTGAAGCGCATGTTCAATGGGACTTTCATTCAAGGGGGGAAAAAAACATCTTGCATTATTAGTCCCTGTGTAATAATACTTTTTCTGTGTCACTCTTAAGACCATGCGTTTTAAATGGTAAAGATGCACTTGAGAAAGTGGGTGGTGATGCGAACATGTCTAGTTTAACTGTGTCAATGCAGACAGTGCCTGGGAGCAGGAATATACAGAAATGAAACTATTCCGCAGCTTATCTGATATACGAGTCAGGAGAAATCGGTAACTCGTGTGGTAAATGAGTTTCAGGGTTTAGCATTTAAACTTGATTAATCTGAAAATAAATAAATTGATCAGAACGAGTATCGTGACCCGGTATATAGCATCCAGAGACGAGACGGCACCGTCCTTACTGGGCAATCAGCTGGATGATTTGTCTTTTTAAATTGAATCCAGTTTCTAAAACTAATGAGAAATGATAGTATTATGACATGAATCACTGAATGTTGAGCCACATGTAGCTTTGCACTGTGCATTAGTCATGCTTTTATTTTAGCCTGCTTTTAAATTGCCCCAAATAATACAAGTGTAACAAGCATGTGTACGGATCTTAGGTACAGAAAGGCATACAGGTTTACACTGTGACAAATTACAAATGAAAATGTAGCTTAGCGACCACTATTCATGGATTACGATTGCAGAGCACAAAATAATATAGGCTAAAATGCAATATGGTAATAGAAATAAACAGATGTGTCTGTACTTTTTGCAAAGGCTTTATGTACATTTTTAGTACAGATAGATATATGTCAGTGCTAGACCGGGACCTTGTTAAATTGTGTAACGAGGGCATTTGTGTAAACGTTGTCCTGGTGAGACGTGACTACAATTAACCCTTAAGTGTGCTGATTTAACGGTTGATTAATATACAACAACATGCTCAACTGCACCACTCTACATTTACAAGATTTGTAAAAAATGTGCATTAATACCTTCTTCTATTACTTGTGGTTCTCTAACCCATAAGAATACAAGGCCTAGCCAAAAGTCTAAATGCTCATGTATACGGTACAAAGCAAGAATTACTACACCTTCAAATATATGAAACAAGAAAACCGTGAGTTCCTAATGTATAATCTCATGTTATGCCCATTGAAGAGTGTTTTAGTTTTGCGTGTTTGCGTGCAATACAGCAAATAGCATTACTGCCTCTATTGTATTGCTGTGCTTGCATTCCCTGCGAGAAGAGCTTCAGTGTTAAAGGGGAGCCTGGTGGCATTTAAGACCCAGCCAGTGTTGCCAGCTATAAATTGCTGATTTCTAATTTTGCAGTTACTTGAAGTAGAGTTTCAATAGGTCTACTGCCCAATTGATTTTTGTGTTCTCTCACTTTCTTCTGGAACTACATTGTGTGTGGCTGTATCAGACTTATTACAAACATAGTTTAAAGTGTTCTGAACAGAGCATTGTTTGCAGACTCTGTGTTGTGAAGAATAAGATATACAGTTTGTAAATGTTTAAATATATTGTATAGATTTATAGGATTTGGCCAAACTTGAATGTAATCTTTTCACAAATCTCTGCTGTACAGGGTAAGTCTGAAAGCCTGCTCTCAGACTGCCATCTCCTTCAAAGTCTCCGTTGTTAACAAAATGACAATTTGATCAAAAAGACCCCAGCTGTGATCTTGGATTCAAAGAGACTCCCAGCTGTGAACACAAGTTGGTTTTATTGTTTTCAGTAAACACAATTGTCTGTGCATTGAAGAGATGTTTCCATTAACATATAGAGTGGCAGAGCAGAACCAGACCTCGGCCATCTGGAAATAGTGTCTTCAGGTATGGAGTGAAAAGCCATCTAGTATAACAAGACTGTCTGGAGAGGATGTGAAGTTGTTATGGACTAGTGGAATGGCCAGTTCTGTGTGTTCTCAAACTGTCCAATCATGGACCAGAATCTGTAAGAAACTGCCTACTGTTTTCTAAGGATAGAAAAGGGATTGTTTTGACACACACACACACACACACATTCTCTCGCTGTCCATTCAACACACTCTCCATTCAACATCAACTGTCCACAATCTCTCCTCTGCTCATCTCTTGATATCCTCACACTGATACGCTGCAAGGGGGAGATGCCTTTGAAAACTACATCATCTGAGTAACTTTTTCTGTAACACGGCATGGCTTGTTGAAAAGGACAGCTTCATGATTCTATCCTGCTGGACATCACTGCGAATTTCCAAACAAAAACACAGCCAGGCATTCATTTCTTTGAGGAAATCACCAGACAAAGAAAAACTAAACTTCATTCTTTGGACTTTCCAAAAATCATCTTCACCATGAGGAGTCAAAACTTTATTCCGAGACTAACTTCTTTCGAAACCAAGTATGATAAATCTGCAGATTTATTGAATTTCCATGGTGCATAGATATATAGGATTAATTTGTAAATCTTTTATGTTAAATGAATCCATTGTTTGAACCTGTCTTGATAGAATATATTAATGCATTTTTTTTATTTAGTGGTTTAATAAATGATCAAATATGTGGTTTAGTAAATTACAAAATGAGTTATGATGAATCCTATACTGATACTTTGAACCTACGTACTTTTGTAACATTGAAATAAACAAAAGTAATTTCTTTTAAACTGAGTTGTCTGGTTTTATTTATGAATGTTAATCAAGCTCTGTTCAGGCCTGTTCACACGGGTCACTTTTGGCAATAGCAGCAAGGGGGCGACAGCTGTTGCCGGCTTGTCGCCTCGCGTGACCACCCTGGTCCACATACCGGCGACGTGTCTCCCACTTATTTTCAGGTGACACGAGGGCAACATTTTCAATACGAACCAATCATATTTGACAGTAATGTCACATGATAAGAAGAATATCGGTCATGAAGTCAGACAGACAGCGTATATGGTACATTCCGATTCCTGCATTTCATCCAATTAATTATATGTAGTCTACAGATGCAATACAGTGTGTATGTGGATAAGCGAATGTCTACAATTTACAATAACATACTTAAGCGATGAATACAATTCTTACAATAATAAAATAAATGTGTAGCGTATTTTAAAAAATGTTTTATTTAACATTTTCTGTGTAGGCAGTACATGTGTGTCATTCCTACATTAACCCCCAATCATAACATCTTTCATTTTAACAGTAAACAAAGTTAAAATAAAAAATCATCTCAGGTCTACTTTCTTGCTCTCAAAATCAAAATTAAAAGTACAGTATTGAAAACATTGTTTAGGATAATGAATACCGATATATTTATTATGTTTGGCATATTAAATGTGTAGACCAACTAACTAAATAATTGTACTAATGTACACATTTTTATTTAATTAAGAAGGAACTGCAGGTTTGTTAATGTAATTAGTACTTTTTTAAAATCGTAGTCTTCGCAGCATGTTTACGTCTCATGGCAGAAGCGTTCATTATGCCGTCAACAAAAGTTGCCTTTGTGACCAGGCCTTAAGAAATGTTATTAACACCTATAAAGTTATTAATGGGGAATATTGTTTAAAATATTAAATTAGCTATATACAACAAACATAAAAAGGATATATTGAAGTAACTTAATCTTGGTATTTTTATTTGTTTACATTAACTGACTCGTGTGTGTGTGTGTGACAGGATGATGGAGTGTTAACGTCACCGACCAGGAAGTAAACACACATCGGCAAGGCATTACGGGCGAGTCGCAAATGCGCTGTTTCTTTAATAATAAAAATAAAAGGTTTAAACAAAATCAAAAGGCTTCTTCAAAACAAAACAGCACAGTGGCCAAAATAAACAGACAAAAAACAGTACACACACACACACTACATAAAACAAGTATTGTGCTGGTTTCAAGCCAGCACAAGTAGCTATTGTTACTGTTATATTATACTTCTTTCGTTCCTCCTCTCTGAACACCCAGCCCTGATGAGCAGCGGCTCTGCTCTTATATATATATATATATATATATATATATGGCCGTCTCCAGATTGGGAATCACATCATTAACTGGAGATGGCCACATTATACATGCGTTTAGCTGGATGTGGAACTTTAACCCCATCCATGCTATAAAACAATTGTGTTTGTAAACGCCAAACAATCCATTTAAATCACAGTAATACAACACAAGATACAAATAAACACAGACAGGATGCACCCCGTCACAGTGAGATAATAGTTTCTTCTGAGATACTATCATTAATTTATATACTAACCAATGTGGTTTATTTAATTTAAGTTAGATAATCAATATTAAGTTAAAATATACACCACAATGTGTCAATACACATCAAGAATGAACACAGCATTCTCTCCAGACTGTGTGTGTGTGTCTATACCAGAGATAATAATAATCTCTTTATTTTTATATAGCGCCTTTCATAGTGGACCACCATCACAACACTTTACCGAGGTAGGCTGTGAACTGTGCATTATATGCAGAGTCACTTACAAATAGGACATTGATTTAACATCTCAGAGCCACACAGTGAATTAGTCAGCAGCAGAGGTGGGATTTAAACCAGGGACCTTCTGGTTACAAGCCCTGAACTTTAACCACTGGACCACACTGCCTTGAGACCTGAGGCCAGTTGCAGAAAGATAGACTTTTGAGACTATGTCTGATGTTAAGTCAGTCTTGATAAAGCCATATGGCTAAGCCTGTTGCATAAAGGCATCTTACCTAAGACCGGTCTAACTAGCCAACCCTGCAATGTATTCTGAGCGATTTCAGATACTGACAGAGAGGGAAACGATGGCGATGTTAGGAAAGAAATGTGTACACAGTTTACACAGCTGAAAATGTATGTATTTTAGAGGAATGCAATGTTGAAAAAGCAACACCGTAAGGGAAATTTTTTATCAAGAGCACAAACCAGAACAAACAACTTCACTCATGCCTTCAATGTCATAGATTAAATTTAACTTGATTGTATAGTAACTATGTAAGTATAGAAATAACATAGACTAATAGGGTTAAAAGTGAATATATATATATTATATATATATAATATATATATATATATATATATATATATAATATATATATATATATATATATATATATATATATATATAAATATATATAGTACTGTGCAAAAGTTTTAGGCAGGTGTGAAAAAATGCTGTAAAGTAAGAATGCTTTCAAAAATAGACATGTTAATAGTTTATATTTATCAATTAACAAAATGCAAAGTGAGTGAACAGAAGAAAAATCTACATCAAATCAATATTTGGTGTGACCACCCTTTGCCTTCAAAACAGCATCAATTCTTCTAGGTACACTTGCACACAGTTTTTGAAGGAACTCGGCAGGTAGGTTGGCCCAAACATCTTGGAGAACTAACCACGGTTCTTCTGTTGATTTAGGCAGCCTCAGTTGCTTCTCTCTCTTCATGTAATCCCAGACAGACTCGATGATGTTGAGATCAGGGCTCTGTGGGGGCCATACCATCACTTCCAGGACTCCTTGTTCTTCTTTACGCTGAAGATAGTTCTTAATGACTTTCACTGTATGTTTGGGGTCGTTGTCATGCTGCAGAATAAATTTGGGGCCAATCAGATGCCTCCCTGATGGTATTGCATGATGGATAAGTATCTCCCTGTACTTCTCAGCATTGAGGAGACCATTAATTCTGACCAAATCCCCAACTCCATTTGCAGAAATGCAGCCCCAAACATGCAAGGAACCTCCACCATGCTTCACTGTTGCCTGCAGACACTCATTCGTGTACCGCTCTCCAGCCCTTCGGCGAACAAACTGCCTTCTGCTCCAACCAAATATTTCAAATTTTGACTCATCAGTCCAGAGCACCTGCTGCCATTTTTCTGCACCCCAGTTCCTGTGTTTTCGTGCATAGTTGAGTCGCTTGGCCTTGTTTCCACGTCGGAGGTATGGCTTTTTGGCCGCAAGTCTTCCATGAAGGCCACTTCTGACCAGACTTCTCCGGACATCAGATGGGTGTACCAGGGTCCGACAGTATTCTGCCAATTCTGAGCTGATGGCACTGCTGGACATCTTCCGATTGCGAAGGGAAGTAAGCATGATGTGTCTTTCATCTGCTGCAGTAAGTTTCCTTGGCCGACCACTGAGTCTACGGTCCTCAACATTGCCCGTTTCTTTGTGCTTCTTCAAAAGAGCTTGGACAGCACATCTGGAAACCCTTATCTGCCTTGAAATTTCTGAAAGGGAGAGACCTTGCTGATGCAGTATAAATACCTTGTGTCTTGTTGCTGTGCTCAGTCTTGCCATGGTGTATAACTTTTGACAGTAAACTGTCTTCAGCAACCTCACCTTGTTAGCCGAGTTTGGCTGTTCCTCACCCAGTTTTATTCCTCCTACACAGCTGTTTCTGTTTCAGTTAATGATTGTGTTTCAACCTACATATTGAATTGATGATCATTAGCACCTGTTTGGTATAATTGTTTAATCATACACCTGACTATATGCCTACAAAATCCCTGACTTTGTGCAAGTGTACCTAGAAGAATTAATGCAGTTTTGAAGGCAAAGGGTGGTCACACCAGATATGGATTTGATTTAGATTTTTCTTCTGTTCACTCACTTTGCATTTAGTTAATTGATAAATATAATCTATTAACATGTCTGTTTTTGAAAGCATTCTTACTTTACAGCATTTTTTCACACCTGCCTAAAACTTTTGCACAGTACTGTGTATATATATATATATATATATATATATATATATATATATATATATAAATATATATATATAAATATATATATATATATATATATATATATATATATATATATATATATATATATATATATATATATATTCATTTTGTTAGTTTCACTCCATAAATAAATAATAAATGGTATTATTCCATGAGCTCAAAGAGTATACCATTAAGCAAATTGCTAATCTTAAATCACCTTAGTATTCTATCATTTAAACCATGACTATTACTTTATTAAAACAAGTGTCACAGGTTGGGTGGCCAGGGGTGACCACAAGTAAATAAATAATTTGAATAGTACCAACTGCGCCACCTTGAGTTTGAAAAGGGCAAGGACCTTTATGACCGAGTAGTAATAGCCTTCCCGGAACAGGCAAAGAAGGAGGCCATCAGAAATGTGTACAACAGTAAGTAAAGCTTCTCATACACTCCTGTGTTCCAGCTGGTTACTTCCACTTAGCTTATCTCGGACTCTCGCGTATCTCCCTCTCTCTCCGGTTCTTGAACCCAACTGTTGCACCCTGGACTGGACCACTGGACTTCGACCCCCAATGGTGGACAGGTAAGTATCACCCTGGAATGGACCCCTGGACCTCAATCTCCGACGTGGAACCAAAATCACCCTAGTGGGCTTCAGGCGTACCATGACAGAACACAGAGCTGACTCAGGGTGGATAAATAAGGTATGGATGTACAGTTTAAAATATCAAAGTCTCAAAGAAATAAGCTAATAATCACGAACATTACTCTTCCCTTCTCTCTCTTCACCGGTCACAGGACTCCTGGCACCATCTACTCAAACCTGGACAGCCCCTGCAACGTAGCCTGGCTAAACACAAGCACAACTGGAAAATAAATAAATAAAAAGATGTATACAGCTCCAAAACACATCTTTCTAAAATCCATTGAGTTTCACGGTCTGGTAGCTTTCAACAAACAGCCCAATATGACGGGATATGAAAAGCAGCCACAAAATGGTTGGTGCGGTACATAAACAAAAAAAAGAAAATCCAAAAAAAAAACAGAAAAATTGTAGCACAGTCCCAAAACAACAAAAATTCCAAAACAGCAAAACAAAGGAATCCAAATCTGTTAATTCCCCTACAGCCAGAATCCTTCTTTCAGGGTAGCCAAGACTGTCTTCCTTCTTCCTTCTTCCTTCTTCCTTCTCCCTTCTTCCTTCTCCCTTCTCCCTTCTCCCTTCTCCCTTCTTCCTTCTTCCTTCTTCCTTCTTCCTTCTCCCTTCTTCCTTCTCCCTTCTCCCTTCTTCCTTCTCCCTTCTCCCTTCTTCCTTCTCCCTTCTCCCTTCTCCCTTCTCCCTTCTCCCTTCTCCCTTCTCCCTTCTCCCTTCTTCCTTCTCCCTTCTCCCTTCTCCCTTCTCCCTTCTCCCTTCTCCCTTCTCCCTTCTTCCTTCTTCCTTCTCCCTTCTCCCTTCTCCCTTCTCCCTTCTCCCTTCTCCCTTCTCCCTTCTTCCTTCTCCCTTCTCCCTTCTTCCTTCTCCCTTCTCCCTTCTCCCTTCTCCCTTCTCCCTTCTCCCTTCTCCCTTCTCCCTTCTTCCTTCTCCCTTCTCCCTTCTCCCTTCTCCCTTCTTCCTTCTCCCTTCTCCCTTCTCCCTTCTCCCTTCTCCCTTCTTCCTTCTCCCTTCTCCCTTCTCCCTTCTCCCTTCTCCCTTCTTCCTTCTTCCTTCTCCCTTCTCCCTTCTCCCTTCTCCCTTCTCCCTTCTCCCTTCTTCCTTCTCCCTTCTCCCTTCTCCCTTCTTCCTTCTCCCTTCTCCCTTCTCCCTTCTCCCTTCTCCCTTCTTCCTTCTTCCTTCTTCCTTCTCCCTTCTTCCTTCTTCCTTCTTCCTTCTCCCTTCTCCCTTCTTCCTTCTTCCTTCTCCCTTCTTCCTTCTTCCTTCTCCCTTCTTCCTTCTTCCTTCTCATCCATCCATTTAACGATTCCAGCAGCCAGCTTTTCTTCAGCAGCCACAACCAGACTACCTCCCTACACTGCTCTCCCCCCTCCTTCCTGTCCTTCCTCTTTTATATCCCCCTGTAGATACTCTCATTCGCTGGACTGGGTTTGGGGAGGGACTTCCTACTAATGTAGGGAAAGTGCTCATGCAGATGGTAAAATAGTGTGCACACAAAAATAAACAGTGATTTAAACATGCAGATTCCAAAGTGCAGCAACAAAAAGAGAACACAAAAGAAAAACAAATCAAGTAAGGGTACATCGTAAATGGGAAACACAATAATAAATAATTTCAGTGCGCAAAATAATAATAATACTTGTGAAACAAGTTACAGAAGTGGCTGAACAGGGACAAGCAGTTTTTTGACAGGAGAAAAGAAGAATTAGAAAGCATCATAAAAACACAAAACTAATTAAACTAATTTAAAAAACACTTATTTATATCATCTGTTAATAAATTAAAACACTTCACAACTTTTATTGCAGTGTATAAGAATATTTGTAAATAGTATTTCTAATATTTCAATGTTTCTGTATGTCTTAACTGTTTAAATAAGTATACGTACTGTACATATTTTTTTGTTAAATAACTATACATTTAATACATTTTTAAATAATATTAATGTTTATGTGAAATAATCACTTTATAAGGATTATTCATAGAAATAATTCTCCACAATCACTTGTCTGATGTATCTCCCAGAGCCTTCATCATGGAGGTTTTCCTGCTGCTCTGTTGGTATATCATCCAGTGGACACAAAGGAGCTTCAGGTCCGTCTGGTTCCTCTGGGTCTGGGAGGCAGAGTTTCCTAACATTAATGTAGACTGTAGCTTGGTATGCTGCTCTGGCAACATTAACCACACTGTAAAATTGATTTTATTGTATGTATTTATTTTCTTGTTAGTTCCTATTCAGATGTGTGTTTGAATATTTTAATGTTTTTTGTTCCTGATCTTACATGAATTATAAAAACATACTTAATGAAATAAGTAAGAAATGATATATGAAGGTATGCATCTCTAGACAAGGGTTCCATTTATTCAGAAGAAAATAAATTCAAAAAAGTTCAAAAGCTCTTTTAAATAACACTAAAAAGGGATGATGCATGTTTGAGTGTTTATCTTTTGAATTAAAAATAAATGAATCCTAAGCAAATAGAAAAATAAATCTGTCGCAATTATTTTAAACCAATCTTATTTTTAGTTAAGTTTAACCCTTTGTGGTCCTGGTTCCGACATTACAATTTTTCCTTTCTGGTCCAATGTCTGACCCTGTCCGACATCATCAAAAAGATGCAAAAAACAGGTCTCCAGTTGTTTTTTCTCTGGAAAAAGCAGAGTGAGACCGATAGGAGCCGAGAGAAGCCGAAAAAAAGGGGGGTGTATCTGAGCAATACAGATGTCCCCGGCACCACAGAGATAACATAGACATAAACAAACAAGACAGCTGCTTCCACATCCAGCGCTCAAAGAATATCACAGACATTTGCAGAGCTTTTTGAGATGTTATAGTAATAAAATAATGACTTGGATCACATTATTGAGGAGTTTGGTGATAAAACGAGTGATCAAGAGATGATTTATTGGTATTATTATTTATTTCTTAGCAGACTCCCTTATCCAGGGCAATTAACAATTGTTACAAGATAACACATTATTTTTACATACAATTACTCATTTATACAGGTGGGTTTTTACTGGAGCAATCTAGGTAAAGTACCTTGCTCAATGGTACAGCAGCAGTGTCCCCCACCTGGGATTGAACCCACAACCCTCCGGTCAAGAGTCCAGAGCCCTAACCACTACTCCACACTGCTGCACTAGTATGCACAACTATGAAGAGGTATGTGAAAAATACAGCGAACAAAGGGTGGGGCGGGGCTGGAGATGCAGTACTGAGTGTCCTGTTGATATGCAGTGCCTTTTAAACCTGTTTTACTGTGAAAAAAAAATACTTTTAAACAGCACGTCTAAAATAAACTGCGCCTGTGAAAATAAATTGGACCTGACGCTGAATAAATGGATTGCAAAGGGTTAAACAATGTACAGTTTCAATCCAAGACAACTTTAATCCTAGACTGAAGTAAGGGAAAGAAATATTGTTACTACAATATACTGATTTGCAAAATCCAGCTATTACCTTACTATGTTACACAGAACAGCAGCAGCACAAATAATGCTACAAACTTGGTCAGGAGCCATCCTCAGTTCTCCATGAAGACCATGGAACCTTCGTTTCGATACACCAAAGCATCTTTCAATCACATTGCTAGTTCCCTTTCAATTCGAAGGTCACAACCAACGACATTATGTATGGGATATGCCTGCCCATTGGGTAGATAATTGCTGATCTCTCTATACCAGAGTTACCGAGACCCCTTCCTGGGATGATGCACTCGGTCCGGCCCACCGAGGGATTAAACCATCATCCTGAGGAAGCTTTTTCTCTTTTTCCTTCTCAAGACAGTACGGTAAGACCTCTTTTTTGAGCTGAGCGTGTTGATAGAAAAGAGCTTCTCGAGTTGATTGTATTTCCCTTCTATTCATGCTGAAAGCTGGCTCGTCGCTTTCTCAGAATCAACGACTCTGAAAAGACCTCCTCGCTTGCGTGGTAGGCTGCTGTTTGTTATCGATTGTATTTCTCTTGCATTCATGATGAAAGCTGGCCAGCCGCATTCCACAGAATCAACGACTTTGAAAAGACCAAGCCTTTTGCCTTTCTGTCTTTCAGTGGCCTCCTTTGTATCGGTCTATCTTGGCCCCCCTGTGGCTGCAGGGGATCAGAGTAATAAACTATCTCGACGACTGGTTGGTCTGTTCTGACTGGACTCCAGTGCGATGTGCGTATACCTGTCAGAAGACAGAGTTGCAGCTATCCAGGGTTGCCTCTCCCTGTTTCAAAAGGGATTGCAGGTCACCCTCGTATTGTGCCAGAAACTGTTGGGTCTGATGGCCGCAGCCATTTTGGCCATTAAGCTGGGTCTGCATCGCATGAACCCGCTACAAGCATGGCTCAATGCGTTCCACCTCAACACCAAATGCAACAGACACCGTCGGCTGACTGTGTGTCACGCGTGCTCGGCAGCCCTATGCTGGTGAAGGACGACCTCTCATCTGCGCAAGGGTGGTGATGACAGATGCCTCCAGCTTGGGTTGGGGGGCGGTCTGGGGAGGCAGAGGAGTACACTGGTCCTTGCCGGACCTCTGGACATCCCTGCACGTAAACATGCTGGAGTTGCAAGCGGTCTCCCTTGCTCTCCACCACTTCCTCCCGGTGCTGAGAGGTACACATGTGTTGATCCGGACGGACAACACGACAGTGGTGGCATATGTCAACCACCAGGGTGGCCTACGGTCCCCGGGGTTGCATCGCATGGCCTTCAGGCTACTGAAATGGGCTCAGAGGAACTTGCTGTCCCTGTGGGCGACACATATTCCCAGAGCGGTGAACTGGGCAGCAGACCTCCTCTCCAGGGAGGGTCTGCATCCGTTGGAGTGGCGACTCCACCCTCAGGTAGTGGAGCACATTTGGGAATGGTTCGGGAAGGCGCAGGCCGATCTCTTCGCCTCGGTGGAGATGACGCATTGCCCTCTGTGCAGGCGTCAGTTCTCCTAGTCTCCCCCAGGTGGCCCAGTAGAATCTGGTTCTCGACCCTGTGCCAGCTGTTACACGGCCAGCCCTGGCAGATCCCACTGCGCATGGATCTCCTCAGTCAGATGAGAGGTACTCTTTGGCACCCGGAAACGAGTAGGTTCTGGCTATGGGTCTGGTACCTAAAAGGGACTGCTGATTAGCCTTTGGGCTATTAGATGTGGTTGTGGGTACTTTGCTGAACGCTAGGGCAGACTCCACTAGGTCTTTGTACAACTACAATTGGAGGTATTTCCAAGCTTGGTGTCTGCCTAGAAGCCCTGACCCCATATCTTGCCTTATGCCAGTTATCTTACAGTTTCTGGTAAGAACTGCTTGATGCTGGTAGGTCACCTTTCACTTTCAAGGTGTATTTAGTGGCTATTTCTGCATGCCATGCCACCTTAGATTCGGTGTCTCTGGGTGCGCATTTTTTGGCTACATGATTTCTTAAAGGCGCTCGCGATTACGCCCTCCCAGGTGGACTGTTCTCCCCGAATGGAGCCTTAATCTTGTACTGGAGGCTCTCACGAAGGCCCCGTTTGAACCCTTACACTCCATAGAGTTGAAGTACCTGTCTATGAAGGCAGCCTTACTCGTGGCTATCACCTCCGTTAAGCAGGTCAGTAAGCTGCAGGCACTGTCTGTGCACAGCTCCTGCATGCATGTTTGGGAGGAAGGCAGCAGAGTGTCTCTGCGCACCAACCTTGCTTTCCTCCCAAATACACATACACATAAGGCTGTGATCACAACCCTTTGATCACAGCCTTCCACATTAATCAGTCTGTGGAACTGGAGTCCTTCTATCCAGCCCTGTTTGCTTCAATGGAGGATGAGAGATTGAATTTCCTCTGCCCAGTGCGGTCATTGAGATGCTACGTGGATAGGACTCTGTCTCTCTGTCCAGCTCTCTGTGTCCCTGTCCAGCTCTCTGTCTCTCTGTGCAGCTCTCTCTATGCAGCTCTCTCTGTGTCCATGTCCAGTTCTCTCTGTCCAGCTCTCTGTGTCCCTGTCCAGCTCTCTGCTTCTCCCTGCCCATCCAACCTGCTGAGTGAAATATAAAGTTTATTTTAATTCAATAGATTTATATAAAATAAATTTACTATTTAAATAATGCTTATGAAAGTGGATATTAGTATCAACTGTAATTATATTTTTATTGTCTAAATTAAAGTAGTATAGGCCTACCACTTATGCAGTTTGTTGCGGGAACTGTGAGATTAATTTATCCTATTTTGTTTTTAAAAGGATGAGCTCTTGGAAAAGTCAACGCCATATATTCACAATTAATATTCCAACTTGTACGTTATCATTCTAATAATTTAAACGTTAGCATTATGTTAAGAATAGCTGTGGCAGTACTTCTATGCATTTTAAGTTACAGTAATATTGCCTATACCACAGAGAATATACCTCAACATTTTTTACTTATTTTTTTAATTCTCAACGGAATTTTTTTTATAGTCCTACGAATATTCTTAACGTATTTACAAAGTTAATACTAATAAAACATCTCTCTATATCAACCCATCTAAAACATAAAACATTATCTTACCGTACAGGGATTTAGATAATTTCCCTACCGCTTATCTCAGAAACTTCTCTGACAGAAACTGAAAATAACGAGATTTTCTTGAGCAACGTCAACATGGAGATATGCATGCCAGAAATCCTATCTAAAATGGTGCTGTAGAGAACCCTTTACCCTTAGGGTTCTATAAAGAACCATTTTAACCTAAGGGTTCTTTTTATGGATACCTAAAGGTTCTATATAGAACCTTAAAGAACCCTTTTTTCTTAGAGTGTATTATTAAACAACGCACAAGGTATTTAGAAATCACAGCTTTATTACACCAGCTTTATGATTTCCATTACATGAGAGTAGATGTTAAAACTTCATGCTGATTTGAACTCGGCTCTCGCCAAGATAAGCAGCAACTAAGACGTAACTTTACAGTAAACTAATGTGATCCATCTGCGTCTCCATCCACTTGTGTTTCCTTCCATATGATGATGTAGATATCCTTCTGTCAGGTGTTGATGGCTGAAGTGTAATGCTGGCTCCAGGGATCAGCTTATTTTGCCTCGCTAGCGCATCAGTCCACACAGCGGCTGTGATGCTTGCTCTGGGGATCAACCACAGTGCGGTCTCCCCAGCGCATCAGCATGACAACCGTCTGGATTGAGCTAAATAGGGTACATCTCTGGGGTCTTCAAGTGGCACCTACCATCCTCGTCGACTAGCCCACGACACCTCAAGAGGGCTCGACGGTGATTCTGGCATCCCAGCATCACCCCCTCCGTCCCCCACTCAACTCAGCCCAGCTTACCTACCTGTACATCAGCGTTTCTTTCTTTCTATTGTGCTTGAGATCCCCAGCCAGAATCTTTCCGTTTCAACCACAGTCAGTTGCTGCTCCTCTCTGCTGCTTCAGATAAGTTCTTCGCTGTGCGACACAACTCTTGGCCACTGAATCCGACGTCTCTGAAAAACGGGGTTGTAGAGCGTGCCACAAATCCTCAACAACCCACCTCCACTGGGTGAACCCAGACTCTCTATCCTCGCTGTTCCGCTTCAGTGGCTAGTTGAGCATACCGCAGTTTCTTCCTCTCATACGCCTCATCTACAGCATCCTCTCATGGCACTGTTAACGCACAACATTTACAGGAGCCCTCTGAGAAAACAGCACGAGAACTTTACGCTCAGCTCATTTACATATCAACTCCCACCTTTCCCATTCATTTGCATGATGTCGAGTTAAAAGTCAGGTTTTCTCAAGTAAAATGAACTGAGCTAATGGAAACACGAAAAAGCATTTAGCACAAGACATTTTACTCCAGCAAATGTCTCCAGCTAAAAAAAAGCACACATGGAAATTCCACCTATATTAACTGCATTGGGGTACAAAGGTATTTTTTTTCAGTAGAGTAACGTTCACGATATTGATTATATAATTAAAGAATACATATGGGCTTCCATAGAACAGTGTAAAACACGACCTTATCTATTTTGAGTCACAAATGAGATGCTGTGTAGTTTTATCTGCTTATGTCATATTGGAACTAATAGAGTCCTGAATAAAATAGTTTTCTTATGTTTTTTCTCTTAACACACATTTGTATCGCTGTGTTATTTATGGGTGACCCATGAATACTGGTAGCTATGTTGATGTCTTGGCAATTACCAGCTTTGTAGAGTCACTGATCACACTGATCTACCCCTCTGATCTCACTCTACACACTGATCTACCCCTCTGATCTCACTCTACACACCGATCTACCCCTCTGATCTCACTCTACACACTGATCTACCCCTCTGATCTCACTGATCTACCCCTCTGATCACAGTGATCACACTGATCTACCCTTCTGATCTCACTGATCACACTGATCTACCCCTCTGATCTCACTCTACACACTGATCTACCCCTCTGATCACACTGATCTACCCTTCTGATCTCACTGATCACATTGATCTACCTCTCTGATCACACTGATCTACCCCTCTGATCTCACTCTACACACTGATCTACCCCTCTGATCTCACTGATCACACTGATCTACCCCTCTGATCTCACTGATCACACTGATCTACCCCTCTGATCTCACTGATCTCACTGATCTACCCCTCTGATCTCACTGATCACACTGATCTACCCCTCTGATCTCACTCTACACACTGATCTACCCCTCTGATCTCACTCTACACACTGATCTACCCCTCTGATCTCACTGATCACACTGATCTACCCCTCTGATCACACCGATCTACCCCTCTGATCTCACTCTACACACTGATCTACCCCTCTGATCACACTGATCTACCCTTCTGATCTCACTGATCACACTGATCTACCCCTCTGATCACACTGATCACACTGATCTACCCCTCTTATCTCACTGATCACACCGATCTACCCCTCTGATCTCACTCACTGATTTACAGCAGGCTGGATACAGCAGTGTATCCCCAGCTATACCCTTCCATCCCACTGCACTGATGCATTCTGCAAACTTCTTCTTATTAGAATACTGCTTTCTTATTAATTTATTGTAATTCTATATTTGGTAATAATAATAATAATAATAATAATAATAATAATAATAATAATAATAATTTATTATTATTATTATTATTATTATTATTATTATTATTATTATTATTATTATTATTATCTCAGTTTTCTTTTTTTTCGTGTTATTCAGGGCTTCAGTATGCACCAAAGTAAAGAGTTTTTTTTTTTTTGTTTTTTTTTTGTGGGTGATTGAAATGCCTTTTCTAGTAAGCTGCAAGGTTACTGGCTGAAGCAGAATTGCTTGAGACTAGATTCTCATTGGTTACAATTCAACTTTCAATTCATTATTTCGCAGGTCAATCGTGGAGGAATCAATTCACCCAGAAACCCGTCAAGCCTTTCGCATGGATGAATTGACAAATTCATTTCTGAATTGATGGACGAATACATTTATGAATTTGTGCACGAACTGATGAGTTAATTGATGACTAGTTTTGGCACAAATGTCGCTCCATACTAATGCGCGTCTTTGTAGGGGTGGAGTCAGTGTGCGTGCATATTTACTGCTCGGTGGTGCCAGGGTGCGGCAGCTTTAACCTCATTGCGTGCAGGTATTTTAAAGATACAGCGACGGATTTCAAACATCAGAACTTAAAAATCGACTCATCCATATTTAAACGGTGCTGTACTACACTTTGCTACTCGTGGACGATAAAAAAAAAGTAAGTTGCATTTTTTTTTTTTTTTTAAATAAAGTTTAGTTGTTTAAAGCATGGGTGTTGAAGACCCAGGCTTTGTTTACGAAATGAACAAGGCCGATTCAATTGTAACAAATAAACTTTAAATGCGCTGGTGAAATGAATCGAAAATGAGGCAACGTTGTTATATATATATATATATATATATATATATATATATATATATGTATGTGTGTGTGTGTGTTTGAAGAGGTATAACTCCAGTGTACATGAAAAGTTTTGTTTGGAAGTACACAAAAGTCTTTCAATGCAGTTGTATCATTTGAGCCGATGTACTTTATTGCGTTTTAGTGGAGTGCTTTACAAGTAGAAAAGTCTAACTAAACGTAACTTCATTAATGTGATTATATATAATCTTTCTATCACACACAACACAGGTAATTGAAGTAAGCATTGATAATAGTGAGTGAATGTGTGTCCGTCCGTCCCGTCTCCAACCCACCCGTGAAACACAGGTAGTGGTAATAGGATTGTCAATAGTGTGTGTCGATAATAGTGTGTGTGTCCGCGTGTAAATAGCAGGACCCCTTTATGTCGATACAGACTACAAACCTTCCCGACACTCTGTGCGCGCATTATTGTGGATTGTAAACAGGATATCTAGACACCGCACTGTTTTAAAACATAAGCAAGATAAGAAACGTGTTTTTTAAAAAAAATGTTTATTGGAAAAATGTACAATATGCCTCTCGTTTTGAGAGACATTTTTGGGGTTTGTTTTTATTAAATATTTGTACTAATCTAGGGAAAACAAGTCTATAGCAGTACTAATAGAACATAAGAAAGTTTACAAACGAGAGGAGGCCATTCAGCCCATCTTGCTCGTTTGGTTGTTAGTAGCTTATTGATCCCAGAATCTCATCAAGCAGCTTCTTGAAGGATCCCAGGGTGTCAGCTTCAACAACATTACTGGGGAGTTGGTTTCAGACACTCTCAATTCTCTGTGTAAAAATACAGGTCTATAATTTTGGCTATTATTATTATTATTATTATTATTATTATTATTATTATTATTATTATTTATTTCTTAGCAGACGCCCTTATCCAGGGCGACTTACAATCGTAAGCAAATACATTTCAAGTGTTACAATACAAGTAATACAATAAGAGCAAGAATACAATATCTTTTGTTCAAGCAAGGTACAAGTGTGACAAACCAAAATTCAATAATACAGCAGATAATAGTGATAGTTAAATCAGGATATGATTAAATAGTGATAGTTACATCAGGATGTGATTAAATACAAACACGTAAGGCGATGTGATAGTGAAAACCGCATATGACTGGAGACATGCATGTATTCTCTCTCTATTAAATACACACATGCACACACACTGTATTCCAATGGTTTGTAATAGTGTCCGTGGCGATATCTTTAAGACCTGACAGCCCCATAAGCATTGTACTTTATAACTATTACATGAAATATGTACATAATACAGTGTGGCATAGTGGTTAGGGCTCTGGACTCTTGACCGGAGGGTCGTGGGTTCAATCCCAGGTGGGGGACACTGCTGCTGTACCCGTGAGCAAGGTACTTTACCTAGATTGCTCCAGTAAAAACCCAACTGTATAAATGGGTAATTGTATGTAAAAATAATGTGATATCTTGTAACAATTGTAAGTCGCCCTGCATAAGGGCGTCTGCTAAGAAATAAATAATAATACTTGAACTGCTGCAGTAACATTAAATAGCATTAATTAAATTATAACAAATCACGTTATGTACAATGAAGGGAACCTATACTGTGTCACCCGAATGCTTCTAAAGTCAGCAAAAACATGCATTATGTTTTCCCTTCGTTGTAAATAAAAATGTGATTTGGTATAATTTAATTCTAGCACTATTAATAAACGAATCATGCAGCATGGTTCTAACAGCAGTTTTTACATCTAATGTAAATGTTCTAATAGTTCAAGTGCAATACTTATGGGCTGTCAGGGCTTGTTTTTAAAAAAAAAAAAAAAACACGCCACATGGTTGTATACAAACCAATGGAATACCTTGTATGTGGGTAGAGTAAGCCTTTCTGTGGACAAATCACGTTAATTCAAACGTGCCTGGTCTAAGCGGTGGCGAGTGTGTGTGTGTGTGTGTGTGTATATATATATATATATATATATATATATATATATATATATATAATATATATATATATATATTAGATAGATATAGATACAGAGATATAGACATGAGCAGTGAGAAAATTCAGCTCACCGCTTACCTCTTGACTGGAGGGTTGTGGGTTCAATACCAGGTGAGGCACACTGCTGCTGTACCCTTGAGCAAGGTACTTTACCTAGATTGCTCCAGTAAAAACCCAACTGTATAAATGGGTAATTGTGTGTAAAAAATAATGTGATATCTTGTAACAATTGTAAGTCGCCCTGGATAAGGAAAGAAAGGATATTCCCGGCAAGTCCTTTAACATACATGATTTTAATAAGTTTTCTGTTTGTTTTTTAGTTCACATTTACTTATTAACCTTCATACAATTCCTTGTGGTTTGTTAAAAAAAGACTGCGGTGAAAACATAACTATACTGAGAGGAAAATATCGGGGACTGAAAAGGGGCCTAGCATAGTGAAAGGGGATAAGAGATCGATGGTGTGGAAAGCCGGATATACTGTTTTCAAATACAGTACAAACATGTTTTGCTTAACTCAGTTTAGTACAGTTTATTTACATCTGAAGTTTGCCTCCGCACACTGTTGAACACTGAGTAGTAGCTCATCTGTTAATCTTATCTCGTCGTAGAATGCCTGCTAATGCCTGATGCGGAGGGTCTTATTGCTTATATACTTAAATGTTGCAGCACAATTATCTGTAATTTTTATTGATTTTAACTGAATTTATTTAGGTTCTTCTTTTTTACGTATCCTTTCACATAAGCACTCTAAAACGAACGTTCTATAAATATAGGCCTCCATAACAAAAATATGTATTATTATTGCTGCTACTTCTACTGAAAGGTCACCCTTTTCCAGACCTCTTCCGGCAGTGAAATAAAAACAATTAAAACAGTTATTTAATTTTATTTTTTGTTTTCAAAATCTTTTTACATTTTATTCTTCCTAAAGTAGAAGGGACCTTTTTTTTGTTAAATCGTTTGGTTTTATTGGTTAGTGTTTTTTTTCTTTTCTCTTTTGTTCTCCCTGCACTTCCATTTGTTTGCAAGTGTAGGAGGGCGGCCATTTTGCCTTTGTTTGTGTTTTGTTTTGTTTCTGTGTACTGTTCCCTTCATTTAAACAATTTACATTTCTTTGCTCAATTTTTTTTTTTTATTAAAAAGCACTTTTTTGTTACTTTTAATCTCAAAACTGTTTTAGTTTTTAAAATAATTTAGTTTAATCCCCTGCTTCTGCCTTATGCAGAGTGGGGGAAGGGCAGACATATTTGCTCTGCCCTATTTCCTTATTTTTTAGTTAAAGGTTTTTAAAATAATTACCTTCAACTTTGTTTTGTTTTTTCATTGTTTATTTTTCTTTTAAGAAAAGGAATTTTTTTAATAACATAATTCATCAGTATTTCTTTTGTCTTTGTGCCCCTGCACTGCTCATTATTTGCGTGTAGGTGGCTGTTTGTTTTTTTGTACAGTGTGAGTGTACCCCTGCTCTGTGAGCTTTTGTCAGTGCAGGGGTGTGTCTGTGTATTTGTTTCTTTATTACAAATGAAAAATAAAATAAATACATAAATAAGAGAGAGAGAAAGAAAGAAAGAAAGAAATGAGCGAGCACAGGTGGCGACGAGCAGAGCAGCCCCCCCCCCCCTTTCAAAAACAAGGGGGGGGGACAAGCAGCGGGCGGCAAAGCCCACCTCTGCAACAGCTGGTGGTGGGTCTGGGGGAGTCCCAGAAAAACAGACTCTCGCTGGAACCCCCTGTGAGGCAGGGCGGTAAATCATCCCGTAAAACTAAGCACCTCACCCTCTGGGAGAGGAGCAAGGCGCTACATCCCCACTGCCGCAACAAGGCAGGGGTCCGCCTCCAGTAGCATCAGGGGGAAAAACAAGGCACAGGTGCGCCTTCCCACGTGTGCACACAAGTGCACAAAAACTGGCCTTGCACTTGGGGTCCTGCAAAACAAAAGCAACTGCCTCAGTGTACCCCTCTTCTGGTGATGAGGGTCCCGGCCCTTGTGCTGCCGCAGAGGGGGAAAAAGATCATCCCCCAAGGTGGTTCAGGGCTCCGCTGAGGAAGAGGCTCCCTAAGAGAGGCCGGAGGTAGGGGGGGGGGGGACCCTGAGGGGCAGGCAGCACCCTCGGGGTAGATCCCCTCCCGAAAACACAAGAGACCCTGAAGCCGACCCTGAATCTACCACAGAGGGGCCAGCTGCAGCGGGGGTCGCCGAGGGGGCCCAGGAGGGGCCCCCAAAAGAACAACTGCCTCAGGCTCCATCCCCTTCCAGCAGTGACATGGGTCCTGAACCCTGTGTTGCCGAGGAGGGGGTGGAAGAAACACCTCCGCAGGCGTGGGCTCTGCAGACAACACGGAGCCCATGCAAGCAACCCCCACTGAGGGGCCAGAGGTAGCAGAAGAACCAGAGAGCGCACAAGGTAGTGCTCTTGGGGGAGATCCCCTCCCCCGGAACAGAAAGACCAGAAAACCGGTCCCCAGCCCACCACTGAGGGGGCACAGGAAGGGCCCCTGAAAGAACAACCGCCTCAGGTTGCCCCCTCTGCTGGCAACAAGGGTCGTGGCCCTTGTGCTACCACTTGGGGGAGAAACTTAACCAACGTCTGAGGCGGTCCCGGGCTCTGCAGAGATGGCGGAGCCTGGTCCAGTGACTGCCACTACCCGACCAGAGGGAGGGGAAGAACCTGAGAGGGTAGATCCCTCCCCTCCCTCCGCGGACTGAGGACGGGCCTGAGACCATCCACCACAGGGACAAGGTACAGCTGCCCCTGGACAAATGGGGGAGAGGATTTTCAGAGGATTCTAAACTCTGTGAGATCCTTCCGCAGGGCCAGCCACACCAATAAAACTTCAGGCTTGAACATGCACATTCGAGCCCGTAAGTTACACAACCGGTTGGTGAACTTCGGGAGAACTCGGGATCTCCTGTGAGTGTCGCCAACAAATCGTAACAGAAGACCATGTATCACATCGGTAATGTGAACGTCAAGGGGTGCAAGGACCGTTTTTGCAGGGCCCTGGTAATCACCTATCTGAAAAAAGGAGGTTACTCTGTGTGCTTCCTGCAGGAAACCCACACAACTCCAGAGGCTAAAGCCAACTGGCTTCTGGAGTGGGGGCGTGGAGGGGGGAGTGTTGTTCCGCCACCTCACTGAATCGTCTTGTGGGGTGTCGACACTCTTCTCCCGATCCTTTCTTCCCATGGTACTCTGTGGTAAACGTCGTGCCGGGCCGTCTGTTACACCACCGGATCCAGGACGGAGACGCTATCGTTCACCTCTTGAACATGTACGCTCAGTCTGGGGGTCCAGTTGTTTCGCTGGATGTCGACCTACATGACCAACATCAGCGCCGACGAGCTTGTGGCCCTCGGGGTGTGGGGGGAGGGGGGGGATTTCAAATGCACCCTCGAGGGCGCGGACTGGATGGGGCAAGAACCCTACCCGTTCTCGTCGGCAGCTCTGAGGGAGCTGATCACTCTGCGCTCTCTGGTCGATATCTGGCGATGGCAACACCCGGACGCCTCCACCTTCACTGACACCAGGGTGAGGGAGGGGCAGGTGTCTCGGTCCCGGATTGACAGGTTCTTCGTGTTGCGGAACCACGTGCATTGCGTTTGCTCCTCCGACATAAGGCCGCCACCGTTCACGGACCACAGCCAGCTGTCCAATTTATTTTCACAAGCACAGTTTATTTTAGACGCGCTATTTAAAACTTTTCTTTTTTCACAGTAAAATAGGTTTAAAAGGCACTGCATATCAACAGGACACTCGGTACTGCATCTCCAGCCCTGCTCCACCCCTTATTCTCTGTTTTTTTCACATACCTCTTCATAGTCGTGCATACCGATTTAAATCATCTCCTTATCACTCGTTTTATCACCGAACTCCTCAATAATGCAATCCAAGTCATTTATTTTATTACTATGACATCTCGCAAAGCTCAGCAAATGTCCATGATATTCTTTGAGGGCTGGATTTGGAAGCAGCTATCTTGTTTATGTCTGTGTTATCTCTGTGGTGCCGGGGCTATGTGTATTGCTCAGATCCACCCCTTTTTTTCGGCTTCTTTCAGCTCCTATCGGTCTCACTCGGCCATTGAATGGTTTTATCTGCTTTTTCTGGAGAAAAAACAACTAGAGACCTTTGTTATACGTCTTTTTGATCATGTCGGACAGAGTCCGACATTGGAACGGAAAGGGTTAAATCTGTATTCATATTTATACTAACTAATGTTAATTAGAATAAGTTTATATAATCATGCAATGCTGGCTCTGAGGATCAGCCTTGATTTGGCCGCCCCAGCGCATCAGCATTCACAACGTCAGAATGAATTTATTTATTTATTTATTTATTTATTCATTCATTTATATGTTATGTATTTATTGGAGTTAATTAGCTTTTTCTTTTCTGTTGAATCCCGCTGGCATAATCATGTTCAGTCTATTTATCCATGTACTTTCATTTATTCTTCTATATGTCGCATTGTCTAATGTTAGCTGCTCTAATACTATAAATTATATTTATAATCATTTGTCATGTCCTTGACTGGTGAAGTGCTGAACTATTGGTTCATTAATTTTCTTAATTCTAATTAATGAAAGGTGGTTCTGAATTATTTTATATAAAGTAGTTCCAGTCTCTCCAACATATTTTATTTAATCACATTTTTCATAGGCTATTCCATAAACATTGCTATTTTTACAATAGGTATTAGTTTTCAGTGGATATGTGGTGTTCTTCTGTTTTTATTATTTTTATTATTATTATTATTATTATTATTATTATTATTTATTTATTAGCAGACACCCTTATCCAGGGCGACCTTACAATCGTAAGCAAATACATTTCAAGTGTTACAATACAAGTAATACAATAAGAGCAAGAAATACAATAACTTTTGTTCAAGTGTGACAAACCACAATTCAATAATACAGCAGATAATAGTGATAGTTACATCAGGATATGATTAAATAGTGATAGTTAAATCAGGATATGATTAAATACAAAGTACTACAGGTTAAACACTTGGCAGATTACAGTATTCTGAAGTACAGGATTAAATGCAGTAAAATAGGGGGCAGATAAGAGCAAAATAAAGCACATTTACATGAAGGGTGATAGTGTCCCAGGATACAAACAGAGGAGTTCTACAGGTGCTCCTTGAAGAGGTGAGTCTTAAGGAGGCGCCGGAATGTGGTCAGGGACTGGGCAGTCCTGACATCTGTAGGAAGGTCATTCCACCACTGCGGAGCAAGGGTGGAGAAGGAGCGGGCTCTGGAGGCAGGGGAGCGTAGCGGAGGTAGAGCTAGTCTTCTAGTGCAGGCGGAGCGGAGAGGTCGAGTGGGGGTGTAGGGAGAGATGAGGGTCTGGAGGTAGCTGGGTGCAGTCTGGTCAAGGCATCTGTAGGCTAGTACAAGAGTCTTGAACTGGATGCGAGCGGTGATCGGGAGCCAGTGGAGCGAGCAGAGTAGTGGAGTAGCGTGGGTGAAGCGAGGCAGAGAGAACACCAGGCGGGCAGCAGAGTTCTGGATGAGCTGGAGCGGATGGGTGGCGGACGCAGGGAGGCCAGCCAGGAGGGAGTTGCAGTAGTCTAGGCGGGAGAGTACCAGGGCCTGGACCAGGAGCTGGGTAGCATAGTTGGTGAGGAAGGGTCGGATTCTTCGGATGTTGCTCAGGAAGAATCGGCAAGTGCGTGCCAGAGTGGAGATGTGCTGGGAATAAGAGAGGCAGGGGTCCAGGGTGACTCCAAGGTTCTTAGCTGAGGAAGAGGGAGAGAGTGTGGTAGATTCCAGAGGAACAGAGATAGAGAGAGGGGAGAGGAGGAGGGAAAGAAAAGGAGGTCAGATTTAGAGAGGTTGAGTTTGAGGTTGAGTTTTATTATATTCTTTACTTTTTTCCATGTATTTACACACTTTACATGTACTAGTGCAAGTATTTGTAGAACCTATGCTGTTAGTTATTCTTTTATGCTTACTGTGAACTAAAATATCGCCTAAATTAACTTCTCTTTTGAATGCTACAACTGGGGCAATTTATCCGCACCCCATTCATATATATATATATATATATATATATATATATATATATATAATATAAAATATAATATGTACACACACACACACACACAAATATATTTATATTATACACACACACAAGGATGCATGCGTCAGTCTAAAACCTGTGCAGCACACGTCAAGTGAGCAGCACAACACATATGAGGATTAATTTCATGGTATGAATAGCAGAATGATGCAGATTCTGTAAAATTAGTTTTCCCGAGGAAGTTACTTGGTGAAGCCCAGCAAACATATTTTGCCTCACTGAAACAAAAGACTTATGTTGGACTTTGTCAAGATTCAAAAGCATGACTTGCAACAGTGAATTGTTTATGGAAAGAAAAACCCACTTTTGTTGGTACGTATTTTATTAATGTAAGAAAAGTAAAAATTTCACAGGCTTAGTTTTAAAGTAAAAAAAATAAATAATAGAATTGTATTTTTTGTTCGAAATCCCAGAAAACTAGCATCACTTAGCTACCATTATTTAATATTAATGCGTGGAATAAATTAGCAATAATACCTTGTGATATTTCTAGCTGCGAGACACACACAACTTAGTTTATAGAAAAACTGAGAGCTCTGATGGGCTAAATAGCTTATTCCAGTCAATGTCTTCTCGTTTAGTTTTGTAGTATTTTTTTATTCATATTTATTTATTTTTGGTAACAGAAAATGATAGGGAAATGGGATGGTGTATTGCATTCTGAAAGTATTCTGTAATATTACTGTCTTTGTAATATTGTATTGCATACATCAATAAACGCTAATAAATAAAAATAAATGGAGTTCCAATGTGTTTATATAATATGGAGGCTGTGTGGTCCAGTGGTTAAAGAAAAGGGCTTGTAATCAGGAGGTTCCCGGTTCAAATCTCACCTCAGCCACTGACTCATTGTGTGACCCTGAGCAAGTCACTTAACCTCCTTGTGCTCCGTCTTTCGGGTGAGACGTAGTTGTAAGTGACTCTGCAGGTGATGCATATTTCACACACCCTAGTCTCTGTAAGTCGCCTTGGATGAAGGCGTCTGCTGAATAAACAAATAATAATAATAATAATATATTGTGACAGAGAAACCGCACCCTGCTATATTTTTTGCCTTTTTTTAATAACTTTTTCAACATCAAGTCTAAAATGATTTTAAGGATATAATTGAGCTATCCTGAATGTGCTACCCACCCAGTCTCTGTGAACAACAAACAAGTGGACTATGTTTGGTCTCAACATTGTTGACTAAACGGACACTACGTCTATATAATATAACAGCAAGCATTCCACCATGCTGTAGCATTAGTAACTCTGTATTGGCCTCTTATGCACTTTGCAAAAAAGGTATTTTGCAGCCATTTAACATGTAATGGACCTAAGATCCAAAGTATCATGATAGTATTACATATCAGGATACTGTGCATGGTATCGTATCGAGGCTCCTGAAATGAGGTATCACAGAACACTATATATATAATATTACATACAAACACATACATTTGTGTGTGTAACTGTTACAAAACAAACATTAGAACAGCTTGCATAAATGAAATCTAAAATGAATTATAAATGAAATGGTTACATTGTGTAAACTTTTGGTATTATAAGCTTATTACTAGAGATTCTGTGTCCTTTCAATAGTAAAACCACCCCAGCTATTAAGGCCAGATTTTGTCAGCCCCTTCAATGGTTCTATTAGCACTGTGTTTAAATAAATAAATACATGGTTGGAATGTTTTTTTTTTTTTCAGCAGCTACTAAACAGATGCCCATGTGATGCCATGGACAGTGTGGAGATGGAATCTGTCCCAATTAAAGAGGAGTTCCCTGAACTTGTCCCCTTTAGTGTGGAGTTCTCTGGGCTGGCTTCCCTCCCAGTTAAACAGGAGCTCTATGAGGTGCAATGTGACAGCAGTCAGCCAGAGGTCTCTGAGATTAAAGCTGAGCACAATGAATTGGAGATCCCCCAGACAGAAGAACTGCTTCCTGTGAAACAAGAGGTACTGGAAATTAAACAGGAGTGTCTGACAGTAGAGTTTGACCATATGGAACCAGGGAAGGAAGAATCCGAGGACTTCAAACCAAACATCCCTGAGCTGAAGTCTGTACGCCTGCGGGAGTGTAGCGTGGTGGTGGAGAGGATCTGCATGAGAGAGCGAGGCACTGGAGAGGAAGACTCTCCCAACAGCACGCAAGGAGGTGGAAAGGAAGGTGGGCGGTCATATTCAGAATACAGTCTAGCAGGTGAGTGACTCCCAGTAGCTGTGACATTGTCATTCTAGGTTGCGTGATATCCACAGTGTGCTTGAGACGGAGGGAGCATATAGATAAGATTACTTGGTATTTGTTTTTCCACTACCACTCCAACCAGATCAAGACGGGACTCAGAACTGGTGAACTTGAAATATAGATATAATGTTGTCATTGTTTGGGGATGGGGCGGGATAGAAATAAACCTGAATTGTTGTAGGAGAACTTTGAAATAGATTTTGATCTCAGGGCTCAGTTTCACCAACATTAGTCTTTACTGACATTGCTTTGGTTTTAAGTTTGTTTGCTTTTATAAACTGGTGTAACCCAATGCAAGCCTGCACAGCTAAATTCACATGCTTTAATCCACTCTACCACCTAGCCACATTTCATAACAGGCAGCCCCTCATACTTTCTTTCCTATTCATATTTTCTAGGTTCCAGTCCCACAGCTAAAGCAAGGATGGGCAGTGGAGAATATCCTGACAGTAGGAAAGGTTTCACCCAGTTAGGGCATTTTGAAAAACACCAACGAATTCACACAGGAGAGAAACTGTATCGCTGCTCTGACTGTGGGAAGAGTTTCAGGGATTCGGGAATTCTAAAAGCACACAAGCGAATTCACACAGGAGAGAAACCGTACCTCTGCTCTGACTGTGGTAAGAGTTTCAGACAGTCAGCACACCTTGAAAAACACAAGCGAATTCACACAGGAGAGAAACCGTATCGCTGCTCTGAATGTGGAAAGAGTTTCAGTCGTTCAGAACACTTGAAAAAGCACCAGTATATTCACACAGGCAAGAAACCGTATCGCTGCTCTGAATGTGGGCAGAGTTTCAGGGAATCGGGAAATTTGAAAGCACACCAGCGAATTCACAAAGGAGAAAAACCATATTGCTGCTCTGACTGTGGGAACCATTTCAGAATGTCAGAATACCTGAAAAGACACCAGCGTATTCACACAGGAGAGAAACCGTATTCCTGCTCTGACTGTGGGAAGAGTTTCAGGGAATCAGGAACTCTGAAAAAACACCAGCGAATTCACACAGGAGAAAAACCATATTGCTGCTCTGACTGTGGGAAGAGTTTCAGACATTCAGAAAACCTGAAATTACACCAGCGTATTCACACAGGAGAGAAACCGTATTTCTGCTCTGACTGTGAGAAGAATTTCAGACATTCAGGAGATCTGAAAAAACACCAGAGAATTCACATAGAAGAGAAACTGTATTGCTGCTCTGACTGTGGGAAGAGTTTCAAGCATTCAAGACAGCTGAAAACACACCAGGGAATTCACAGAGGAGAGAAACCATATTTCTGCTCTGACTGTGGGAAGAGCTTCAGACAGTCACAACACCTAAAAACACACCAGCGAATTCACACAGGAGAGAAACCTTATTGCTGCTCTGACTGTGGGAAGAGTTTTAGAGATTCAGGCGACCGGAAAAAACACCAGCGAATTCACAAAGGACAAAAACCTTAAAGCGCATGTTCAATTGGGACTTTTCACTCATCCAGGGGGGAAAAACATCTTGCATTATGAGTTCCTGTTTAATAATAATTGTTCTATATCACTCTTAAGAGCATGTATTTTAAATGGTAAAGATGCACTTGGAGTAGTGGTTAGGGCTCTGGACTCTTGACCGGAGGGCCATGGGTTCAATCCCAGGTGGGGGGCACTGCTGCTGTACCCTTGAGCAAGGTACTTTACCCTGATTGCTCCAGTAAAAACCCAACTGCATAAAGGGTAATTGTATGTAAAAGTAATGTGATATCTTGTATCAATTGTAAGTCGCCCTGGATAAGGCCGTCTGCTAAGAAATAAATAATAATAATAATAATAAAGTGGCCGATGACGCAAACATGTCTAGTTTAACTCTGCCAATGCAGACAGAGCCTGGGAGCAGGAATATGCAGAAAGGAAACTATTCCGCAGCTTATCTGATGTACCAGTCAGGAGAAACCTGTAACTCGTGTGGTAAATGAGTTTCAGGGTTTAGCATTTAAACTTGATTAATCTGAAAATAAATAAATTGATTGGAACGAGTATCCTGACCCGGTATATAGCATCCAGAGACGAGACTGCACCGTCCTTACTGGGCAATCAGCTGGATGATTTGACTTGTAAATTCATCACGTTTCTAGAACTAATGAAAAAATGATAATGTCCTGTGGCTGAATCACTGAATATTGTGCAACGTGTAGCTTTGCACTGTGCATTGTCCATGCTTTTATTTGAGCTTGCTTTTAAACTGCCCTAACTAATGCAAGTGTAGCAAGCATGTGTACGGATCTTGGGTACAGAGAGGCATACAGGTTTTACACTCTTGTGACGAATTACAGTTAATTACTATTAATGGATTAAGCTATCATTACAGAGCACAAAAATATAGGCTAAAATGCAGTCTGGTAATAGAAATAAACATGTGTGTGTTTTTTTTTGGGGGGGGGGGGGGGGTCTAAAGATTTTGCAAGGGATTTATTTACCTTTTAGTAAATGAGGATGTTTGTGTAATCAGAATTCTAATGAGACTTCACTGTACAATTTAACCCCTTTTAAGGACCAAGCGTTTTTTAGTGGGATGCTCCCCAAGACCACTTCTTTTTTTTTTGGCTGTATCTGACTCTCTTCCTAGAAAAAAATTATTAAAATCTTTTTTTTTTTTACAATGGAATCTTGGTGTCCTTTTCTTATATATAAACATAAAGTACTTAAACCATACAAATGTGTCCCTTTTTTCTTTCAAAATGATTTACTTTTATTTAAATTAAGTATTATTTTATTATTATTATTATTATGTATTCTGCTTCGAGATACATGTATAAAACATGCTATTCTGTGACCTGAGGGGACCTTACAGTACTGAAAGTTTAGTTGAAAAATATTGATGTTTGGGCAAATTACAAGACAATTTGCTGAACATGAGTGAGAGGTGCAGTGTACGATAATGTGTACAATAATTATTACTTTTTATATAGCTTATATGCACATGCCTTCCTCTAATGGATCCTCTAATGTTGGCACACGAGAGTATAGAAGGCTTGGGCGTCAAACTCCAGTTATTTTGCTCTTAATATCCTGTTTAAAACTTTCATTTTGAATGACAAACGGCACAGAAGGACAGCACTGCACAATTACATTAAAATACAATTCATTGTTAAATGGCAGAAAAATATGCCTAAGCTTTTATTTGTTACTGTATTCCATCAGTTTGCAAGAACCGGCACAGTTCATTCAAATACAATAACATCTCAAAGCTGTTTCTCATACAGTGCACCTTACCAAACAAAAAGTTTATTTTTGACTGAATTAAATAGTTAGATTAAAAAATCCTGCCTGTTACACAATACGAAATAGCAATAGCAAAACTGGATTCGAAAACGCTACATATTGCTTGAAATGTATAAGTACAACTTCTTTTAAGTAACAGTCCCCTTTGCCTCGAATGTCTTTTTCAATACAGCTATGGTCGAAAGTTTTGCATCACCTAGAATTTTAGCATTGAGACCATTTAAAAAAAAAAAATACAAATATCTGTAAGAACATAATTTTAATATTTTATTTAACATCATCTAATCAATAAAACTACAAAATAAAGTGTCTACCTGAAGCCATAAGTATTTCATGCTAGATTTTGAAATGTCACATTTTTCAATTTGTCAGTTTTTTGTTAAGTATATGGAAAACTACAAATTATGGTATGTAATTTAATATGTTAATGTAACATTATTCAGCAGGTTTCATTCAACGTTACGAAGCAAAATTACTTCATTCTATTGGGTGATGCAAAATCTTTGGCCACAGCTGTAAGAGTTTTTTTTTTTTTTATCCTGCAAAACTCACCAACATCAGAATCCTGCTCAGGCACTCATGAGTTGATACGGGGTCAGGCTTGTTTCTGGCAGTTCAACTCTTCAGTACATGTTTGTTCTCCAAAAAGGTGAATAATTGTGCTCCTGTAAAATCGTACCTTCTACAAATCACATCATCAGAATAGGGAGCAAGTCTCAACTCAGAACTGCGGGATCTACTCACTCTTCTGGGAGGATCATGGTCCAGGATATCTCCCTCCTCTTGATGTACAGTCCACACAAGCACACCGAAGCCTGGCCTCTTCTTGGAGCAACAATAGACTACAAATGTGATTTATGTTTTTCCACCAGTAAGTAACCTATCTTGTTCAACAAAATACTTAATTACTGGACAATTAAACATACTATTTGTAGTGTTGGCTTAAATACGTGTCTAAATGCAGAAATTACACTAGCAAATGATACATCTCATTCTCCACCTGATCTGAGGCACATCGGAATATAAGAAAGTTTACAAACGAGAGGAGGCCATTCGGCCCATCTTGCTCGTTTGGTTGTTAGTAGCTTATTGATCCCAGAATCTCATCAAGCAGCTTCTTGAAGGATCCCAGGGTGTCAGCTTCAACAACATTACTGGGGAGTTGGTTCCAGACCCTCACAATTCTCTGTGTAAAAAAGTACCTCGTATTTTCTGTTCTGAATGCCCCTTTATCTAATCTCCATTTGTGACCCCTGGTCCATGTTTCTTTTTTCAGGTCGTAAAAGTCCCCTGGGTCAATATTGTCAATACCTTTTAGAATTGATCTTCTTTGCTCAAGACTGAATAGATTCAATTATTTTAGTCTGTCTGCATACGACATGCCTATTAAACCTGGGATAATTCTGGTCGCTTTTCTTTGCACTCTTTCTAGAGCAGCAATATCCTTTTTGTAACGAGGTGACCAGAACTGAACACAATATTCTAGGTGAGGTCTTACTAATGCATTGTAGAGTTTTAACATTACTTCCCTTGATTTAAATTCAACACTTCTCACAATATATCTGAGCATCTTGTTAGCCTTTTTTATAGCTTCCCCACATTGTCTAGATGAAGACATTTCTGAGTCAACATAAACTCCTAGGTCTTTTTCATAGTTCCCTTCTTCAATTTCACTATCTCCCATATGATATTTATAATGCACATTTTTATTGCCCGCATGCAATACTTTACACTTTTCTCTATTAAATGTCATTTGCCATGTGTCTGCCCAGTTTTGAATGCTGTCTAGATCATTTTGAATGATCTTTGCTGCTGCAACACTGTTTACCACTCCTATTTTTGTGTAATCCGCAAATTTAACAATTTTGCTTACTAAATCATTAATGTAGATTAAGAATAGCAGAGGACCTAATACTGATCCCTGTGGTACACCACTGGTTACCTCGCTCCATTTTGAGGTTTCTCCTCTAATCAGTACTTTCTTTTTTCTACATGTTAACCACTCCCTAATCCATGTGCATTCATTTCCTTGAATCCCTACTGCGTTCAGTTTGAGAATTCATCTTTTATGTTGGACTTTGTCAAAAGCTTTCTGGAAATCTAAATAAACCATGTCATATGCTTTGCAGTTATCCATTGTCGATGTTGCATCCTCAAAAAAATCAAGCAGTGGCAGAAGACAAGCTGCCAACCGCGCCTCTGCCAGAACACATTTAAAGGAAAACAATAACAAAAACATATGGCTTTGCCGTTATATTTATAAATACATATGAATAAATCAGAATACAAACACAAACACAAAATAGTAAACTGCACAGGGGCAGAGGGGTACCCAGTTCTAAAATAAATCAACAAATACCTTTGTTTTTAAATAACTAAACTAAAAAAAATGATTTATGGCAGGGCTTTGCCCTGCCCCCTTTTCATGTGCAGGGCTCCTTACCATGTCACACTGTTATATAGCAACCATGACCCTATCTGCACTCTGTAAGGAGTTATAAGCTAGTTTTGCATTTGACCTTAAGGCAATTTTTGAATGGAGCATATATGGGTTCATTTGTGTATTCTATAGTAACTATGACACTCTCTAAACTCTCAAAGGATTTTTAAACACGTTTTGCATTTGAGCTTTAGCAGTCATATGTGCAATTTGATCATAGCTCAAATTTGATTGGCTCACGGGGGGCATGTTTTTTTGTTATGTAGCGAGTTGCTTTGAATAAACTTGATAGACAACCTTGCCAAGGCTATGTATGCAAGGTTTTGCTTAAATCGGCATAACGGTTTCAGTGAAAAAGATGTAGTATGTGCCCCAATTTTCACATCTGTACCATAAGCGGTTTTGGACAAGAAGATTTTTTTTAAATTGGCCAAAATTCATCAAAAATCCAGTATGGCCGCCAAATCATGTTACTTATGACCTTCATTTTCGGTATAACACAACTTCCCCTTGGTGCCTCCTCGTTTTGGAACAAATGGCGCTCCATACTAATGGAGGTTTTTGTAGGGGTGGAGTCAGTGGCTGTGTTCCATTTCAAAACCTCGCCCCTACACCCTACTTCCCTTCAAAGTGATCACTTCCAGGAGTGATTACTTTGAAGGGGAATAGGGCGTAGTGATCGCAAAAGTGTTTCAGTTGAAACACACTTCAGCGTCATCATTCACAGCCAGGAAAAGGCATCATCATTAATCAGCAATGGAAATGTGTACAGACAAGAAGATGTGAACTCGGGAGGTCATTGTCATTTTTGTGTATATATATATATATTATATATATATGTGTGTGTGTGTGTGTGTGTGTGTGTGTAAGAGAGCTGTTAAATATTGCTATGCTTAAAGTAGCTATCCATTTTAAAGCGCATACTAATACTAATAAAACATTGACTTACTTTTCGTGTTGTCTGTAATATGCGTGCATGTGTCTTTTTTGGGGGATGGCAAAGTGTGTGTGTTGTTTTTTTTTTTTTGGGGGGGGGGGCGGTGGTACTTGGTTATTAGCAGAACTACAATAAAAAAAAAAACGTTAGCTAGTTATTTATCAATTAAGTTATTTTTATTTTAATGTCCTCTGCTATCCAGAGTCTTGGCGCTCAAAATGAAATGCGAGCGCCGAGACTGGAGAGCAGAGAAAAAATAGAGATAATTGCTGTAGCCGCAATAGCCATCGCTATATTTTTTAATAAATGAAAATCGGAAGATGGGATCTGCAATCTGAAGGAGAGCTTATCACCGTCGTCGTGCAGGGGCATTAATGAGGTTGGCCAGAGAAGTAAGTTGTTAGTTAATTAATTAAGTAAGTAAGTAAGTAAGTAAGTGTGTGTGTGATTTTATGAAGTGTTTTATTATTATTATTATTATTATTATTATTATTATTATTATTATTATTATTTATGAACCTGAGCAGCCCTATATACAAATGTACCATGGCTTGATACTTGTGTACCACTGGATTTTGAAAACAAGCTAATACGATATAATGTTATCAGTGTGAAAGTACAATGGTACTGTATAATATATAATATAATACATGTTTCATAGGGGAGTGAATCTAGTTTGGATCTTCACTACAAAAAGATATACCAATAAATCATAAAGTAATAATCATAATAATGAGTATTGTCCTATGGTAAATAAATGCTATGTATAATACTGTCTATTAAACCAGGTGGAAGATATACATAATAAAAGAGAAAACTGTAAAACCAGGCTGAATTAACCCACGTATAAAGAGTATTAAAAATGTAATTCCGATTGTTATTCCTCTTTTTAAGGGAGACTCAGCCAAGAAGGCATCAATACCAACATACACGCTGAACAAAATACTAATTACTAATATTAACCAATACAACTGAGATATGTAAATATACAATAAAAAAATCAAACAATTAAAAGTGAATATAGATATTAAATATTAAAAAAAATGTTTTAAAATTAAACACTGTCATCAAATTCACTTTTCAGGGATTTAGTCTGCAGAGCTACATAAGCTACACAAGGCTTAACTGCAGTGTGCCAATTCTGCGTCTCTTTTTTGACGTTGAGCGGGACACTCGGCCTCACTTCCGCCTCAGAAGGGAGTCGCTCAGTGCCTTGTTTGGCCTTCTCAGTGGGGAGAGGCGTCACGGCTGGGGCCATCAGCTGGATGTCTTAATTATTTTTGTTTTGGCTAGCCTGTGGAACATCCTACAGGGTTGTGGCAGCAGCCTTTTCTATTCCTCGGACCACAGTGCACAGAGCGGTGCACAACATCGCGGAGGAGCTGATGTAAATCCTTCCTCAAGTAATCAGGCTCCCAAAACAAGAGGAACTCAGCACGGTGGGAGAGGGATTTGGACGGCTCACCAATCATCAAGCATTCCAGAAGGCTGTGGGGGCAATTGATGGGTGTCACGTCCGCATTAAAGCTCCAGGCCAGGCCACTGTGCAGTGCTATTTTAATCGCAAGTTATTTTATTCTGTTCAGCTCCAAGCGATTTGTGACCACACAGGACGGTTCCTGGATGTGTTTGTGGGTTACCCTGGGTCAGTGCATGACTCCAGGGTACTGAAGAACAGCCCTGTGGACACCAGGGGGCTGTACCCTCCACCAGGGTTCTTCTTGTTGAGAGATGGTGGGTACCCCTGTCTGAAAGAGCCAGTGTGCCTGATCACACCATACAAGGAGCCTGTGCAAGGCAGGGTTCAGGCCCGCTTCAACCGCCATCATTCCAAGGCTCGTTCCATCATAGAACGAGCCTTTGGGATGATGAAAACCCGATGGAGGGCCATTTTCTTTAAAGCCCTGGAAGTTCACCCATCATTTGCCCCAAAAGTGATAGCAGCATGTACCATCTTGCACAATGTGATCCTGGCTCATGGCGACCTCCTGCTGACGGAGCCCACTGAGGGGGAAGACAACATGGCACCTGTTCCACCTCATCTGCAGGAAAATGGAAATACAATCAGGGAAGCCCTGGCAGCAGAACTATCTGCTCCAGTTTTCATGCCCCAGCACTTGCTGCAACATGATTACCTTTAAGTTCTGTGAGCTCCCCTCTCCCCAAATCCCTACACCAATCCGTGTTCATTGTATATAGTTTTGTTAGTTGTTTTTAATCCCTGTGTTTATTTTAACTTGTAAATAGTTTTGTTAGTAGTTTAACATTGACATGATTTAACATGATAGTTTAACTGATAGTTGTTTTTAATTGTTTTAAAATGTTAATTTTGATTTTGTTTTAAAATGAATTGAATAAACCAAAGCCTCATGTTAATTATTGTATTTTTTATTGGTATATATTTGTTATTTAAAGTTTTTGAATTAAACGTTCAAAGATAGGAAGCGCTCACTCCTCTCCTCGGCTGCCTTCTCTCTTCTCTCCTCCCTCTCTGCTCGTCTCTCCTCCCTCTCTGACTCCTCTTTTAGAAATTGTAAAATAGTGTCTTCCTGCCTGTGCCCTCTCTTTTCTTTTAGTTGTCTGCTGTGAAGCCACTGCTGTAGACGTGCCTGGTGATTCATCCTCGACGGATGAGGCAATCAGGACTGGAGGCCTAATAGAGGGGCTCCCCCCAATTGCCTCATCCATGAGGGTGAACCACGGCCACGACGCAGCAGTGGCCTCCCCTGCCTCTGTCCCTGTGCCTGTTGGAGGGCATTTCAACTCCTACAAGAGAAGTAATGGAGACACTGTGACAGTAGATAATGTATCTGTATGGCTGTGTGTGTAACAGTCTATAACATGTCAAAAATAGTATTATGACAATGTCAACTTAAATAATCAAATAATCATTTTAGGTAGCTTCTAATTCCACTGAAAACAACATTCAGCCATTATGCTTAACTATAAAACACTAACAACACATAACGCATATTGCTTGCATATTGCTTGCAAGTAAAATAAATAAACAATAGTAATTATGCATTGTAAAAATAAAAAAAGTAATTGTGTAGATACTAGATTTCTGAAAGTGAAAGTTGGTTGATTCCTACACCACAGAATTACACTGCTTCCTGACATGTCATTACCTTATATATTTTTTTAAGGTTTTCCCATTTTTTAGCAGCTTGGCTGGGAGACACTTTATCCTCCAACTCCAGTTCTTTTATTATTGCCCTAGAATATAACATTACTTATTAATATTATTCATATCAATCTTGTTAGATTTACCGAGTACCATAATAACATTAGAAGTACAGTAGTAGTTGTATACAGAATTTCATACCATATTTGCCATATATGTGTATTGCTTATTATTATCTTTAAGGGGAGTAATTGTCTATAAATGGACTTACTCCCAGCCAAGCTTGGAGGTGTTCCTCTTCCCCGTGAACATACCGTCCCGCCCACTCCTAATTCTAATGAAATTAGAGGTTTCATCATCTGTCCCTGTAATAATTGAAATGAATGAGCTGAAAAAGTTGTTTCACAAGAACTAGCTATCTAGCAATACAGATAGCCAACTAGTTAGCAAAACTATTCCTCAAGGTCTCATCTATACAGAATAACATAGCTTACTTTCGTTTGTATGTGCAAGAGATTCTGCTCTTTTAAATATATGCTTATAGCTATTCATTTACACAACACTAATAAAACATTTGCTTTTCATGTTGTCATTTAAGATAAACATAATAAAGTGAAAACACTAAAACCAGGCGGAATTAACCCACGTAGAGTTAAAAATGTAATTCCAGTTAACATTTCTGCATTCAATAACAGCAAAGTATGCGCAAATACTAACTAATACAACGGAGATATGTAAATATACAAATCAAAATTAAAAGTGAATATAAATATTAAAATATGTATTTAAAATTAAAACCAGAAGACAATTGAATTTAGAACATTAATGTATTTATCAAATAAGAGTTATTTATGACACAATAAACATTATAATATTGTTGAGCTCCATCTTCCCGCTCTGTCTTTAAGCACGCAATGCTTGGTCGGTATTTTATAAAATAGAAAATCTCTTCCGCAGAAGCGCACAGTGCTTGTACACTTCGGGAACGCCCACTTGGAGGCCCCTTCGAAGGGAGCATTTTATGCTCACTACGGATTGGAACACCCCTTAACATGGCCGCCGCCCACTTCCGCCCTTCGATCTTCACTTTTTCATGAATTGGAACACAGCCAGTGTGTGCGCATGCGCACATTTGCTAGCTCGGTTGTGCCAGACAGGCGGCTCCTGCAAAGCAGCTTCACCTTTGTCGCATGCGGGCATATTAAACACAGAGACGTTTTTCAAACATTCAGAAGATAAAAAAACGATTCATCCATTTGGAATTATAATACCTGTTCCATCACTGTGCTTGTCGTGGACGATAAAAAAAAAGTAAGTTACGTTTTTTTTTTTAAACTAAAGTTGAGTTGTTTGCGACGCACGGGTGCAGACCCCGGCTTTGTTTAAATGAACAAAGCCGATTCAATTTAAAATATAACAAATACACTGAAAGGCGCTGTTGAGATGAATCAGTGCCTTGCAAAAGTATTCAGACCCCTGACCAATTCTCCCATATTACTGAATTACAAATGGTACATTGAAATTTCGTTCTGTTTGATATTTTATTTTAAAACACTGAAACTCAAAATCAATTATTGTAAGGTGACATTGGTTTTATGTTGGGGAATATTTAAGAAAAATAAAAAAACTGAAATATCTTGCTTGCATAAGTATTCAACCCCCACACATTAATATTTGGTAGAGCCACCTTTCGCTGCAATAACAGCTTTAAGTCTCTTGGGGGAAGTATGTACCAGCTTTGCACACAGTGTCGGAGTGATTTTGACCCATTCTTCTTGGCAGATTTGCTCCAGGTTGTTCAGGTTGGTTGGACGACGCTTGTGGACCGCAATTTTCAAATAGTGCCACAGATTCTCAATGGGATTGAGATCAGGACTTTGACTGGGCCACTGTCGGACATTCACCTTTTTGTTATTAAGTGTTTTAAAATAAAATATCAAACAGAACGAAATTTCAATGTACCATTTGTAATTCAGTAATATGAGAGAATTGGTCAGGGGTCTGAATACTTTTGCAAGGCACTGTGTGTGTGTGTGTGTGTGTGTGTGTGTGTGTGTATATATATATATATATAAATAATTACACACTACCGGTCAAAAGTTTTAGAACACCCCCATTTTTCCAGTTTTTATTGAAATTTAAGCAGTTCAAGTCCAGTGAATAACCTGAAATGGTACAAAAGTAAGCGGTAAACTGCCAGAGGTTAAAAAAAAAAAGTTTAGGTTACCAAAAACTGAAAAATAATGTACATTTCAGAGTTATACAAAAAGGCCTTTTTCAGGGAACAAGTAATGGGTTAACAACTTACAGCTGTTCTGCAGCAATGGAAGTAAATTAAGCCTTGAAAGTTGATGCTAACAGTTCCTACAGGTGTCCCAACTTTTGTTGATTACTTACAAACCCTCTGTCTGTATAAAGGCAGTGTTGGAACAGACTGTGTTACTACACTCTCTTAAGCATTATTTGGACAGTATTGTACTGCAGGAAGTAGTATATTGCTCTCATAATGGCGAGAAAAAGGCAATCAACAAAGGAAGACAGACAGACCATTATAACCCTTAAAAGTGTAGGTCTTTCCTTTAGAGAAATTGCAAAGAAAGCCAAGGTGTCGGTGAGTACAGTGTCCTACACCATCAAAAGGCACTTGGAAACTGACATAATTATATATATGTGTGTGTTTCAATAGATGTATAAGTGCAGTGTACACAAATTTAAGTTTTGTTTGTGTAGAAAGAAAAGTAACACAGTGCAGAGAAAAAGGCTTTTGTCCGAAATACGATTTAAACCTTTTGTGTACATAAACAAAACAAACTTTTTTATTGTAGTGTGTGTGTACCGGCACTGTATTTACCATTGTTCTTTTTTGTACCTCGGGTGTAAAAGCTAGAATAATCTATTTCGTACCTACCTGCCACAACGTTACCACGAAGTACCACAAACAGTCTTTAAATAGCATGAACATCAATGCATTTGTATCATTGGAGCCAATGTACTTTATTGTGTTTAAGTGCAGAACTTCACAAGAAGAAAAGTGTTTGCTTAACACGTTTATATAAACCAGGACGACTAAACGTAACTTTGTGTTTTTTTTTTTTTTTTTTTTGTACAGGTAATGGAAATAAGCATTAAGTGTGTGTGTCGCCTCAAATTATATATTTATGTGTTATATTCATGTAGAATGCATGATTTTGTAAGAGTAAAATGCATTGTTTGTTATTTAAGGATCGTTTGGGGTACTTCTGGTAACGTTGTGCTGCTTTGTGGTACTTTGGGGTAAATAGCAGGACCCCTTTATGTCGACACAGACTACAAACCTCCTCGACACTGTTTGCGCGCATTATTGTGGGTTGTAAACAGGATATCTAGACACCGTGCTGTTTTAAAACATGTTCTTGTTTGTTTATTAAATGTAAAGTATGCCTCGTTTTCAGTGATGTTTTGTTTGCTTGATTTAACTATTTGTACTAATCTAGGGAGAACAAGGCTATGGCAGTACTAATGCATACATATCTACAATTTTGCCTAGAAAGTAAGACGAAGTGATTGTGAAAACCACATATGACTGGAGACATGCATGTATTCTCTCTCTATTAAATACACACACACGGTATTCCAATGGTTTGTATACAATGTCCGTGCCGATATCTTTTGAAAACAAGACCTGACAGCCCCATAAGCATTGAACTTTATAACTATTACATGAAATATTTACATAATTGAACTGCTGCTGTAATCATGATTTAATTTTATTAATAGCGTTAATTAAATTATACCAAATCACGTTATGTACAATGAAGGGAACCTATACTGTGTCACCCGAATGCTTCTAAAGTCAGCAAAAACATGCATTATGTTTTCCCTTCGTTGTAAATAAAAACGTGATTTGGTATAATGTAATTATAGCACTATTAATAAACGAATCATGCAGCATGGTTCTAACAGCAGTTTTTACATCTAATGTAAATGTTCTAATAGTTAAAGTGCAATACTTATGGGCTGTCAGGGCTTGTTAAAAAAAACAAACAAACAAAAAAAAAAAAGCCACATGTATACAAACCAATGGAATATCCTGTATGTGGGTAGAGTAAGCCTTTCTGTGGATCTCTCTCTTTCTCTCTCTCTCTCTCTCTCTCCCTCTCTCTCTCTCATAGATCATTACTAGTATTTTTCTTAGCAGACACCCTTATCCAGGGCAACTTACAATTGTTACAAAATATCACATTATTTTCACATACAATTACCCATTTATACAGTTGGGTTTTTACTGGAGCAATCTAGGTAAAGTACCTTGCTCGTACAGCAGCTGTGTCCCCCCACCTGGGATTGAACCCACGACCCTCCGGTCAAGAGTCGAGGGCCTTAACCACTACTCCACACTGCTGCCCTGTGATAGCTGTGAACCTCCTGGGTTTTAAATTACATGCATGAGTGGAGGAAAGACCAGGATGAATACAGACTTCATTGGCAGCAGATCAGTTTCCCTAGATAACAGGATCAACGTGACGCGTCCCCTGCAGAGGAATGCACAGGACCTTTAGAAGCTTCCGAGTCACACTGCAAAAGTCCACCAATGCAGACGGCTGCAGGTTCAGCATGAAAGCAATAAAAAGCACATGGTTTACTATAGCAGCCAGAGGGCTTGTCTTTTGTCTAATTTACTTTATTTGCAAGATTAACAGCCAAACAAGCATGGTGGGCTGAATGGCCTCCTCTCACTAGTAAAATGTCATCTGTTCTTATTTAAGGTGCATTGGGGCGTTGTTTTGATGGAGACATTTGGCTTGAATACGCTTAAACACAATTCTGTTCTATTGGCACATGAGGAAGGCATCTACATTAATAGCCCGTTTGTTTTAGAAATACAGCATTAAATATGATTTAACTGGAATTTTTCACTATTGAATGTTCGCAGCGTTAGTACTATTAGAAGCTGTTCTTTGCCAGAATTTTTTTTATATATATATAATTGTATTTAAATATTTGGAAGTGGTAATTTTCAAAATATCCAACACTAAAATTGTAAAATGAATGTATAGTGTTTAAAATGAATAAATATGTTTGTGTGTATTCCCCAATGTAATACATCACTTTTTTTTAAAAAGTGTATGTGAATCTGTTAGGCTAGTCTAGTTTAGCATTATACTGTTTACTTGTTTTACTTTCTAAAATATTTGAACAGTACAGAACATAAGAAATGTTACAAACAAGAGGAGGTCTATTTGGCCCATCTTGCTCATTTTGGTTGTTTATTTATCCAAGCAAGGACCGCATCAAGCCATTTCATTCAGTACCCGTGTGAATCAGCTTCCACAAAACCAAGCTTCATTTTTTCATTCCTTGCTCACATTTTTAGAGCACTTCTAAGATACCCCTGTATGAAACATCTGGCCATCCTGTCATCTATCAATCATCTATCTATATATAGAGAGACACACACATGTCTGTGTGTGTAACTGTTACAAAACAATATATATATATATATATATATATATATATAAACAGCTTATAAATCTAAAATGAATAATATATGGAATGGTTAAATTGTGTAAATGTTGGCATTATAAGCTTATTACTAAAATTTCTGTGTCCCTTCAACAGTAAAGCCACCCCTGTTATTACGGTCAAATTTTGTCGGCCCCTTGAATGGCCTTATTAACACTGTTTAAATGAGTGGTTGTAATGTTGTTGTTTTTTTTCAGCAGCTACTAAACAGAATCCTGTGTGCTGGAAATTAAACAAGAGCCCCTGACAGTAGAGTTTGACCACATGGAACCAGGGAAGGAAGAATCTGAGGACTTCAAACCAAACATCCCTGAGCTGGAGCCTGTACACCTGCGGGAGTGTAGCGTGGTGTTGGAGAGAGTCTGCATGAGAGAGCAAGGCGCTGGAGAGGAAGGCTCTCCTAACAGCACGCAAGGAGGTGGAAAGGAAGACAGGCGGTCATATTCAGAATGCAGTCTAGCAGGCGAGTGACTCCCAGTAGCTGTGACATTGTCATTCTAGGTTGCGTGATATCCACAGTGTGGTTGAGAGGCAGGGAGCGTGTAGGTTAGATTACTAGGTATTTGTTTTTCCACTACCTCTCCAACCAGTTCAAGACAGGACTCAGTACTGGTGAACTTGAAATATAGATATAATGTTTTTATTTTTTGGGGGTGGGGCGGAATAGAAATAGACCTGAAATGTTGTAGGAGAACTTTTGAAGTAGATTTTGATCTCAGGGCTCAGTTTCACCAGCATTAGTCTTTACTGACATTTGCTTTGAATTTAAGTTTGTTTGCTTTTCTAACCTGATGTAACCCAGTGCAAGCCTCCATAGCTGACATTCACATGCTTTAATCCACTCCACCACCTAGCCACATGCCATAACATGCAGCCCCGCTTACTTACTTTCTTTCCTGTTCATATCTTCCAGGTTCCAGTCCATCAGCTAAAACGAGGGCAGGCGGTGGAGAATATCCTGACTGTGGGAAAGGTTTCACCCAGTTAGGGCATTTTGAAATAAACCAGCGAATTCACACAGGAGAGAAACTGTACTGCTGCTCTGACTGTGGAAAGAGTTTCAAACAGTCAGCACACCTTAAAAGACACCAGCGAATTCACACAGGAGAGAAACCGTATTGCTGCTCTGACTGTGGGAAGAGTTTCAGACGTTCAGAAGACCTGAAAATACACCAGCGAATTCACACAGGAGAGAAGCCATATCCCTGCTCTGACTGTGGGAAGAGTTTCAGAGATTCAGGAGACCTTGAAAGACACGAGCGAATTCACACAGGAGAGAAACCGTATTGCTGCTCTGACTGTGGGAAGAGTTTCAGACGTTTAGAAAACCTGAAAATACACCAGCGAATTCACACAGGAGAGAAGCCGTATCCCTGCTCTGACTGTGGGAAGAGTTTCAGAGATTCAGGAGACCTGAAAAAACACCAACGAATTCACACGGGAGAGAAACCGTATTGCTGCTTTGACTGTGGGAAGAGTTTCAGACATAATGGAAGCCTGAAAAGCCACCAACTAATTCACATAGTAGTGAAACCGTATCCCTGCTCTGACTGTGGGAAGAGTTTCAGGCATACAGAAGACCTGGAAAAACACCAGCAAATTCACACAGTAGAGAAGGTGTATCACTGCTCTGACTGTGGGAAGAGTTTCAGGGAATCAGGAACTCTGAAAACACACCAGAGAATTCACACAGAAAATCCATATTTCTGCTCTGACTGTGGGAAGAGTTTTTCAGGTATTCAAGACTGCTGAAAACACACCAACGAATTCACACAGGAGAGAAACCGTGTCTCTGCTTTTACTATGGGAAGAATTTCCTAGATTCAGGAGGCTGGCAAAAGCACCAGTGAATTCACAGAGGACAAAAACCTTAAAGTGCATGTTCAATGGGACTTTCATTCAAGTGGGGAAAAAAACATCTTGCATTATTAGTCCCTGTGTAATAATAATTTTTCTATGTCACTTTTAAGAGCATGCATTTTAAATGGTAAAGATGCACTTGAGAAAGTGGGCGGTGATGTGAACATGTCTAGTTTAACTGTGTCAATGCAGACTGTGCCTGGGAGCAGGAATATACAGAAAGGAAACTATTCCGCAGCTTATCTGATATACGAGTCAGGAGAAATCGGTAACTCGTGTGGTAAATGAGTTTCAGCGTTTACATTTAAACTTGATTAATCTGAAAATAAATAAATTGATTGGAACGAGTATCCTGACCCGGTATATAGCATCCAGAGACGAGACTGCACCGTCCTTACTGGGCAATCAGCTGGATGATTTGACTTGTAAATTCATCACGTTTCTAGAACTAATAAAAAAATGATAATGTCCTGTGGCTGAATCACTGAATATCGTGCAACGTGTAGCTTTGCACTGTGCATTGTCCATGCTTTTATTTGAGCTTGCTTTTTAAACACCCCAACTAATGCAAGCGTAGCAAGCATGTGTACGGATCTTAGGTACAGAGAGGCATACAGGTTTTACACTCTGTGACGAATTACAATTAATTATTATTAATGGATTAAGCTGTCATTACAGAGCACAAAAATATAGGCTAAAATGCAGCGATAATAGAAATGAACATGTGTTTTGGTTGGGTCTAGAGATTTTGAAAGGGATTTATTTACCTTTTAGTACATATATATTATTTACCAGTGCTAGACCCGGACCTTGTTAAATTGTGTAATGAGGACGTGTGTAATCGGAGTTCTAATGAGACTTGACGGTACAATTAACCCGTTAAGTACCAAGCTTTTTATAGTGGAATGCGCACCAGTACCACTTGGTTTTGTTGTTTTGTTGTTTTTTTGTTTTTTTTGCTTTGCTATATCTGACTTTCAATAAAAACATTATTTAATTGTGTGGGTTTTTTTTACAATGGAATCTTGGTGTCCTTTTTTTAGATATAAACATTAAAGTGCTTAAGAAACCATACATGTGTGTCCCTTTTTTTCAAAACGATTTAAATTTACTTTTTTTTTTTTTTTTAATTTGTACTATGTATTCTGCTTTGAGATACATGTTGTAACACAGCAGGGAGGGGGGTTATATTTATGCCAGGTAAAATGCTTAGCCGTCCTGCGAGCTAGTCGGGGACCTGCATAAGTGTGTACTTAGTGCTCCAAAGGTTTTTGTTTATTTTGCTTATTAAAAATAGTGCGTAAGCACTTTTAAAACTACAAATCCTGGGTCTGCTTTTAAAGGGGCAACAAACCGTGGCGAGTGTAGCCAGTTTACATATGGTGGTAGAGTGGGATTCAAACCCATGCTTCCAGTCTCTCTGGAGGCGTGGGTTTGAATAAAACAAAATAAACCACACAGGTTTCACACTGCCAGTTTTTTTTTTTCTTTACGGTTGACAAATGACAAATAGCACAGAAGGACAGCACTCCACAATTATATTACAATACAATTGTTAAATGGATGAAAAAAAACCCTCCTATGCTTTTATTTGTTCTGAGTTGATACGGGGTCAGCCTTGTTTCTGGCAGTTCAACTTCAGTACATGTTTGTTCTCCAAAAAGGTGAATAATTGTGCTCCTGTAAAATTGTACCTTCTACAAATCACATCATCAGAATAGGGAGCAAGTCTCAACTCAAAACTGCGGGATCTACTCACTCTTCTGGGAGGATCATGTTCCAGGATATCTCCCTCCTCTTGATGTACAGTCCACACAAGCACACCGAAGCCTGGCCTCTTTGAGCAACAATAGACTACAAATGTGATTTATGTTTTCCCACCAGTAAGTAACCTATCCTGTTCAACAAAATACTTAATTACTGGACAATTAAACAGACTATTTGTAGTGTTGGCTTAAATATGTGTCTAAATTCAGAAATTACGCTAGCAAATGATACCGTTAAGATGCATCTCATTCTCCACCTGATCTCAGGCACATCGGAACATAAGAAAGTTTACAAACGAGAGGAGGCCATTCGGCCCATCTTGCTCGTTTGGTTGTTAGTAGCTTATTGATCCCAGAATCTCATCAAGCAGCTTTTTGAAGGATTGCAGGGTGTCAGCTTCAATAACATTACTGGGGAGTTGGTTCCAGACCCTCACAATTCTCTGTAAAAAAGTGTGTTCTATTTTCTGTTCTGAATTCCCCTTTATCTAATCTCCATTTGTGACCCCTGGTCCTTGTTTCTTTTTTCAGGTCGTAAAAGTCCCCTAGGTCAACATTGTCAATACCTTTTAGAATTTTGAATGCTTGAATCAGATCTTCTTTGTTCAAGACTGAATTGATTCAATTCTTTTAGCCTGTCTGCATACGACATGCCTTTTAAACTCAGGATAATTCTGGTCGCTCTTCTTTGCACTCTTTCTAGAGCAGCAATATCCTTTTTGTAACAAGGTGACCAGAACTGAACACAATATTCTAGATGAGGTCTTACTAATGCATTGTAAAATTTTAACATTACTTCCCTTGATTTAAATTCGACACTTTTCACAATATATCCGAGCATCTTGTTGGCCTTTTGTATAGCTTCCCCACATTGTCTAGATGAAGACATTTCTGAGTCAACATAAACTCCTAGGTCTTTTTCATAGTTCCCTTCTTCAATTTCAGCATCTCCCATATGATATTTATAATGCACATTTTTATTGCCTGCGTACAGTACCTTACACTTCTATTAAATGTCATTTGCCATGTGTCTGCACAGTTCTGAATGCTGTCTAGATCATTTTGAATGACCTTTGCTGCTGCAACAGTGTTTGCCACCCCCCACCCCCCCCAATTTTGTGTCGTCTGCAAATTTAATGAGTTTGCTTACTATATCAGAATCTAAATCATTAATGTAGATTAGGAATAGCAAAGGACCTAATACTGATCCCTGTGGTACACCACTGGTTACCTCACTCCATTTTGAGGTTTCTCCTCTAATCAGTACTTTCTGTTTTCTTCATGTTAACCACTCCCTAATCCATGTGCATGCATTTCCTTGAATCCCTACTGCGTTCAGTTTGAGAATTCATCTTTTATGTTGGACTTTGTCAGAAGTTTTCTGGAAATCTAAATAAACCATGTCATATGCTTTGCAGTTATCCACTGTCGATGTTGCATCCTCAAAAAAATCAAGCAGTGGCAGAAGACGAGCTGCCAACCGCGCCTCTGCCAGAACACATTTAAAGGAAAACAATAACAAAAACATACGCCTTCGCCGTTATATTTATAAATACATATAAATAAATCATAATGCAAACACATTTTTTGGATATGGAATTTTTTAATAGAGCATATATGTGTTACTATATGTGTTCCATAGTAATTATTACCCTATCTGTACTCTGTTAGGCGTTATAAGCTAGTTTTGCATTTTACCTTAAGGACGGGTCAAAGGTCACGGTCAAGTTAATTTTTTAATAGAGCATATATGGATTCATTTGTGTATTCTATAGTAACTATGACACTCTAAACTCTCAAAGTTCTAAACAAGTTTTGCATTTTAGCTTTAGCAAGGTAATATGTGCAAATTATTATGCTATAATAATGATGCATTAATTTATGATGGACGAATTAACGAATTAATTTTTTCAATTGACAAATTAATTTGTGAATTAATGGAACGAATTGACGAATGAATTTGTGAACTGATGGACGAATGGACGAATTAATCTAAGTATGAATCGTTTTGGCACAAACGGCGCTCCATACTAATGGGCGTCTTTGTAGGGATGGAGACCGCGCACGCGCGCACATGTATCAGCCAGGCGGCTCCAGCGAAGCAGCTTCACCTTTCTCGCATGCAGGCATATTAAACACAGAGACGTTTTTCAAACATTCAGAAGTTAAAAAAAAAAAAACCCGACTCATCCATTTTGAATTATAATACCTGTTCCATCACTGTGCTTGTCGTGGACGATAAAAAAGTAAGTTTTTTTTTTTTTTAACTAAAGTTGAGTTGTTTGCGACGCACGGGTACCCAGGCTTTGTTTAAATGAACAAGGCCGGTTCAATTTAAAATGTAATAAATAAACTGAAAGGCGCCGGTGAAGTGAGCGTTTCAGCTGCGTAGAAAGAAAAGTAACACAGTGCAGAGAAAAAAGGCTTTTGTTAGAAACACGATTTAAACCTTTTGTGTACATAAACAACAACAACAACAACTGTTTTATTGTATTGTATTGTGTGTGTGTATATGCTGGTACTGTATTACCACCCGCTTGTATCTCGGGTGCAAAAGCTAGAAAAATCTGTTTCGTACCTACCTGCCACAACGTTACCACGAAGTACCACAAACAGTCTTTCAATAACAGGAACATCAATGCATTTGTATCATTGGAGCCAATGTACTTTATTGCGTTTCAGTGCAGTACGTAACAAGAAGAAACGTGTTTGCTTTAACACGTTTAATAAACCAGGATAACTAAACGTAACTTATTGCTTTTGTTCAAGCTTGCAATCCAAAAGCTGAAATCATTCCATATCCAGTGTCCAATCATCTGTCTCACTAATTAGGTGATTAAGTGCATCTGCTTCAGACAGTCACTCCAAGCATGTCATGGTCAAGGATGAATGATCGGGTGATTAAAAAGAAACCAAAAACATGTAGTCAAATTCCATTATTTATATACCTTATTATTTTTTTTAAATAGTAAATGTTATGATAAGTTTATTTTGATGCTCAGTGTAATATATAGCCTTTATATCGAGAGGAACGGTAGTTCCTTGTGCCAGGTTACAGCGACGCGTGAGAACTGCCAGTTACTACTGTCTGTACAGCATAGATAGTTTACATGTTTTCAGGGTATTGGCGCAGCAAAAATAAATCGGCCAAAAGCACCATTCCACATTTCATTTGTAGATCTCAACACTTACGTGAAATGTAGAAAAAAAGTAAACACCTGTCCTACAGAAGTAAGTCGCCAAAGGAAGGTAAAAATGTACATCGCCTTCTCCAGATATATATATGTTTTTACAGATTTTTGCAAACCCCAGGCACTTTTATCCTCGCATATGTATACAGTGGAACGCACTTATTGACGTCTATCATGTATTAAATGATTTAGTGATTTAAAAAAAAAAAGAAAAATTGACTAGTCGCACGCATCGCAGGCATAAAAAATAATTGTAAAACCCTGGCACTTTTATCCACACGTATGTATGTTACAGGACATCAGATTTTAATGACCATTAACTTGTTTTTGTCAACGTGGAAATTAGAGAAAACACTTATAAATGATACAGACATCACAATATTAAATTGTGAAAAATTGTTTCTGTTTTAAAATGGAACATTTGCCGGCAAAAAAACGCAAAACTTTTTATATAAATATAAAAAGGTCTGGTAGACGTGGGATTTGAACCTACAACCTTCAGTTGTGAAGCGTGTTGTGTTAATTTTCAGTATGTTTCTAACTGTGTATGGTAACCAAAGAGAGCCCAGGTCTCAAAAGAAAGTGGCTAAACAAAGCCTTCAATATGTTACTTCAGCCATTTAGCATGCACACATTTGTGTGCTTGGCAGAAATTGAAAATATTGTATTCAGGATTTGAAAATGTATGTGTACAAATTACTCATTTTATTCAGAAGCAAACATGCAACCAAGCTGGTACCATATAGTCACAGCAACGCTAAAACCTGAATTATAATAATCCTAATTAAAAGAAGAAAAAAAAAAATTGAATAGCATATTATGTACACAAAAAATCTTATACATTAGCTACTAGTAGAAGTCGACGCTTAACACGTGTTGTCAGTCTTAAACCTGTTATTTTCATGTTAAACATAAGGACCCTAATTAATTATGCAATGCTTGTAATGGCAACATTCTACAGTAATCGTATTCTGTTTCAAAATGTTGCCAATTGTATTGCCTTGTTTTTAGCTAATGTTAACAGATCCCTGCTTGAGTTCTGCTGTAATGACTGTACATAGCAGCTTCTGCAGCTGTTGCTAGCCGGTCGTGAAACAGCTTCTGGGAGCATGGTACCGACAAACTTTGAAAGCGTGAACTGAAATAAAATGTATATAGCAAGTGCTGAAAGAGGTAATCCAAACTTGGGTAACAGAGAAATTAGAAAGGTAATTAACGTTATGATGACTATAAAGACATACTAAATCAGAAGCAGAACAACGCAGTGACTAATAAGAAAAGGCAAGATACTTGGAGTTGGAAAGGAATTATTTTTTAACTCTGGACTGCATTTCAATGTAAAACATCTACTGTTGACTTTCTGTGAATGGATGGAGTAACGTCAACATTTGCACTGACCATTAAAACTACAACCAGGTATCCTTGTTTTTAATTATTTACAGGTCATTGAATAAACAAAGTAACTTGACTTAGATTCATCTGATGTCAGTACTTGATGGCTAGTTGTAATTAGTAATGTTAAACTATTGTAATGTTGGAATCTATTTTCTCTTGTTTTGGCCAGGTTACAATATTTACACTATTAAGATTATTTTATAAATATGTTAGAATTAAACGGGTGTAGAATATTTAAGTTACACTATGATAGATGTTATTGTATTCTCAGTACACTACAGCAAAACTTATTTGGTGGTTTGTGCAATATTATGCTACTGTTGCTTTTAATTGGAAGATAAGCCCTATGGCGTTGCTGCTCCATTGAGTTTTGTATTTTTAAATCAGTAAACAAAAGGAAAAACTTGTGCCTAAGGAAATAGGGTATTGAACGAAGAAATTCTCGTCTTGGACATTGTTTGTTTGTACATTTTGTGAACCCGGCTAAACTTTACCAGCTTACACTGTTATGCTGTCTGCTTGTACACATGCATTTGCCTTTTTATTCTTGGGAGCGTAACGGACCAAAGTTCGGGTAATCGAATACACAATAATGTTGCACCCTGTGTATTCAAATAGGAAACTTTTTGAAATTCCCATCCCTAATCCTAATAATAAACACTATTAAAACAATATTCACAATACAAAATAACAATCCTTCTCAGAGCATTGTAGCTTGTGTAGCCTCTTCCAAGTCCGCGCCAATCTTGCTGAGTGATACCAACAAGTTCTGGAAAGATTGAGAATGGCATTTTTGACCTAAACACATCGGATCCCAAATCAAAAAAGTTAGACAATTCTAAACAAGGTTACTTTCTTTTTTCACTGTCATTAATGGAACCATATGAAGCCTCCGCTCAATGTTTTACTTCATTTTTTTGAAGTAATTACTTTTCTTTATGATTTATTGATTTCAGCCATAAGGAAAGCACTTATTGGTTGCTTAGCTGTAGAAAACCCGATTTGTAAAAGATTTGCTATGTTGCGGGGTTGAGTACCAACACAGCACTTCGGTACGCAGTCTCAGATTCTGACTGTACAACAAATATGACGTGCGACAGGAAAGTTGGGATTAGTTTGTAGTTTGTTTTTAAAAAAATGGTTTGTAAATTAATTTTCAGCTTTTTGGCACACTGGCCCATTTTCCTGGATTTACAGAACAGAAGCCATGTGCACTAATATATAATATATATGTATATAATTACACTAGTTAAATGTAACCAGCCCTGAATGCGAAGGGTGTGAAAGCAAGCATTTATTACTTTCAGACCATCGGGCCTAATTCCGTTTTAAATGTCTGTATGTAGTAATTTCGATAAAATTGAATCATTTATCTCCGTGTATGTGATGTAGCTTCAACATTTCCCCAAATATTAGTAACTTAGCTAGCTACCTATTTGTGATGATGGTAATAATGATCCAACCAACATTTTATACTAATTCGCTCAATATATTCATGTCATCATTAAAGTAACACTGTAGATGAAAATATTAGTAAGCAACAAACTTTATTTTGTAATGTAATTGCTTGATCTGGAATCAAACTTATTTTATGCTACTTGCGCTAGCTATATATTTTTTAAAAAATTTAACTGTGCTGGTGGGGGAGACGACACAATCACTATTTAGGAGCTTCCTGTGTGCAGCTTGGGGTCGTGTTGTGGTTTTCATGTAGCTTTGTGTCCGGGAGCTGTCGATCTGAGCTAAACCATTTAATAAGAGCGTTCCTTTGCCTGCTGTTCCAACGCTTCAGTAAAAATAGCAGTTTTCACTGCTTTAAACTGTATTCTGTACCGTCTCCATTTCATCCTGCTGCCGACCAGGAATGCTGCCACTACAATATATAGCAGATTGTTAAGTATGTGCAATGTGAATTGAATACATTGATTGCTAGATTACTATTTCTAGTAATCTGGTAATGGTGTTAAATGACAAAGTACCGGGTGCATTTAATAGATGTAATGAGTCCTGCTTTCAATATGCTCTGATGACATGTAGGCGTACCTGTTTTTACCTTGCTTTAATGAATTAAAGTATGAATAATTGACACCCTTTTGGGATGTAGACTTTTTTTTAGTGTGTGTGTGTGTGTGTATACAGTGGTTTGCAGGAGTATTCAACCCCTGCAAAGTTTTCACATTTTGTTGGTACCTGAGCGTACTCCACGGCACTTTCAAATTAGACTTTACATGTAGAATCTACACAAACTACTCCACATTGATAAAGTTAAAAAATGCATATAGAATATAAATAAGTAAGATTTACAGAGAAACAGATTCAGCTCAGTTGCATAAGTATTCAACCCCTTTGCTACTGCAGCCCTAAATCAACTCAGGTGCAAATGGTGTGTTTTGAGAGGTCACAAAATTAGTGAAATGGTTTCAGCCTGTGTGTACTCAGTGGTTTAACTTGTAGATAATTTCGCTCAGGTATATAAAGACTTTTCAAGCTGCAACTCACATAGTGAGCCAACAAAGCAACCATGAAGACCAAGGAGCTTTCAAAACAAGTCAGGGATAAAGTGGTAGAGAGGCACAGAGCAGGAGAAAGGTACAAGAAAATGTCAAAGGCACTGATTATCCCTCTCAGCACAGTGAAGTCCATCATTAAGAAGTGGAAGATGCATCATACAACCCAGACACTACCCAGATCAGGTCGCCCTCCCAAACTGAGCAGCCGGGCAAGCAGGAAACTGGTTCAAGATGTCACTCTGAAGCCAACAATGACCTTGAGAGATCTGCAAAGTTCTGTGTCTGGGATGGGGGTCAGTGTTCGCACATCAACAATAAGCTGGTCCCTACACAAAGCAGGCCTGTATGGACAGGTGGCAAGAAAGAAGCCATTACTCAAAAAGCCTTATCTTAAAGCATGTATGGAGTTTGCGAAAAAGCATGTAGATGATACCACAGACATGTGGGAAAAGGTTTTGTGGTCAGACGAGACAAAAATTAAACTTTCCTGTCTAAATTCCAAGCTTTACTTCTGGCGCAAGCCCAGCACTGCACATCACCCAGTCAACACCATCCCAACTGTCAAGCATGGTGGTGGCAGCATCATGTTATGGGGATGCTTCTCTTCAGCAGGGACTGGGAAGCTTGACAGGATAGAGGGGAGAATGGATGGTGCAAAGTACAGGTGAATCCTTGAGGAAAACCTGTTTGAGTCAGCCAAGACTGGGGAGGAAATTCACATTTCAGCAGGACAATGACCCGAAGCACAAAGCCATGCTGGAGTGGTTCAGCAAGAAGAGAATTAATGTTCTTGAGTGGCCCAGTCAAAGTCCTGACTTGAATCCAATATGGCAAGACTTGAAGATTGCAGTCCATCCATGATATCCAACAAACTTATCAGAACTGGAGCAATTTGCCCATGAAGAATGGGCAAACATTTCACCATCCTACTGTGCAAAGCTAGTAGAGACCTATCCAAAAAGACTCAATAGCAGTAATTGCTGCAGAAGGTGCTTCTACCAAGTACTGACTTAAGGGGCTGAATACTTATGCAACCAGTAAATTTCATTTTGTACATTTTCTTTGCAAGTTTTGCTGACATTTAACCTCCTCCTCGTATGTGTTCAGTTTAACCACTACAGCTTTGAATAAAAAAAAGTTTGTTTAAAACAATGCATTCATTATTTGTAATTCAACAAAATGTGACATTTATTAGTAGGGGGTGAATAATTTTGCAAACCACTGTATACACACACACACATATACATATATATATGTGTGTAATTATATATATATATATATATATATATATATATATATATATATATATATATATATATATATATATAATAATTACACACACTGATGCACAAAAGAAACGCAACACTTGGGTGTAATGGATTTAATCAGATATTTTAAACAGATGTCAAAAAAAATCATAGAAAATGTGAACAAAAATACAGATCAAAGAAGTTTTTCAGTATAAAACGTGATGCACTGTCAAAATGAAAACATTACAATGTTAGTATCGGGTATGACCACCCTGAGCAATAACACAGACCTGGCAGCGTTGACGCATAGACCTGATCAGCCTCTGGATAGACTGCTGTGGGATGTTCCACTGCTTTTCCTGTGCTGCTGCAGCCAGCTGGCGAAGGTTGGCTGGTCGCGGTTGCCCCACCGGTTGGCATAACGGTCCTGAGCCGGTGTGGTGACCCGCTGCCTTCCAGGACGTGGCCTGTCCCTCACAGAGCTGGTTTCCTGTTTTTCTGGACTAGTCTGCTGATTGTTGAAGCAGAACATCTCATTCTCCGGGCAACTTTTATCACAGACAGGCCCCCTTCAATTATGCTGATAGCAACCGTGCGATCTTCATTACTCAAGCGGGACATGGTCGTATCTTTCACTGTTCTTGCGTTAATTAAATCTTTTCGAATGGCTCTTTATAGAGATTCTTAATCAACTCGTTTTAACTTGACTCAAATAACAAACCCTGAGCATTTTTATGAAATCACTTGAGCTCAGTATTTTGTTATCCCAAGGAACAATACTACTCAAACAATCAACAAACCTATCTGCTCACCATTTAAAATGCAAATAACATTATGTATGTGCCTAGTGAGCTATTGATGTAAAATCTAGACTGTTGCATTTTCATTGTGTGTGTGAGTGTGTATCTAACTCCTATCTATCTGTCATTAGTGTGACAAGGTCACTGCTGTACCTTGTAATGACTAGACTGAAACGTAGTATTTTGTAAGCCACTTGGCTTGTTTATTATTTACAAAGTGCAAGTACAACAGCAGCACCCAGAATATGCTTCCATCCCTTTTGAATTGAATGTCCAGATAAGCTAAGAGCTTTCTAGTAGTCGAGTTACCACCCCCTGCCGGTATAGGGTTTTTCTGTGACAGTATTTAACTTGTATGCTTCCCAGTGGACCAACCAGGAACAGTGACTTCTTTCAGTCCCTCCAGGTAATTAATTCCCGTTTTCATAGTGGCTTATTTAATGTTCCTTATAGTTGCAGATGTTAATTGTATCTTTCCGCCGCTTGCCATGCAACAAAACAGCCCAGTAAATGCCCTACTAAAAAGTCCAGTGTTTGTCCTGTGATTTTTACGTTAGTTTTTTCTTCCGCACTGACACGCAAACCAAACTCGCATTAAAAACACATTATTAACGTGAGGTTCAGAGTGATACTCACACTGTTTGCGTTAATAATCCAAGCGGTTCTGTGCAGCTCCAGATATCCTCCGTGCAGTTTTTTTCCTTGTCCAGCTTCCTGGCTGAACCCGACCCATGCGCTTTCCTTTTGGGCTTGTTTAAAACCACGCCCACATTTGGAATTCATCTTTTTGTTTTCTGGGACTTCCAAGTACCAGCTGCTACAAGAAAGTTTTGTTCTATTTGTTCTCCAAACAAATATTTTGAATCTACTTTTTTATATCAATCTGAAATTGAGCACTGTGCACGGCCTCGTTTTTGCTCATGCGGCTTTCTAGAAACCTTGCACAAACAAGATCTTCAGTTTCATATCAGTTGTCGGTGTCAGAGTATCGGCAGGTACCGGTAGTTTTGCAAAATACAGTAGTTTGAAAAATGTGACCACATACCAGAAAAAAAAAAAAAAAACATTCACGATTTGCCACAAATCATTATGGATTGCCTTGTAAATACTGTATTACGAAATTATAACTGTTCAGATCAGCTGAACTTTGAAAAGTCTTCATGGTTGCCATAAATGCTTTTCATGGCTTGAAAGCTCTTAAATGTGCTTGTGTTTGAACTGTAAAGGAATACTTGAACATCGAAACATTGCAGCTGATGCCTTTCAAATACTGCTCCATGAAAACAGTTAAGCAGGTAGGTAATTTCAAAGTTCCCTAACAGTCCAATTAATATGTCCATATTAACATCCATTTAACTGCTGTCAGCTACATGTCCAAATATTAAAATGTACAGAAATATCTGAAAGTGAAAGTAACTTTAATTTCTTACCGGTACTGTATTACTGTGAGAACTATGCATTTTATTTATATTGTAATCTCAAAACATGTTAAATGTACACAAAGCCAGATTAACACTAGCACCACCATAGCCACTTTTTGAATGGCTTTTGCAATTCAAATTTAAATATCTCCGCATATGTGAATATCTCGTGCACGTCCGTTCTTAAGTGTTAAGTATTTGAATTACCCCATACAGTGTTTCAGCTGCAGAATCGTAAAAATGAAGTTATAAGCACCTGCTTCTTCAATCGCCAGACCTGCAGTTAATGCGGCATATTGAAATCAATACAATATAGCCAACAATTTAGTCTGGGCTTTGTAATAAAATCAAAGTCATTTTGAAATAACGTATTATAATCCTGTTGAGTGCTTGAAACACTGATGAAAGTCATTCTACGCTATTATTATTATTATTATTATTATTATTATTATTATTATTTACTCTACGTTTCTCGGACAGAACGACTGTGCCACCCCGAGTGCGACGGTGCAAAAGACGTCTCATCTGACCACAAAACCTTTTCCCACATGTCTAGTATCATCTACATGCGTATTCTAAACTCTCTGCACTGATGCTAAACAAAAGCCAGAGACTCGTTGCGTTGTAAAATGCAACGAAGTACGGTGTGGATATACTGGATCAAATGGCACGGCTGTATTCTGTCAAAGGTGGTACTCACACCTGGCCTGTGTCTGTTTTTTATAATGTTTTGGACCTGGCAGCCATCAGCGCTATGGTTTTGTACAAGGAGTGCACTCGTAGGGACTTCATTTTGCAGCTAGCCCTGGAGCTACGGCAGAAACATTTTGATGAGGCACAAAAGCCGGCTGGTAAATGCCCCTCAACCTTCAGCCAGCGCTGCGCCCACTGGCACACGGAATAAAAGACAATGCCAGGTTGCTAAATGCAATAAAAACAGAACTTTTGATGTCTGCGTCCGTTGTGAAAAGGCAGTCTGTGACAAATGCACTGGTACAGTTGAAAAGCGTGTTTTCTGCGTAGATTGTACGTGGAAAGCTGTACTAGAACTCTGAACAGACAGACGGAGCCTTTGAACTCTGTTTCACTCAAAGCACTTTCACTTTGCATAAGTTGTTATATTTTTGTTTTATGCTGTTTTTATAACTAGTCATGTATGTTATATAATTTTATATGTGCATACAGCTTTCTACACCTGTTTACGCAAGTTTTTTGCGTAAAGTTTATTTTATTACAGTTTTTCATGTTTGTGCTCTTTTGGGAAAAAAATAAGAAGTTTAATTTTCAATGTAAATACGGTGTTTCTGCTCTGAATGTTATACATGATCATAAATAAGAATATTAAGTTGTATCCGATTTGTTTTTCATTTTCATATTGAAGCTGTTTTAAAATGGAGCCGCACATTTTGCGGGTGCGGCGGTTGTATGTAGTCTGAAATCTCGGTGGTTCTAGGGTTCAGTGCATATTACTTATGAAAAATGGCACAGCGAAGATAACATAACAGGAATGCGCTTGCAGCTGATCAAAAGGAAGTTCATTGATGCTTGTTTATTTCATCATTGCAGTGCATTTGCTAGAAGCTGCAAAAAATACTTTGCAGACATGTGTCATTAAAATTATTGCATGTCAAAAATCTTACCAATGTTTTTATATTTTGGATTTTGTGATAAGCAGTATTTTATGTGTAAGTAATGTGATAGCTGTGAACCTCCTGGGTTTTAAATTGCATGCATGAGTGGTGGAAAGACCAGGATGAATACAGACTTCATTGGAAGCATGTCAGTTTCCTTAGTGTAAGACGACTGGAACTCACTCTGGTTTGTTGCCCCTTTAAAAATTGACCCAGGACGCAGAAAATGGATTTTTCAGTGCGCTGACGCGCTATTTTAATAAACGAAACAAAATAAACACCTAGCTCTTTTACGAGCACTAACTAAGCACACAGGAACCTAACTAAATTGCAGGATGGCTAAGCCGTTTACCTGCTACACAAACTCTAAACAAAATGAACACAGATTTCCCCAACACACCTTCATAGGTTTCACAGTACCTTACTCTTGGTACGCCTTCACACCCTGGCAAGCGGGCTCCACACACAGCAGCCTCGAGTGCATTCTTTAAATACCCTGCACCTGGTTCTAATTTAACAATAACTACTAGGTGCAGGGGATAATTAATAATAAAACAATTAACAAATCTAATTAAACAATTAAACTAAACAAATGTGCCTACGCACATGTTTTCTGCAGGGAGGATCTAACCCCCTCCCTGCTGTCTTACACTAGATAACAGGATCAACGTGACTTGTCACCTGCAGAGGAACGCACAGGACCTTTTAGAAGCTTCCGAGTCACACTGCAAAAGTCCGCCAATGCAGACGGCTGCAGGTTCAGCATGAAAGCAATAAAAAGCACATGGTTTACTACAGTAGCCAGAGGGGTTGTCTTTTGTCTAATTTACTTTATTTGCAAGAGTTTTAACAACCAAACGAGCAAGATGAGCCGAAATGGCCTCCTCTCGCTAGTAAAATGTCATCTATTGGCACATGAGGAAGGCATCTACATTAGTAGCCCGTTTTGTTTTAGAAATGCAGCATTAAATATAATGCTTAACTTTTGAATTTCACGATTGAATGTTAGCAGCGTGTTTAGTACTATCAGAAGCTGTTCTTTGCCAGAAATTATATATATAAGAAAAAAGAAAAGGATATTTCAGGTACTTAAAAAGGTTGAATAATTGATTACAAATCAATTATCAGGACGTTTCGGACTACAAGTCCTTCATCGGCTGAATACAAAAAAACAGTGCTTTAAGAAGCTGAAAAAAAACAAACAAGTAGTCTTTTAAACAAAATTCCAGAATGATGATGATGATGATGATGATGACGACCTCAGAATAGAATGTTCATTCCAAATGGCTCCAAAGTGCCTAGTTTGAAAATAAGTTCACATTCCTTTTGTTTCCTGGCAGCATTAGTTCCATAGCATTGAACCATCCCACAAATTGTGATGTCTTCTATAGTGTGGTCATTTCTGTTAAAATGTCTGGCGACAGGAAAGGTAGAGGTGTTAATTCGTATACTTCTTAGATCAAATAAAAGGTGCCCCAGAGGGCGAGCGCTAGCCTTAAAATGAGGTGTCCCGCTCCAGGAACCGGCTACACTACTGAACCCTCGCTATACATCACATGGGATCACTATCCCCTAACTAACCTACTCATGAGCCGGTATTCATACAATGACTCGTGCTGCTTCATACGGCCTTGGCTGGGCATTGCCTTCACAAGCACCGCTTGCAGTCTCGGTTGCGTAGCTGTCGTTCCTGCAGAGCTGTGTAGCTGTCGTTCCTGCGGACCCTCTCCTCCCGAGTATACCCCGCTCCCCTCTGGCATAGCGTTACAGTCGCCTCGGACCATCTCCCGTGGATGCTTTTGAACTGACGGACACTCAGTCAAGACCCGCCCACCTGTTGATTGAGGTCCAGCACAGCCAATCACTTGCTGCCCTTCCCCTCAACCAAGCCTAGCAGGGAGCAAGTCTCAATCGAGCGCCCGTCTGTAAAACAATAATTCAATTAAACAAATCCACTCCAAAACAACACACAAACCCATTTTCCCATACAGATTATACCAACACTAAATACACATGTGCAGGGCAATCACCCTGCTACAGCGTATTACTAGAAATTCTGTGTCCCTGCAATAGTAAAGCCACCCCTGCTATTAAGGTCAGATTTTTTTAGCCCCTTGAATGACCGTATTAGCACTGTATTTAAATAAATCACTCAATAAATGTGTGTGTGTGTTTTTTTTTTTTCAGCAGCTACTAAACAGAATACCGTGTGATGCCATGGATAGTGTGAAGATGGAATCTGTCCCAATTAAAGAGGAGTTCCCTGAACATGAACCTGTTCACTTTAGTGTGGCGTTCTCTGGGCTGGCTGCCCTCTGTGAGGTGCAGTGTGACAGCAGTCAGCAAGAGGTCTCTGAGATTAAAGCTGAGCACAATGAATTAGAGATCCCCCAGACAGAAGAAATGCTTCCTGTGAAACAAGAAGAGGTGCTGGAAATTAAACAGGAGCCCCTGACAGTAGAGTTTGACCACATGGAACCAGAGAAGGACGAATCTGAGGACTTTAAACCAAACATCCCAGAGCTAGAGCCTGCACGCCTGTGGGAGGGTAGTATGGTGCTGGAGAGAATCTGCATAAAAGAGCAAGGCACTGGAGAGGAAGGCTCTCCCAACAGCATGCAGGGAGGTGGAAAGGAAGACGGACGGTCATACTCAGAATGCAGTCTAGCAGGTGAGTGACTCCCAGTAGCTGTGACATTTGTCATTCTAGGTTGCGTGATATCTACAGTGTGCTTGAATGGGAGGGAGCTATAAGGAAAAATTGATGAAAACTGAAAAACAATAGTGAAAGTCAAAAATATGTGTTATTGCTGTAATACAAGAATAGAACTATTTGAAGAAAGCAGAGACAAATGCTCTGGGTCACAGCAGATGGAAACTGTGCAACAGGCAATGGCTGCAATCACTTTAATACATGGAACACTCCCCTATAATGCCATCATTTGAGACCCTCCCCACCTAAACCTGTGTGTGTGGCCAGTCCCCAAGCCTCACAAACATTCCCCTGCATCACTTCTCTAGATTCTCCCATCCCCCCATGCAACCAAAACACAGCAGAACAGAGACACTTTCCACAAATGCCCATAAATGGTCATATTTGCTGACCCTGCATTCCAAAATACCCCACCTAAACTCTGCTCAATATCTCTCCATTGAATGTACCATACATCCCAAATATTAATATGGACTATCACATTTCCTTACAGAGCATATAGGTAAGATTACTAGGTATTTGTTTTTCCACTACCACGCCAACCAGTTCAAGACGGGACTCAGTACTGGTGAACTTGAAATATAGATATAATGTTGTCATTGTTTTGGGGTGGGGTGGGATAGAAATACACCTGGAACGTTGTAGGAGAACTCTAAAGTAGATTTTGATCTCAGGGCTCAGTTTCACCAGCATTAGTCTTTGCTGACATTGCTTTGGTTTTAAATTTGTTTGCTTTTCTAACCTGATGTAACCCAGTGCAAGCCTCCATAGCTGACATTCACATGCTTTAATCCACTCTACCACCTAGCCACACTTAATTACTTACTTTCCTGTTCATATTTTCCAGGTTCCAGTCCAGCAGCTAAAGCAAGGATGGGCGGTGGAGAATATCCTGACTGTGGGAAAGGTTTCACCCAGTTAGGGCATTTTGAAATAAACCAGCAAATTCACACAGGTGAGAAACTGTATTGCTGCTCTGACTGTGGAAAGAGTTTCAAACAGTCAGCACACCTTAAAAGACACCAGCGAATTCACACAGGAGAGAAACCGTATCCCTGCTCTGACTGTGGGAAGAGTTTCAGACGTTTAGAAAACCTGAAAATACACCAGCGCATTCACACAGGAGAGAAACCATATCCCTGCTCTGACTGTGAGAAGAGTTTCAGAGATTCGGGAGACCTGAAAAAACACCAGAGAATTCACACAGAAGAGAAACCGTATTACTGCTCTGACTGTGGGAAGAGTTTCAGACATAAAGGAACCCTGAAAAGCCACCAGCAAATTCACACAGTAGTGAAACCGTATCACTGTTCTGACTGTGGGAAGAGTTTCAGACATTCAGAAGACCTGAAAAAACACCAGCGAATTCACACAGGAGAGAAGGTGTATCACTGCTCTGACTGTGGGAAGAGTTTCAGTCGTTCAGAACACCTGAAAAAACACCAGCGAATTCACACAGGAGAGAAACCGTATCGCTGCTGTGAATGTGGGAAGAGTTTCAGTCATTCAGAACACCTGAAAAGACACCAGCGAATTCACACAGGAGAGAAGCCGTATCCCTGCTCTGACTGTGGAAAGAGTTTCAGGGAATCGGCAACTCTGAAAACACACCAGAGAATTCACACAGGAGAAAGTCCTTATTGCTGCTCTGACTGTGGGAAGAGTTTCAAACGTTTAGAACACCTGAAAATACACCAGCGAATTCACACAGGAGAGAAACCTTATCTCTGCTCCGAATGTGGGAAGAGTTTCAGGGAATCGGGAACTCTGAAAATACACCAGAGAATTCACACAGAAGAGAAACTGTATTGCTGCTCTGACTGTGGGAAGAGTTTCAGGTATTCAAGACTGCTGAAAACACACCAGCGAATTCACACAGGAGAGAAACCATATTTGTGCTCTGACTGTGGGAAGAGTTTCAGACAGTCACAACACCTAAAAACACACCAAAGAATTCACACAGGAGAGAAACCGTATCTCTGCTTTTACTGTGGGAAGAGTTTCACAGATTCAGGAGGCCGGAAAAAACACCAGCGATTTCACAGACAAAAACCTTAAAGCGCATGTTCAGTGGGACTTTTTACTCATTCAAGGGGGAAAAAACATATTGCATTATTAGTCCCTGTGTAATAATAATTTTTCTGTGTCACTCTTAAGACCATGCATTTTAAATGGTAAAGATGCACTTGAGAAAGTGGGTGGTGATGCGAACATGTCTAGTTTAACTGTGTCAATGCAGACAGTGCCTGGGAGCAGGAATATACAGAAAGGAAACTATTCCGCAGCTTATCTGATATACCAGTCAGGAGAAATCGGTAACTTGTGTGGTAAATGAGTTTCAGGGTTTAGCATTTAAACTTGATTAATCTGAAAATAAATAAATTGATCAGAACGATTATCCTGACCCGGTATATAGCATCCAGAGACGAGACGGCACCGTCCTTACTGGGCAATCAGCTGGATGATTTGACTTGTAAATTCATCACGTTTCTAGAACTAATGAAAAAATGATAATGTCCTGTGGCTGAATCACTGAATATTGTGCAACGTGTAGCTTTGCACTGTGCATTGTCCATGCTTTTATTTGAGCTTGCTTTTAAACTGCCCTAACTAATGCAAGTGTAGCAAGCATGTGTACGGATCTTAGGTACAGAGAGGCATACATGTTTTAGACTGACAAATTACAATTAATTACTATTAATGGATTAAGCTGTCATTACAGAGCACAAAAATATAGGCTAAAATGCAGTCTGGTAATAGAAATAAACATGTGTTTTGGGTGGGTGGTGGGTCTATAGATTTTGAAAAGGATTTATTTGCCTTTTAGTAGAGAATTAGATAAAAAAAAAATATATAGATAGAGGTAGATAGATAGATAACAGTGCTAGACCGGGACCTTGTTAAATTATGTAATGAGGATGTTTGTGTAATCAGAGTTCTACTGAGACGTCACTGTACAATTAACCCTTCTAAGGACTGAGCGTTTTCTGACTCTCTTACTATAAAAAAATCATTTTTTTTTTTCTTTTTTTTTTTTACAATGGAATCTTGGTGTCCTTTATTTATATATAAACATTATAAAGTACTTAAACAATACAAATGTGTCCCTTTTTTTTCTTTCAAAACAATATTTACTTTATTTTATTTTTTTAAATTAAGTATTATTATAAGAAGAAGAAGAATTATTATGATGTATTCTGCTTTGAGATACATGCTTTTCTATGACCTGAGGGGACCTTACAATACTTTTGAAAGTTTTGTTGAGAAATATTGATGTTTGGGCAAATTAAATATTTTATTTAACATCATCTATTCAAAGAAACTACAAAACAAAGTGTCTACCTGAAGCTGTAAGTAGTACAGTATTTCATGCTAGATTTTGAAAAACACATTTTTCAATTTGTCAGTTTCTCATTAAGTATATGGAAAACTACAAAGCGGTATGTAATTCAATATGTTACATGTAACATTATTCAGCAGGTTTCATTCGACTTTATGAAGCTAAATGACTTCATTCTATTGGGTGATGCAAAACTTTTGACTACTTTCTTTGTAGTATTGGCTTAAATGTGTTCCTAAATGCAGAAATTATGCTAGCAAATGATACCGTTAAGATGCATCTCATTCTACACCGGATCTGAGGCACATGTTAATTATGATGCAGGTAAGAGTCAATTAACAGCACAATAGAGATTTATTAATCAGACAAATGATATGCTAATGAGAATTTGTCTCTAAGGGCACGTTATTCTAACGTCGCAATGAGTGATGTTTTTTGATGGTAAATGATGTTTATGCATAACCTGATGAAATACTGTCATGTTAAACACTGTTAATGGTGCGATAAAGGAGACAGTAAGTTTTATGAATACAGGCCATTGAAACAAAATCGCTGATGTACTGGGGAAGTCTGAAAGCCTGTTCTCAGACTGCCATCTCTTTCAAAATGTCTTTTGGGTGGTACTTCAAAGACTGGCCCACCAGTGTATTAAAAGGATGTTTCCATTAACATATAGCGTGGTAGAACCAGACCATGGCCATCTGGGAAATGGTGTCTTCAGGTATGGAGTGAAAAGCCATTGTCTGGAGAGGATGGGAAGTGACTATGAACTAGTGCTGTGGTTCCCAACCTTTTTTCAATGTAAGGACCACCTTGGTGTTTGGATTTTTCCCACGGACCACTTGCCACACATTTTTTCACAACAGCATTTTTAAACTAGTTATGTGTATATGTACAAGTACATGTAGAAAGTAAAGTATATTTATATAACGTACCTAACTTAATGAGATTCCTGGGCTTGAATCTTTGCTATCGGGTCAGCAAGGAATGTTGTCATTTTGCCATTGAAAGTTGTTGATGGCAAAGTTCCTGTTTCTTTTGTTTAAAATGTTTATTTTTCACATTCGGAATGCCTTGTAGATAAATGGCATACCAATTTTACAGGTTTAAGAGTTTTGTTTGACAAAACCTCCAGACCAATAATGCACTGGGGCTCCGGTAAATGGAAATGCCAGTGCTGGTCCCTGCAACCATTACCTCATGTAGCAAACTAATTCTCTATTTCTAACACAAGTTTTTATTCGCCAACATCGCTCGATGTACATATAAAAAAACACCCGAATACGAAGATGAGGTGGGTGAGAAAAATTAAAAAATGATTGGAGAGTGTACAGGATGTTACCACTTGTGGTGGGCTGTGATGTGTAAATTAAACGTGATTGGTGGCACACAGTCGATAGGATTTTGCTTAAATATGACAGTTTCAAGAACAGACTACACATTATTTCCGGAAGTAGTTTTAATTTAATTTTTGGCACATAGTCTTGTGAGATATTAAACCTGGCTGAATAAACCCATATAATAGCATGGAGCTGAAATTGATCATTCACACTACGGTATAGTTCAAAAGTCAAGCTACAAATATAGCCTCTTTTTGTTTCAGATTAACTTCTGTAACTATATGCAGCCAACCACTTCAAAAATGTATGGAAATAGGTATATTCCTATATGCCACTGTAGTACATATTTTATATTGCTGAATATGAAAGTACCAAAACTGTAGTTTTAGTTGTGTGTGTGTTTTTTATTTTAATTAGTCATTCCAACCAAGTTAATAATATTCAATGCAGTGCGCTACTTTTATGCGAGGCAAAAAGGCTGGGAAAGCCAGATTAGGTGTTTTTTTTCCCCCCCTGAGCAGTAAACTGTAATTCTGACAAGACACATGTGCCTTCATAATGTGTAAGTTATTTAGTTAGTATTTGTTTCACATTAGAAAGCTGTTTCAGTTAATGCCGGGTTTGAAGGTGATGCCTGGTATTGCATCAAAGGGAGCTGTGATATATATTAATTTATAAACTCACCCATAATAAAAGAATAGATAAAGGGGGAAAATGCAGACTTCATACATGTCTTGTAATTATATCTCACGTGGTTAAAGCTGTCTTAGTAGTAGCACAACGTGTGATTGTGTAGAAATGGGTTTTTGCAAGAACTGAGGAACCAAATTTTGGGAGTTGTTTGCGGACCACAGGTTGGGAACCACTGGACCAGTGGAATGGGCAATTCTGCTTGTTTTCAAACTGTCAAATCATAGACCAGAATTTGTAAGGAATGCTCTCCATTCAACACACTCTCCATTCAACACGATCTTCATTCAACACTCTCTTCAACACACTCTCCATTCAACACTCTCTTCATTCAACACTCTCTTCAACACACTCTCCATTCAACACTCTCTTCAACACACTCTCCATTCAACACTCTCTTCATTCAACACTCTCTTCAACACACTCTCCATTCAACACACTCTCCATTCAACACTCTCTTCAACACACTCTCCATTCAACACTCTCTTCATTCAACACTCTTCAACACACTCTCCATTCAACACTCTCTTCATTCAACACTCTCTTCAACACACTCTCCATTCAACACACTCTCCATTCAACACTCTCTTCAACACACTCTCCATTCAACACTCTCTTCATTCAACACTCTCTTCAACACACTCTCCATTCAACACTCTCTTCATTCAACACTCTCTTCAACACACTCTCCATTCAACACTCTCTTCAACACACTCTCCATTCAACACTCTCTTCATTCAACACTCTCTTCAACACACTCTCCATTCAACACTCTCTTCATTCAACACTCTCTTCAACACACTCTCCATTCAACACTCTCTTCAACACACTCTCCATTCAACACTCTCTTCATTCAACACTCTCTTCAACACACTCTCCATTCAACACTCTCTTCATTCAACACTCTCTTCAACACACTCTCCATTCAACACTCTCTTCAACACACTCTCCATTCAACACACTCTCCATTCAACACTCTCTTCAACACACTCTCCATTCAACACTCTCTTCATTCAACACTCTCTTCAACACACTCTCCATTCAACACTCTCTTCATTCAACACTCACTTCAACACGCTCTCCATTCAACACGCTCTCCATTCAACACGCTCTGCATTCAACACGCTCTCCACAATCTCTGCTCTGCTCATCTCTTGCTATCCTCACACCAATACGCTGCAAGGGGGAGATCCCTTTGAAACCTACATCATCTGAGTAACTTTTTCTGGAACACGGCACGGCTTGTTAGAAAGGACAGATTCATGATTCTATCCTGCTGGACATCATTGAGTTTCTAAAAATACCACAGCCAGGTATTCATTATACACCATTTACAACGAATCCTATAATTTCTATGCACCATGTTTTAGATAGATTTTGAATTCTGATCAAATATATGGTTTAATTATTTTCTGAACACAACTAATTACAAAATTAGTTACTATAAAGAATATACTGATATTAATTGTGTAACATTAAAACAAACAAGTCATTTTACTTTTAAAATGAGTTGTCTAATTTTATTTTTGAATGCTAATGCTAATAATTTGGACCTGCTCTATCAGGCCCAGCTGAATTATTGGTGTCCATGCACCCATACACCTGGGTGCTACCACCATCAGGGCCGGCTACTCTCTGCAGTTATGATTCCGCCCCCTTCCCTTTTAGGGCATGATCATAAAAAACGGTTATGAACCCTCAAGACACTATTTTGTATCTTAGGTGTTGGCCCTGCAGGCCATTGCAATTGTTCACAATGAGAGAGAGAAGGGTTTTACTCCTGGTACTTCCTGATGCCAAAACGAGATGGTGGCCTCAGACCGATCCTCCAGCAAAGATGCTGACTGTTGCAGTCAGCCAGGCCAGGCAACTGGTTCACTATGGTGGACCTCATGATGCCTACTTTCACATCCCTGTAAAACCCGGCTGCAGCAATTACTTGCAGTTCGCCTTTCAAGGCACCGCGTCTCTCTAGCTCTCTCTTTCTCAAAGTGCATGGATGCCATGCCCCTCTGAGACTCAAGGTATCAGAGTGCTTAATTACCTTGACAACTGGCTGATATGTGCTGAGTCACTAGCACAGGCAGTGTTGCACACAGGACTGATCACCAGCCAACTCCAGCGGCTAGGCCTCAATCGTGTTGCCCGGGACCTTTTGCTATGGGCTCACAAGCACTTGTTTTCTAAAAGCAGTTCACCTGCCAGGGGTGAGGAACTGGGCGGCAGACCTCCTCTCCAGAGGAGACCCCCCCAGTTCGGAATGGGGACTTCACCCGGAGGTTGTGAACCTCATCTGGGAGAAGTTCCGGTGCATAGAGATAGATCTCTTGGCGCCGGAGTCGCTGTGGCATCCAGCCCCAACAGCTCTGCAGCTCAGGCTCTGGCCCCTGAGTGGAGACACTAAAGCCATCTCGGGTTATCAGATAAAGTTATCAGATAAAATCTCCTGGATGCACTCGCATCACCTCAAACTCAACCTCTCTAAATCTGACCTCCTTTTCTTTCGCTCCTCCTCCTCCCCCTCCTCTGATCTCTCTATCTCCATTCCTCTGGAATCTACCACACTCCCTCCTCCTCAGCTAAGAACCTCAAAGTCACCCTGGACCCCTGCCTCTCTTATTCCCAGCACATCTCCACTCTGGCACGCATTTGCCGATTCTTCCTGAGCAACATACGAAGAATCAAACCCTTCCTCACCAACTACGCCACCCAGCTCCTGGTCCAGGCACTGGTACTCTCCTGCCTAGACTACTGCAACTCCCTCCTGGCTGGCCTCCCTGTGTCCGCCACCCGTCCACTCTAGCTCATCCAGAACTCCGCTGCTCGTCTGGTGTTCTCTCTGCCTCGCTTCTCCCACGCAACTCCACTGCTCCGCTCACTCCACTGGCTCCTGATCACTGCTTGCATCCAGTTCAAGTACTAGCTTGTACTAGCCTACAGCTACCTCCAGACCCTCATCTCTCCCTACACTCCCACTCAACCTCTCCGCTCCTCCTGCACTAGAAGACTGGCTCTACCTCCTCTACGCTCCCCTGCCTCCAGAGCCCGCTCCTTCTCCACCCTCGCCCCGCAGTGGTGGAATGACCTTCCTACAGATGTCAGGACTGCCCAGTCTCTGACCACCTTCTGGCGCCTCCTCAAGACTCACCTCTTCAGACAGCACCTGTAGAACTCCTCTTTTTTCCCTCTGGACCATTATCACACTTCCTTAAATGCACTTTACTTGCTCTTATCTGCGTCCTATTTTACTGCATTTAATCCTGTACTTTAGAATACTGTAATCTGTCATGTGTTATTTAATCTGTAGTATTTTGTATTTAATTATATCCTGATGTAACTATCACTGACACTGTTATCTGCTCCGTTATTGAATCGTATTTTGTCATACTTGTACTTGCTAGAACCAAAGTCATTGTATTTATATTGCTCTTAATTGTATTATTACTTGTACTGTGATTCTTGAAATGTATTTTTGTTTACGACTGTAAGTCGCCCTGGATAAGGGCATCTGCTAAGAAATTAATAATAATAATAATAATAATAAAGCGGGCGAATTTGTGTCTTTTCGTTCACATAAAGTCAGAAAAAAACAACATATGAATCCAAATTAACATGTATTTATACTAAAGTAATACAAAATTGACTACAAAAGATTTAGAAGTGAGTAGTTTTTTGAGATTTACGATTATACTGTAAATCACTTTCACGAATCAGCCCCCAAATGTAGTCTCCCATCATGATCTCGTTATACTATCCTTGGTAGAGGCGTTCAAAGTCCAGTATATCCTGGTGGAAGCGCTCGCCTTGCTCCTCCGAGTACGCTCCCATGTTCTCCTTGAATTTATCAAGATGAGCATCAAGGATATGGACTTTGAGGGACATCCTACAGCCCATTGTGCCGTAGTTCTTCACAAGAGTCTCAACAAGCTCCACATAGTTTTCGGCCTTGTGATTGCCCAGGAAGCCCCGAACCACTGCGACAAAGCTGTTCCAAGCCGCTTTCTCCTTACTAGTGAGCTTCTTGGGGAATTCATTGCACTCCAGGATCTTCTTTATCTGTGGTCCGACGAAGACACCGGCTTTGACCTTTGCCTCAGACAGCTTAGGAAAGAAGACTTGAAGGTACTTGAAGGCTGCCGACTCCTTATCTAGAGCTCTGACAAATTGTTTCGTAAGGCCCAATTTGATGTGCAGTGGTGGCATCAGCACCTTCCGGGGGTCCCAGCCGTACTCATCATACTTCAAGGCGTCCAGCAAGGTCTTGATGCAGTTGTAATCCTCTTTGAGGTGCACCGAATGAGCCAGGGGAAGAGACGGGTACTTGTTACCATTATGGAGCAGCACGGCTTTGAGGCTCCTGGATGAGCTGTCAATGAAGAGGCGCCACTCATTCTGGTTACAGGCGATTCCGATTGCCTCGAACAGACTGGTCACATTGTGGCAGAAGCAGAGCCCATCTTGACGGGCGAAGAACCTGGAAAAAGGTTGGTGACGCTTCCTCTGATCTGCGACTTGCACACTTTCATCCAACAAGTTCTACTGCTTGAGCCTAGACGTCAAAAGCTCGGCATTGGACTTGGTGAGACCAAGATCTCTAATCAAATCGTTGAGGTCTTTTTGGTTGGGGTAGTATGGGTTTCTCTCCTCAGCTCCACCACATTCCGGCGCCTCCTTAAGACTCACCTCTTCAAAGAGCACCTGTAGAACTCCTCTGTTTGTATCCTGGGACACTATCACCCTTCATGTAAATGTGCTTTATTTTGCTCTTATCAGCCCCTATTTTACTGCATTTAATCCTGTACTTCAGAATACTGTAATCTGCCAAGTTTTTAACCTGTAGTACTTTGTATTTAATCACATCCTGATGTAACTATCACTATTTAATCATATCCTGATGTAACTATCACTACTACCTGCTGTATTATTGAATTGTGGTTTGTCAAACTTGTACTTTACTTGAACAAAAGTTATTGTATTTCTTGCTCTTATTGTATTACTTGTATTGTAACGCTTGAAATGTTTTTGCTTACGATTGTAAGTCGCCCTGGATAAGGGCGTCTGCTAAGAAATAAATAAATAATAATTGTCATCTGGATCTACAACGTCTTCCTCGCTCTCTGACTTGCTGCTCTCTTCTAAAGATGGCTGCTCTCTCTCCGGAGGAGTGGGTATGGGGAGCTCATGGCAGTGTGGCACCAGGGTGATGGATGAAGGAAGGTCCGGATACGTGATAGCAGGTGCATTCTTGCCAGTCCGACGTTTGGAAGGGTCCACCATGCAGAAGTAGCAGTTGCTTGAGTGGTCAGTGGGTTCTCGCCAAATTCTTGGGATAGCGAACTTCATGGCTCTCTTTTCCCCTCTGTACCATCCTACAAAAATACATTTATTTCACCCATAACTAATAACATTGAAAATTGTAAAACATTTTAAAATTAAAAACTTTTACAATTTTAACAAATTTTAACAAATTTTATAACATAAAATTCCGAGCAACAATTGTCCATCTTACCTTCCAGAGTTTTTTTGCAGTGCTCGCAGGTGAAATGAGGTGCCCAGGGTTTGTCTTGATCCCCGACAGGCATGCCGAAATATGCCTTGTAGGCCTCACACATCTTAGCAGATGCTTCCACAGAGTACTTTTTCGCTCTTGTCTTGATAAATTGACCGCAGACATAGCAAAATGTGTCTGCCGGATGCTTGCAGCCTCTTGATGCCATCTCAGAAAAATGCAGATATGTATCCACTTAGGCAGCTGGAACTAAACTGAACTGGTGGGCTTAAGGCCCCTGTATTTATACTACTATTTATATTACTGGAAAGTTCTAGAAAGTTCTAGAAGTTACTCCAAGTTTACTCAGCACTGAATCTATCTGGAATGTTCGGGAAAATAGGTTAATTTCAAAATATCACTGTCCTGGTGTGGCAAAGTGGTTAGTAAGGGGAACAGGTGTAGAGGTGATGCGGTGCAGGAGTGACAGGCAGACAACGGTAATCCAGTGACAAATGTTTTTATTTGTTTTGCTTCCTGGTCTAGTGACCGTAAATAATAAACCCCGGCAATACACAACGATGTGTAGAGCGCAGGGATGAAAACGACAGGTTACAGTCCTGAAATAAAGAAAACAAAAACACGTTCACCCGTCTCGGGTGCGTGCAGTCGTGCTGGTGGTGAGTGAATACACTTTATTCTGTGACAGTTCGTGAGGTGATGATCCGGCTTGTGCTGGCCCAAGGCGACAGCTCCGGATGTGCTTTAGCTGTCTGGTGGTTGCAAAAACACAGACAGTTATTTTACAGTGGTTTAAGCAAACACAAACACACACACACGCAACTCTTTACAGAGTATCACAGTACTTTACTGTTTCGTCCTTCTCGGTCCTTGGCTTAACCCAAACGAAGGAAAAGAACAGCGTTACCCTGGCCCCTATATGTAATCCCGCATGATATCTAGGTAAACGGTTGCAGCTGCCTTATTACTTGCTGCTGCCCCTTGTTTACCTGTCAAATCAATACGGTCTTACAACAGAGTCTCGCTTCTTTCCAGGCTGACCCACTTCCCGGTCTCGGAAACGAACTGTCAGGCCAGCCCTTCCAGATACTTCTTCTCCCGTTCTTTAGCGCCCTCACAGGTCGGGAGGAAGATTTATCACCAGAACTCATTGTATTTCTGTCACACCTGGTCACAAAAGCAAAGTTTGAGGGGTATAATAACCATTGTCTATACTTTTGAGGCATAACCAATTAGGAAATAACACTTACTACCCAGGAACAAAAAAATAAATAAAATTGTTACACGGTGTAATAATAAAGTCATTGCGACTCTTGAGACTGCCAGAGCAGCGTCTGCACGCTCCCAGTATGGTTGCAAATGGGTGGACTGGACCCCACGACTTGCCCAATGGCAGATTTACTCCAATTTTTGCAGGACCTTTTTGATGAAGGTAAATCTCCCTCCATGCTTAAGGTCTACCTGGCAGCTATATCAGATTGCCATATTAAAATTGACACTCTCTCAGCTCAGGAGATAGCTAGGGAAACAAAAAAGAAACAAAAAAAAGACCCCCTGCTGGCCAAGATTAAGCATTACATTTCAACTGGCTGGCAACAAAATGTTACAGATGAAGAACTGAAGCCTTTTGCAAACAGAAAAAGTGAATTAACAGTGGAAGGGGATTGTGTGTTGTGGGGTTTTAGAGGTATTGTGCCAAAAGTTTTGCAACAGAATCACTGGGGAATAGTTAAGATGAAGGCCCTAGCTCGTAGTTATTTTTGGTGGCCTGGCTTGGATGCAGAAATAGAGCAAATGGTGAGTCAAAGTGAAGTATGCCTAGCTAGCAGGAATATGCCTGCCACAGCCCCCCTCCACACATGGAAGTGGCCAGAAAGACCATGGCAAAGAGTTCACATTGACTTTGAAAAGCAAAAACAAAGGTTTCTGGTGGTAACAGACACAACCTTTGAGGTTTTGCGAAATTTGTTTGCCGCATATGGTCTCCCAGAGGAGATTGTCTCTGAAAATGGGCCACAATTTACTTCAGATGATTGAGACCTTTTTACTCAGAAATTCAGTAAAGCACACTAAAACACCACCTTACCACCCAGCTTCAAATGGTTCTGCAGAAAGACTGGTGCAGAGTTTTAAAAGAGCTCTGGATAAAAGTGCACATTTAGGTTGTGCAGCACTGAGGCTAATTTTCTGTTTGATTATAGAAATACCCCCCATGCCACAACAGGAAAATCACCTGCAGAATTATTTCTGAAAAGACAGGTGTGCACCAGATTAGCCTTGATTAGGCCAAATGTAGCAAGTGTGATGGAAAGTAAGAAATCGGGGGAATATGAGAAAAGAGACAGGCATCAGATAAAACCTGTCAGAAAATTCTCTCCAGGTCAGGTGGTACTAGTAAGAAATTACAGGGGGGAGAGAAATGGGAAACGCAGAAAATCTCATGTGAATCAAAATGATTGAAAAATGTACTCAGGAGTTAGTTTGCTCAGACTGGGATGATTTAGGAAAACAAATGGAAAGTGTACATGAGTTGGCAACTGAAGGAAATACCCAGGTTCAATACCAGGAGCCTTCATAGCAAATGACAGAATCTGTTACTTCTAATGAAGGGGTAAATTGGCATCCCAAAAGGGTAATAAAACCTCCTGCTAGGTTAAATCTGTAAAAATAATAATGAAAATAAATAAAATAGAAGGGGGGGGGGGGGTGTTTTAAGGCAATGTTTATTGCATTACTGTGCAGTTATTTGTTGTTAGGTGCATGTTTCGTATTGGTTGCGGTATGGTTTTTCCCCACGCAGGGCAAGTTGATATAAAAAAAGGGACTGAATAGTTGAAGCGGGAGGTTGGATCCCTGTGACAGAGCGGCCGTCTTGTGTCTGCATCAATAAAGCTTCTGTGAGAATCAAAACTTGGTCTTGTCAACTCTTTTCAATATACCACATGTTTCAGACTGCTGCATTTCTGTCTGAGTTTCCCCTTTTAAAAATGAATAAACACAGCGTGCTGCCATCGAGACAGAACAGCAACTGTCACGAAGGACAATTAAGTCGGGGGTAAGTATAATTATTTTAATTACTAAAGGTAGCCAAACTACGCCACCTGGTGGAATATACGGGCACCAGATCCCGAAATTAATATACTTAAACTTTTATTCAAATCCTTTTATCCAAATCCTTCTTTTTCTTTTATCCCAGGACCATACAACACAAGATACGATTATAAATAGGCTTTATTTAGTACAAAATTCTTTAAAATATAAAAACTTCAGTCACAACATACAGTATTATTCCTTTTTCTTGCTCATCTGGTTAACACAGGATAGCATACTTAGTACACATTTTTAAAACACATTATTCAATAACGAGGGTATAGCAACTAAAAAGATAAGATCAGCATTTGGCAGAACAATTGAATAAAGTCCACTAAATCGCGGTGCAACTACTTGTCCAACGCAACCAACTAGAAGTCTTAGTATGCAAAAGAAAATAAAACACCGTTGACAGCTGATAAAAGGTCCGACTTGTTACACCCGTGCCTTTTTTTCTTCAGCTCCCCTAAAAACAGACTGCATGAAAGACAAACAATTTATTTAGCAAGGTAAGATCCTGCAGAGAGCCATGCATGAGACTGTTACCCTTGAGAATCTTCTGAAGATGCAGGATGTGAGCTTTCATTTCTGGAACGGTAACCCAGATATTCTGTGTCTACCTCAAGTAAATTGACAGCAATTTTCTAGCAATGTACAGAATGGCCTATTGGGTCTCCACTGGAACCTGATCCTGGATGTAAGGGCTATTTTATTTCTCTGCCTGTTTGGAGCATACTCTGTGACATTTGAATTGGACATTTCAAATTGTGAAGAAAATGTGGGGTAAAATCCACGAAGAAACGAAGGTATTACTTATTTTCCTTACCCATACACCAGTCCATAAAGGTAATCCAATGATTCCTTCCACCGTGTCAGCATTCATCAGGACAGGACCAAACAGCAGACTCAAGATCCCAGTTATTATTTGCACGACCTTACAAAACAAAAGCAGATTTCAGGATAAGAATACTCAGGAATTTTAACATTTCACACATTTTGCGAATAAATAAAACATTTCATTGGTATCACACATTGTTGCATAAATCGTAGAGATAAACAATGAATTCAAATGTTGATTTAGATTGTATTAGAGATGTAGGATCTATACTCTAGGGTCCACTCAGACTATGAAAAGCACTTGTTTCCAAGATTTTACAGACAAGCATAGTCGGATATCTGCTCAGATCTTGCAGCTGGTCCTCAGAAACCAGCAAATCAGCTAGAATTGTGTTGGTAAGTCTGCCCTGTTTCTGTGTCCTTGCAACTTGAGAGTAAAGGACTTTTCACACCAAGTGTCAAAGTGTCTTTATTTTGGCGTGAAGTGCCGTGTCCTGTTTTTCTGTTTTGTTCAACCTTTTATTTTGCAATAAACCTTCTGAATGCTACCATTGCGTCTCAGTTTCACTCACCACTACTGTCTGTCTGTGTTTCTTCCGGGTCTGACGTGTCACCACTCAGCCAGCCTTGTGACAGGGGTTTATAACATTGAAAATGCTGGGTGAATAGCATGGGCCTGTGCAGGAGCTGGATCTGGACAGTGATATGTTTCATTTTTAACATTCTTCAGAATGAGCAGAGACAGGTTTGCTGAGCGACTTGGCATGGTTGGTCCAAACATTAAAAAAAAAAAAAAAAAAAGAAATACCAACTACTGAGTGTCTGTCAGTCCAGACAGTGTCTGTCCATCTGCTTGAGGAGAGTACTATACATAAACATATTTACACAGTCGACTGCACATTAGTGTTCTGTAGCGCCCCCTAATAGAATACAAGTCTACTTACAGTGTAACCACATCTTTTATTAAAGATACAATGTTCCACTATCATTATTAAATATATATGCATTTGTATAGATGAAGATGATTTATTCACAGGGGAGTGAGGGTCTAAAGCTAAATACCAAAAGCCACTGTTTGAAACCCTGTTTACTAGATTAAAACGGTTTTACATGATTTAAAACCTCAGTGTTGATCTCACCCCAGTCTTCTTTTCTCTCTATATCTTTATCATTTTTGAAATTTTGAAAACTGCTCAGTTGGACATTCATCACTTCTAATAGTGCTCATGATGCTGTTCATTGCCGTGACGATGATCTCCCACAGTAATCATCGCCAGTGTTTTCACCTGCCCTAATCTATCCCTCACAGACAATAAAAAGAGTGCTTCGACTCACAAACGGGAGAGAAAATGAATGAACCGTGATAAGGGAGGAGGAATATAGACCCGCAAGATCGACCCGATATTAATGGATTAACACTTGCTCCACCCCGACCATTTTAACAACTTGGTCATTCATGACACAACTACAGTGACAGCCAATAGTCCACAACAATAAAAGCTACAAATAAACCTATTTGAACTACAGACTTAAAGGAAAAACTAGCTCACAAATATGTGCTGGTTCCATTTCTAATCATTTTACTCTCGCAATCACTACAACTGATCATTACTCCTCTCACTCCATCCCCCGCTTTTCGGGGGAAACAGATAAAAAAAAGTTTTAAAAATATTTAAATATACCCCAGCATAAGAAATGTCAGGTGTCCCGTTTTTGCATTTTGAAAAAGTGGTCACGCTACGCTCCATTGATTCCACTGTGTAACAATTTTTTTTTTTTTTGGTTCCTGGGTAGTAAGTGTTATTTCCTAATTGCTTATGCCTCAAAAGTATAGAAAATGGCTATTATTCCCCACAAACTTTGCTTTTGTGACCAGGACAGTGATATTTTGAAATTTACGTATTTCCAATGAGAAAACGGGCGAATTTGTGTCTTTTCGTTCACATAAAGTCAGAAAAAAACATATGAATCCAAATTAACATGTATTTATACTAAAGTAATACAAAAATGACTACAAAAGATTTAGAAGTGAGTAGTTTTTCGAGATTTACGATTATACTGTAAATCACTTTCACGAATCAGCCCCCAAATGTAGTCTCCCATCATGTTCTCGTTATACTGTCCTTGGTAGCGGCGTTCAAAGTCCAGTATATCCTGGTGGAAGTGCTCGCCTTGCTCCTCCGAGTACGCTCCCATGTTCTCCTTGAATTTATCAAGATGAGCATCAAGGATATGGACTTTGAGGGACATCCTACAGCCCATTGTGCCGTAGTTCTTCACCAGAGTCTCAACCAGCTCCACATAGTTTTCGGCCTTGTGATTGCCCAGGAAGCCCCGAACCACTGCGACAAAGGTGTTCCAAGCCGCTTTCTCCTTACTAGTGAGCTTCTTGGGGAGTTCATTGCACTCCAGGATCTTCTTTATCTGTGGTCCGACGAAGACACCGGCTTTGACCTTTCCCACAGACAGCTTAGGGAAGAAGTCTTGAAGGTACTTGAAGGCTGCCGACTCCTTATCTAGAGCTCTGACAAATTGTTTCATAAGGCCCAATTTGATGTGCAGTGGTGGCATCAGCACCTTCCGGGGGTCCCAGCCGTACTCATCATACTTCAAGGCGTCCAGCAAGGTCTTGATGCTGTTGTAATCCTCTTTGAGGTGCACCGAGTGAGCCAGGGGAAGAGACGGGTACTTGTTACCATTATGGAGCAGCACGGCTTTGAGGCTCCTGGATGAGCTGTCAATGAAGGACAGTATAACGAGAACATGATGGGAGACTACATTTGGGGTCTGATTCGTGAAAGTGATTTACAGTATAATCGTAAATCTCGAAAAACTACTCACTTCTAAATCTTTTGTAGTCATTTTTGTATTACTTAGTATAAATACATGTTAATTTGGATTCATATGTTTTTTTCTGACTTTATGTGAACGAAAAGACACAAATTCGCCCGTTTTCTCATTGGAAATAGGTACATTTCAAAATATCACTGTCCTGGTCACAAAAGCAAAGTTTGTGGGGAATAATAGCCATTTTCTATACTTTTGAGGCATAAGCAATTAGGAAATAACACTTACTACCCAGGAACAAAAATTGTGTTACATAGTGTACTCAATAGAACAATTTGTCCCAAGCGCTCTCTTAGCTTTGCGCACAGCGCGACGGAAGTAAAGGGGGAGTTGAGTCTCGTTGTAGAATATCCTTGGTTTGAATGATCTCGAGTCGGCCATTTAACGTGAGGCGTCTGCGACTGTGGAGTGAAATCCTGTTATGTGACCGAGTCATTCGACTCATCCATCTGGAGTTATTAATATTAGTATTTATTTAAGTGGTGTTGCACACCAGTTTGCTCGGTGTGGACGATAACAAAAAAGTAAGTTACATTTTTTTTTTTTTAAATAAAGTTGAGTTGTTTGCGACGCACGGGTGTTGTAGACCCAGGCTTTATTTACAAATTGTACAAGGCCGATTCAGTTTAAAATGTAACAAATAAACTAATAAGCGCCGGTGAAAAATAATGGAAAATGAGTTTTTTTATATACACACCCGCACAAAATGTATGTTTGTGTTTGAAAAGAGTTATGACTACAGTGTACACAAATGCTTTTTTCTTCTTTTTTTGGGTGTATACGAAAGCCTTTCAGCTGTGTAGAAAAAAAAAAAAAAGTATAAACGCAGTGCGGAGAAAATGGCTTTTGTCCGAAACATTTGAATCATTCAAACCTTTTGTGTACATAAAAATTGTATTTTATTTGTATGTGTGTACATACTGTATTTACCACCCTCTTGTACCTTGGGTGAATTTAATTGTAGCCAAAACAATTGATATCGACACAGACTACAAACCTTCCGACACTGAGAGCGCGCATTATTGTGTTGCAAGAGGATATACACCACGCTGTTTTAAAACAAACAGGACTTTGTTTATTGGGGAAAAATGTAAAATATGCCTCGTTTTGAGTGACTTTTTTGTTTCATTAAGTAGTTGTAGTAATTTAGGGAGACGTGTAATCAATTTATTTATTTATTTATTTATTTATTTATTTATTTATTTATGTGTTGGTATTAGTAAAGAAATTAATCTAAACAATGATATGTAGAAATCAACTCAGACGGTCAAACTGGGTACTGTAGCACACGCCAGTGTGTGCTGGGAGGGAGTTAAGTGTGTAAATGACACCTGAGAATAGATTTTGGACAGAGTGTAATCACACTACTCTGACTTTATTATTGTGCGATTGAGATACACGAATGGCTCCAACAAATGTCAATTGAGTTCTAAAAGTATAAAAAAAATTGAAGCCTAACACATTTGAAACATACTAGGTCTTTACATAGACCATACTTTTCAAACAACGTCATCGACTGTTATTCTGAGTGGAAACCACCTTTATCTTTATATAAAACAAATCTAAATTAAATGACGTCCAGTAAAATGATAACATTATTTATAAGTTTGAGATGGGGGGGGGGGGGGGGGGCTGGAGTACAAAGGGGAGTCTAAATTGATATTACGCAGCAAATAAACTAGCTGATCATGGGAATTATACATTTTAAATACTGTATTTACTTTTGATGGAACGAATATATAGAAGGGTAATGCATTTAACCAAATACTCATCATCCCGATAATAGTAAATATGGCCCAAGTCTCTTAATGATGTGTTTTGTAAAGAAAAAAGACCTTTGTTTAACATTTGTATGATGAGCAAGCGCATCTCGTCTAATTTCTTTTTTAAAACAATCGCATTTCACCCTCAGATAACTTGGGAGGTGGCATTTTAATAATAAAAATGTAAGTTTTACTAAAATGTGAATAAAAAGACATTGAAGAAAATAGCAACAACCTTGTATAACCATATTAGGTATTATATAGGATTACCTCATATGATCTTTTGATGCAGCCTGCTCATTATATTGTATTACATTGTGTGTGTTATTAATGTGTTTCTCTAGCCCCTATTTATCTTTACTTTTTTTTTGCAGGGGACCACAAAATTGCTTGATCTGGCCATTCTTAGTATTATAGAAAAACTAAACATTACAAGACTAGGAATTACTCAGCTAGTTTGGCAAGGCTTTTTCAAAACATTATGTCCGTACAATATGATACACTTGCCACTATCCCGGGGGAAGGTGTTTTCATATAGAAAGGCCAGCCTTAATGCACTACTACTATAGAGGGCTGTGGCTGGCATGTTTTTATTAATGGATACAGGTGTATAAAACTCATTGTCTCAAAACATTCTTAATATTTTCTGAGAGAAATGTGCGCACACGATATACAGTGTGAAATGACCTTGGGGCAGTACGTCCTAAAGGGTGTCTGCTGTGCTGTTTTTTCCTGGGGTGATGTCAGATAGTGTAGCTGGCTGTAATATTTGGCACCCCTGTCTTTCAAGGGTTAACCCTTTGAGGTCCATTTATTCAGTGCCTGTCAGACGTGTCAGGTCTAAGTTATTTTCACACAAGCTGTTTATTTTACACACGCTGTTTAAAAGTAATTTTATTCACAGTAAAACAGGTTTAAAAGGCACTGCATATCAACAGGACACTCAGTACTGCATCTCCAGCCCTGCCTCACCCCTTGTTCACTGTATTTCACATATCACTCTTCATAGTCATGCGTACTGATAAATCCTCTCCTGATCACTCGATTTATCACCAAACTCCTCAATAATGCTATCCAAGTAATTATTTTATTACTATAACATCTCAAAAAGCTTGGCAAAAATAAATACTCAGATTCATTTTTTTTTTTTTGGATCGGGGGTGTTTTATCGGTTAAAACTTAAAATCAGAAGCCCTACATATATCTTGTGTTATGCGTAATCATTTCAAAAGAATGCCGATATTAAATCTACCAATTTACCTTATTTTGTTTCAAGGTATGTTGTGTTTGGATTATATGGCAATATTATATTTAAAGGGTTAAACTAAATTAAAAAAAACGTTTTTTTCAAACTATAAACCCAGCACTGCATACAAGGATTAAATAGCCAAGGTACAGTACAGGGGTGCAAACAGCTGATTGATCGTTCTGTCAAGTGTTTACCACAGTAGTGCTCCTTTATTATTTAAACCTATGAATGTCAAGATAACGAGGTGAAACAGCTAATTGGTGGATTATTAAGAGCGATTACTACTAAGCTGTGCGTTTGTTATTGAAATCTATGTAAATGGTACATAATGAGATCCAAACAGCTGAGTTTACCTGAAATATATGGCATGCTTAACCCAGAATAAACAATGTCTTTGTTATTGAAATCAATGGGAATGGCAAACGCTATTAGCTTGATATAGACGGCTGCCTGAAGTAACCATGGATGGTGTAAGTGGTGGATACTGTAATATATATATATTAAACACAAAAAAGTGTTTTACTTGACTGTAAAAGCTGACAATTCAGAAACAAAATTGGAAAATGGCAGGTAAGGCTGCCACTGCGCCCTTACCTGACACATGTTCTGACAAGGCTTTCCAGCACACACTGCTTAACTGGTACAATAGGTGGGTTCACTTCAGACCAACGTTTCCCAAAGTGGGGGTTGCGGCAAGGTTTCTGATGGGTCGCCAAACAATCTAAAGATATGAAATTCAGTGCACATTAAGATTTAGTTTCACTATGCAACTGTTATGCTTATATTCAAAATAAATATAATTTGCAAACAAATCATTAGCAGTAATTATGGGAACAATGTATTGTTTTAAATATGAAACAAAAAAAAAATATTATAAAAAAATATATATATTATAAGGTGACATTTCACGTCCGGTTACTTGGGATTTTGAAAACAGTTGTTAAAATCGCTGCAAAATGAAAAATGTCTAATCCTATCTGCAGCTCAAAGAAACAAAAACAAAAAAATCGCAATTACCATCTCATTGGTGACGAGGATGATGCGCGTCCTCATGTGTCATTTGTTGTGAAGTACTGGCTTATGAAAGCTAAGGTCTGGCATCTTGAGACACGGCATCCACATTGCGTTGGGAAATGACACAAGTTTTTCCTGATCAATTAGCTAAACAGCAAGACATTCTTAAAAAATTAGTCACTGTCTCAGAGAAGGAGATGAATGTATCCTATCTGGTTATAATGCATATTGAAAAAAACTGCACAACTGACTGTTGTCTATGTTTGCAATGCTTGATGTTGAACTGGCCTTATTAGCACTGTATTTAAATAAATCAATCACTAAATAAATAAATGGTTGGAATGTGTGTCTTTTTTTTCAGCTGCTACTAAACAGAGTCCCGTGTGATGCCATGGACAGTGTGGAGATGGAATCTGTCCCAATTAAAGAGGAGCTCTTTGAACTTGAACTTGTTCCCTTTAGTGTGGAGTTCTTTGGGCTGGCTTGTCCCCCCATTAAACAGGAGCTCTGTGAGGTGCAATGTGACAGCAGTCAGCAAGATGTCTCTGAGATTAAAGCTGAGCACAATGAATTGGACATCCCCCAGACAGAAGAACTGCTTTCTGTTAAACAAGAAGAGGTGCTGGAAATTAAACAGGAGCCCCTGACAGTAGAGTTTGACCACATGGAAGCCGGGAAGGAAGAATCCGAGGACTTCAAACCAAACATCCCTGAGCTGGAGCCTGTACACCTGCGGAAGTGTAGCGTGGTGCTGGAGAGAATCTGCATGAGAGAGCGAGGTACTGGAGAGGAAGGCTCTCCCAACGCCATGCAAGGTGCTGGAAAGGAAGACGGGTGGTCATATTCAGAATGCAGTCTAGCACGTGAGTGACTCCTAGTTGCTGTGACATTATGGAGATCTTGCAATCTTGAATGACAGTGTGATTGAGATGGAGGGAGCATATTGGTTAGATTACTTAGTATTTGTTTTTCCTGTATCACTCCAACCAGTTCAAGATAGGATTCACTACTGGTGAAGTTAAGGTACAGATAGAACCCTGCTTGCTGCTTTTCGATATTAATCGATAAGGCTTGTTAAACGTTGAGTTCCCAAAAAAATATGAGTTTGACTGAAATCAATTTATATACGATAAACGTTGGTAAAACCACTCGCTATTTTTTATTTTCTTACCAAAAATAATTTAGAAATCATCTCTAGTTTGTATAGTTTTTATACCTGCTGTCTGTCCCGTCTCCGTTCCGCTCTGAATGGCTGGGGGTCGCTGTCAGTCATCTCAGTGGTCCGTTAGTACTGTAGTTTCACCCTGTTCTGACAGATCTCGTTGACTGAAGCAGTGCTAGAATGCTCTCATTTGCCAGCTACAGCACCTGTCATTCAAAACGCCTACTTTGAAATTAACAGGGTAAGGTGTAGGTAAGCTTTTGCTATAGGTATACGGTGACACTAGTTTGTAAATGTATAGCTCAACTGTGACCAAACATTATTTCAATTACAATGTTGGTAACCATGGTTTTGTTGCATGTTTTTCAATGGCATAAGAGTGTTTTTTTTTTTTTAAAGCATAAAGGTCGATTTCACACATTCGCTGCTTGAATTGAAAAATAGATTAAAAAAAAAAAAAAACGGTAAATTCTTTGTAAAATAAATGTCAATATTAATCGTCGATTTGGCAAAAAAATTAAAATCGAATAGTAGCAAACCTAGATAGAAGGTTACCATTGCCTGGTAGAACAGAAACATTACAGGAAATGCACTTACTTTAATCCACCACCACCTAGCAACATGCCCTAAGCCTTCAGGCAGCCCTTCTTACTTTTTTCCTGTTCATATTTTCCAGGTTCCAGTCCAGCAGCTAAAGTGAGGCCGGGCGGTGGAGAATATCCTGACTGTGGGAAAGGTTTCGCCCAGTTAGGGCATTTTAAAAAACACCAGCAAATTCCCACAGGAGAAAAACCGTATCTCTGCCCTGACTGTGGGAAGCGTTTCAGTCAATCGGGAAACCTGAAATCACACCAGCGAATTCACACGGGAGAGAAACCGTATCGCTGCTCTGACTGTGGGAAGCGTTTCAGTCATTCAGGAGCCCTGAAAACACACCAGCGAATTCACACAGGAGAGAAACCATATCGCTGCATTAATTGTGGGAAGATTTTCAGTAGGATACACTCCCTGAAAACACACCAACGAATTCACACAGGCGAGAAACCGTATCGCTGCTCTGACTGTGGGAAGAGTTTCAGTCAGTTAGCACACCTTGATTCACACCAGCGAATTCACACAGGAGAGAAACCGTATCGCTGCTCTGACTGTGGGAAGAGTTTCAGTCATTCAGGAGGCCTGAAAGCACACATGAGAATTCACACAGGACAGAAACCGTATTGCTGCATGGACTGTGGGAAGAGTTTCCGTGTTAAACACAGCCTTAAAACACACCAGAGGATTCACACAGGAGAGAAACCGTATCACTGCGCTGACTGTGGGATGAGTTGCAGTCGTTCAGAACACCTGAAAACACACCAGCGAATTCACACAGGAAAGAAACCGTATTGCTGCTCTGACTGTGAGAAAAGTTTCAGTCAACTGGGAAATCTGAAAGCTCACCAGCGAATTCACACAGGAGAGAAACCGTATCACTGCTCTGACTGTGGTAAGAGTTTCAGACGTTCAGAAAACCTGAAAACACACCAGAGAATTCACACAGGAAAGAAACCATATTGCTGCTCTGACTGTGGGAAGAGTTTCAGACAGTCAGGAGACCTTGAAAGACACCAACGAATTCACACAGGAAAGAAACCGTATCTCTGCTCTGACTGTGGGAAGAGTTTCAGAGATTCAGGAGACTTGAAAAAACACCAACGAATTCACACAGGAGAGAAACCGTATTCCTGCTCTGACTGTGGGAAGAGTTTCAAGCAGTCAGGAGAGCTGAAAACGCACCAGCGAATTCACACAGGCGAGAAACCGTATCGCTGCTCTGACTGTGGGAAGAGTTTCAGTCAGTCACACAGCCTTGTTTCACACAAGCGAATTCACACAGGAGAGAAACTGTATTGCTGCTCTGACTGTGGGAAGAGTTTCAGAGATTCAGGAGACCTGAAAAAACACCAACGAATTCACTCAGTAGAGAAACCGTATTCCTGCTCTGACTGTGGGAAGAGTTTCAGAGATTCGGGAAACCTGAAAAAACATCGGCGAATTCACTCAGTAGAGAAACCGTATTCCTGCTCTGACTGTGGGAAGAGTTTCAGAGATTCGGGAAACCTGAAAAAACACCAACAAATTCATTAGAGGAGGGAAACCTTAAAGAGCATGTTCAATGGGACTTTTCACTCATTCGGGGGGGGGGGGGGGGGAACCATTAACCTGTGTAATAATTATTATTATTATTATTATTATTAATTATTATTTTTTGCATAGTTGGCACTGCCTAATCGGGACACTGATAATTGGGACTTCTGCTTAAATGGGACAGAATGTTGGGGGGGCGGTTCTTCCCAATGCTATTTGTTTAATTGGGACGTCACTTCGTTTAGTTGGGATAGAGTATTTTGAAATACTGACCAGAGATCACTTTTTAGAGCTGTGACTTGTGTAAATTGCATAAACCAGATTAATGCTTGAAGGAGCTGGAGTCTCCTGTGGTTTCGCAGGCTGCTGTGGCAAATAAATTTGGCATGTCAACATCACAGGTATCTCACTTTGTGCTATGATGTGATTTTTAATCATTTTTCATTTAATTTGTAATGAAATATCTTTTTTATTTCTGCTGTCTGTTTAACTCCTAGGAGCAGGGTTACAAATGAAAATGTACAACCTATTAATGGATTAAGCTACCATTACAGAGCATAAAATGCAGTCTGGTAATAGAAATAAGTGTGTGTGTGGGGGGGTGGGGGGTCTGTAGATTTTGCAATGGATTTATTTACCTTTAGTACAGATAAATAAATACCGGTGCAAAAGATGCTTTTTAATGGTCTAGTTAATATATTTAATTCAGTATATTTGAAGAGTGTCCAATACAGGTGTTAATAAAACACAGGCGTGCCTTTTAATCAGGCTACAGCAGGGGTCTCCAACCCTGGTCCTGGAGTGCTGGTGCCCCTCCTGTTTTTTGTTCTAACTGTACACAATTAATTAATTTGACCAATGAAGCTTCTAATAATCACTTAATTGATCCAATTAAGACATTTTAAGGTACAGTTGGAACAAAATCAAGGAGGGACACCAGCCCCCCAGGACCAGGGTTAGAGACCCCTGGTCTACATCCTTCTGCAAGCTATGCACCCATACATACAGAAGCATTACTTTAGAATAATTCAGCAAATCCACAGAACTGGTCAACTTTCCAACTTTAAACAAATACCTGAAAAAAAACTGATCAATCGCAACCAGTTTGCTTGTTCAACTCCCAAAACAATCGACAATTAATTTCTAGTATTGTAAATTTCGAAACAGACAAACCTGGCTAGATGCCAGGTGAACAGAATCCCTTCTTACCAGTATCTGTGCATGTGCACAATCTGTCCTGAGAGGGCAGCCAAGTTAAGCATACAACAGTAAATGACATTCAAGGCTGTAAATCATTGGTTCCCAAGCTTTTTCAATGTAGGGACCACCTTGGTGTTTGGATTTTTCCCACGGACCACTTGCCACATTTTTTCACAACAACATTTTGCAACTACGTTTTATGTGTATTTGTAGAAATTGTAGAAACTTTAATGATATTCCTGGGCTTGGATCGTCGCTGATGGCAAAGTTCCTGTTTCTTTTGTTTACGTTTTTTTTTTTCACATTCTGAACGCTTTGTGAATAAATGGCGTCTCAATTTTGCAGGTTTGAGAGTTTTGTTTGACAAAACCTTGTGACAAATAATGCACTGGGGCTTAGGTCATCCTCAGATCCAGTAAATATAAATATGTGCTGGTCTCCTTCTGTAGCAAATTAACCTATTCATTTCTAACGCAATTTATTCTGCTCACTGAGTGCAAACTTTGTTCGATGTACATATAAATAAAACACTGAAATACAAAGACGAGGTGGGCGGGAAGCAATTTGAAAAATTTAAAAATGATTGGAGAGTGTACAGGATGTTACCACTTCTGGTAGGCTGTGATAGATGTAATTTAAATGTGATTGGTGGCACACAGTCGATGGGATTTATAGCATTTTGGTTAAATATGACAGCGTCAAGAACAGACGACATTATTTTCAGAGGTAGTGTTAATAGAATTTTCTTTTGGTATAGTCTTGTGAAATATTAAACCTGGCTGCATAAACCCATATAATATCATGGAGCAGAAATCAATCATTCACGCTATGGTACAGTTCACAAGTCAAGCTACAAATATAGCCTCTTTGTACCACATTAACATCTATTACTGTATGCAGCTAACCTCTCCAAAAACGTACAGAAATAAGTATATTTCTATATCCCTGGCAACACTGTAGCACATATTTTATATTGTTGAAAATGAAAAGTACCAAACTGGTTTTAATGTATTTTTTTAATTTAGTCATTCCAACAAGTTAGGAATATTCAATGCAGTGCGCTACTTTTAAGGCTGGGAAAGCCAGATTATGTTTTTTCCCTTGAACAGTGAAGAATGAGCACAGATTCGAAAGATGTGCATTTAGTGAATGTTAGATGTAGATTGATTGATTTATTTATTCTAAATAATGCTGGCTAAAGACACATGTGCATGGCAGCTTTGAAGGCGATGCTTGGTCTTGCATCAAAGGGAGCTGTAATATATATTAATTTATAAACTCACCCATAATAAAAGAATAGATAAAGGGGGGAAATGCAGATTCATACATATCTTGTAATTATATCTCACGTGGTTAAAGCTGTCTTAGTAGTCTTAGTAGTAGCACAACCTGTGATTGTGTAGAAATGGGTTTTTGCAAGAACTGCGGACCACAGGTTGGGCACTGCTCTAAATATAATCCATTCAAAAATAAAACCAAAGAGTTTGAGGTGTTGCATTGTGTAGACCCCTAATGGGTAAATGTATAAGCCTAGCCCTTTAGTTTCACAGCTAACCTAAACAAAACAAGGGTCCAAGTGAAAAACTGAACTATGAATGTTATTTTTATGGTAGCAACCTCAGCACAGCAAGACGGTATTTCTCAGTATGTGTTCCCTGGACCATGGCTGCTGGCTATATCTTTGGGGTTGGGTATATGGGTCAGATCAATTAAAAATGAATGCTCTGTAGTGTCACACTTTTATAGAAAATCAGCTTGACACGAGTGGCCCAAGCCAATGCAAACAGTCCCTAGTATCACTGGATCAGTCCCAACCTTTTACATTTGTCAGGAAAAGAGTGTCGTTGCCAGGGAAGAAAAATAAAGTGTTTCCTGAATAAGAAGCTGGTCTACTGCAGCCCAGCATATGCAAGGAAACACGTTTCCATAAACATGATTCAAGAACAACTGTTTCATGCATATGCCGCTTCTGTTTCTATATAAAATGAGATCACTATTTGAAAATAATGCTTCTACTTCAGTGATTTTGTCTGTTTGTAACAGAAAGCCAAATCAGAAAAAAAACATTTATTTCAAACAATATTATCAACAGTTTCACACTTTAAATTGCAAGAGAAGCTTAAGGCTACATTATCCAGTCGTCTTGAGTTACATTATTCAACACAATCCTCTGTAACGCTTTAAAATAAAGGCTGCACATTCCAAATGAATTCTGGCTGAATAGCACAGAAATAAGACCTGAATATCTTCTGCACTTCCTCATGCCTTATACATGTGATCAACAGCATTTGTTATAAAGGAATATGGAATAAATATGGTCAATTAAATCTACATGAATTAACAGGCTTCCTACTCTCAGCACATCTCTACTCTGGCACCCTCCTATGGCTACTTTCAGCACATCACTGCTCTGGCACCCTCCTATTGCTTCTTCCTTGGCAACATACACAGAATTCGCCCCTTCCTCACCGACTACTCCATGCAGCTCCTAGTTCAGGCCCTGATACTGTCTTGACTACTGCAACTCCCTCCTGGCTGACCTCCCTGCCTCTGGTACCTGTCCGCTCCAGCTCATCCAAAATTCTGCTGCTCGCATTGTCTTTTCCCTTCTGCATTTCTCATACACTATCACTGCTCGCATCCAACTCAAAACTCGCTGTCTTGACCTTTCTGCTCCCTCCTATCTTCAGACTTTCATCATTTCTCCCTACACCCCCTCACGCCCCATCCGCTCCTCCACCTCCGGCAGACTAGTTATATCCCCCTCCATTCCCCTGCCTCCAGAGCCTGCTCCTTCTCCACCCTTGCTCCTCAGTGGTGAAACAACCTACCGATGGATACCAGGACTGCTGAGTCCCTGACCACCTTCCAGCGCCTCCTCAAGACACACCTGTTCAGACAGCATCTGTAAACCTCACAACTCTTAACTACATGGCACTGAACTGCTCCATACCTTGCCACATTTAGCTACTGGTCCTAACTATAACACTGTATCTTGTGTTTGATTTTACTCTTGTAGGTAGCCGTACTCATGTTTTTTTGTAATTGTTCTTATTTGAAATCATTCTCATCCATTTATCATATTTACTACGTGTTCTTACTGGATTTTACTCATATAAGCAAAGAAGACTACACAGTGATCTGATTCAAGCATTCAAAATCCCAAAAGGTATTGACAATGTCGACCCAGGGGTCTTTTTTGACCTGAAAGAAACAAGGACCAGGGGTCACAAATGAAGATTAGATAAAGGGGCATTCAGAACAGAAAATAGGAGGCACTTTTTTACACAGAATTGTGAGGGTCTGGAACCAACTCCCCAGTAATGTTATTGAAGCTGACACCGTGGGATCCTTCAAGAAGCTGCTTGATGAGATTCTGGGATCAATATGCTACTAACAACCAAACAAGCAAGATTGGCTGAATGGCCTCCTCTTGTTTGTAAACTTTCTTATGTTCTTATGTTTTTTCTTAAGATATGCACTGCAAATCTGATGAGGGACATACTAAATAAATGATGAAGTACTCTGTTTTATCTTCATAATGAAATGCAGACACACACCATGCTGGACCGCAGTCTCTGCAACTATCTGACAGGTGCAGAAGCAGGTGTATATTGAAAGACACATTTTCTAAGTCATTGAGCATTTCCATTTTTTTAAGACATTTTTTAAGAGCATGCTTTACTGATTGTGCTGTCTGTCATTTTATCTGCCAATAACAAATGAATGGCATGTGTAGAAACTGTGAAAGCAAGGGTATTGAATAAAAAGTAAAAATGCTCTCCACTCTGATGCTTTCCAAAATGTTCTTTGCTGTAAGGAACGAGGTGTAGGTGTTATTTCAGAGGGCAGCTTAACGTTTACTAACACATTGTCTAATTTCCCCACTTATCTACGTAAGGAATAAGGTTTTGATGAGCTAGAAGGATCAAACCAAAGATTAACTAACTGCCATACAACCCCTAGCAAAACACAGAGCATGAAATCAAGAATTATATACAAGTTTGGAATGAACATCAAACCAATAGGTCCCTTAATTACAACAACATTAAAGAAATAATAATTAATGTTTAAAAATGATGCATGGAAGCATTTAGTAACTTGGGGAGGTGGAGTAGCATGTGTTAGCCACATTTAGTCACCCTATATGTACAGTGGAACTAGTATAGGTGAGTCAGCGTTTTGTTTTATGTAACCTGTCTCCGTAAATGTAACAGGGACAATACAATACCTTCCCCCACAAATCAGCTTGTGATTTATGGTTCCCTTGGAACCCGAGTAAATGTTGTACTGCACGATCAAGATAACAGGTCTGCTTCTTTGATCGTTCTACTCCTTTGATCGTTATCTTGTACGTGCACAAAACAAGTCTGCTTCTTTGATCATCATCTTGTCTGTGCACTGGTCATCATCTTGTCTGTGCACTGGTCATCATCTTGTCTGTACTGGTCATCATCTTGTCTGCGCTGGTCCTCATCTTGTCTGTGCACTGGGCATCATCTTGTCTGCACTGGTCATCATCTTGCCTATGCACTGGACATCATCTTGCCTATGCACTGGTCATCATCTTGTCTGCGCTGGTCATCATCTTGTCTGTGCACTGGTCATCATCTTGTCTGCGCTGGTCATCATCTTGTCTGCGCTGGTCCTCATCTTGTCTGTGCACTGGTTATCATCTTGTCTGTGCACTGGACATCATCTTGCCTATGCACTGGTCATCATCTTGCCTATGCACTGGTCATCATCTTGTCTGTGCACTGGTCATCATCTTGTCTGCGCTGGTCATCATCTTGTCTGCACTGGACATCATCTTGTCTGCGCTGGTCATCATCTTGTCTGTGCACTGGTTATCATCTTGTCTGTGCACTGGTCATCATCTTGCCTATGCACTGGTCATCATCTTGCCTATGCACTGGTCATCATCTTGTCTGTGCACTGGTCATCATCTTGTCTGCGCTGGTCATCATCTTGTCTGCGCTGGTCCTCGTCTGTGCACTGGACATCATCTTGCCTATGCACTGGTCATCATCTTGTCTGTGCACTGGTCATCATCTTGTCTGCGCTGGTCCTCGTCTGTGCACTGGACATCATCTTGCCTATGCACTGGTCATCATCTTGTCTGTGCACTGGTCATCATCTTGTCTGCACTGGTCATCATCTTGTCTGCGCTGGTCCTCGTCTGTGCACTGGTCATCATCTTGCCTATGCACTGGTCATCATCTTGTCTGCACTGGTCATCATCTTGTCTGCACTGGTATAAAATGTTGTATCTTGCGATTACTTGTCAGAGAACTGATTGCAGACCGCCTGTATTACTTCTCTCCAGAATTCTGAATAATAAACTTGATTGTTACATCTACACACTTTGAGGCTGGTTTGGATTTCTTCAGGGTCCCTACAAAACAACACACTATCATGAAAAATCTCTTTAGGAGAGTTTTTGTTTTCTTTTATTTGTAATAAACCATTAGGGCAAGCAATACTGTGTACAACAGCACAATAGTAATGTAATTGTAACCCAGTAATAGTAATTGTAGTACAGTATCATAGTACCTTCACAGTATTCTCATTTTACTTCAACGTGTGCCCAATTTAAATGAACCTTTACACCCCCCCCCCCCCCCCCCCCCCAAGCCCCCAAGCCCCCCAAGCCCCCCAAGCCCCCCCCGCGTATACACCAGAAAGCAAGATAGTATTTGCTGCAGTAGCCCTTCAAGACTAAAATTTCCTAGATATATGTGATAACTTCAACTTCTGCTATGAGACAGCAGCTGCAGGCTGCAGTAATACCCTACTTCTTGCTCTAGGCATCTGTGACTGTGGAATGCAACACGGTGATGTGACCGAGTCAGGTGATAAGAGTTTCAGTGACGTATTAAAACGGCGCCTGCAAGTGTTTAGAAGACAGCGCCGTATTTCAAACATCAGAAGTTATAAATAAATAAATAAATAAAAATAAAACGACTCATCCATTCGGAAGTATTATTATTTTTATTATTACACCAGTTTTCTAGGCGTGGACGATTAAAAGTAAGTTACATTTTTGTTTAGCTGTTTGGACGCATGGGTTGCGGACCTAGGCTTTGTTTACAAAATGAACACGGACGATTCAATTTAAAATATAACAAATAAACTAAAGGCGCCGGGGAAATGAATCTTGTTGTATCTCGGGTGAATTTGTAGCTATAACAATTTATGTAGGCACAGAATTTAACAGCAGGGTTTGTGTAACAGTTTATGCAATGGGACAACAATGCGCTCACACAGTAGTAAGATCATCTCGTAGTGAGCACGGGTGACAGGGCTCAATATAGTACATTAGTAGCAAGACAGAACCAATTGCAATGAACTAAACCTCCATAGTCTGCAGGCGTGTGTTGGTTCAGGGGTTCCCAACTTTTTCAATGTAGGGACCGCCTTGGTGTTTGCATTTTTTCAACGGACAAGTTGCCACAGCATTTCTAAACTAATTTGTATGTGCATATGTATAAGTACATGCAGAAAGTAAAGTATGTATATCACGTACCTAACGTAATGAGATGCCGCTCAGAAAGCACACTGAGGTGAATTTAAATGATTTAACGCTCTGCTACACGAGAGCGCTGACTTTTAAAATGGCGACACTATGTAACACAATTTTTGTTCCTGGGTAGTAAGTGTTATTTCCTAATTGCTTATGCCTCAAAAGTATAGAAAATGGCTATTATTCCCCACAAACTTTGCTTTTGTGACCAGGACAGTGATATTTTGAAATGTACCTATTTCCAATGAGAAAACGGGCGAATTTGTGTCTTTTCGTTCACATAAAGTCAGAAAAAAACATATGAATCCAAATTAACATGTATTTATACTAAAGTAATACAAAAATGACTACAAAAGATTTAGAAGTGAGTAGTTTTTCGAGATTTACGATTATACTGTAAATCACTTTCACGAATCAGCCCCCAAATGTAGTCTCCCATCATGTTGTCGTTATACTGTCCTTGGTAACGGCGTTCAAAGTCCAGTATATCCTGGTGGAAGCGCTCGCCTTGCTCCTCCGAGTACGCTCCCATGTTCTCCTTGAATTTATCAAGATGAGCATCAAGGATATGGACTTTGAGGGACATCCTACAGCCCATTGTGCCGTAGTTATTATTATTATTATTATTATTATTTATTTCTTAGCAGACGCCCTTATCCAGGGCGACTTACAATCGCAAGCAAATACAAATACATTCAAGTGTTACAATATAAGTCATACAATAAGAACAAGAAATACAATAATTCTCAAGTGTGACAAACCACAATTCAATAATCCCAATGTACGAGATGTAGTTCTTAACCAGAGTCTCAACCAGCTCTACATAGTTTTCAGCCTTGTAATTGCCCAGGAAGCCCCGAACCACTGCGACAAAGCTGTTCCAAGCCGCTTTCTCCTTACTAGTGAGCTTCTTGGGGAATTCATTGCACTCCAGGATCTTCTTTATCTGTGGTCCGACAAAGACACCCGCTTTGACCTTTGCCTCAGACAGCTTAGGGAAGAAGTCTTGAAGGTACTTGAAGGCTGCCAACTCCTTATCTAGAGCTCTGACAAATTGTTTCATAAGGCTCCCACTTGATGTTAGTCCTCCCCACAGAGAACTCGGTCCGCTGTGGCCAGTCCCGCCTGTGGTAGTGCGCCTTGGTGTCCCTGCTGTCCCAAAGGCAAAGATAGCAGGGAAACTTGGTAAAACCGCCTTGGAGACCCATCAGGAATGCCACCATTTTGAAGTCTCCTATGACCTTGATGCCATCTCAGAAAAATGCAGATATGTATCCACTTAGGCAGCTGGAACTAAACTGAACTGGTGGGCTTAAGGCCCCTGTATTTATACTACTATTTATATTACTGGAAAGTTCTAGAAAGTTCTAGAAGTTACTCCAAGTTTACTCAGCACTGAATCTATCTGGAATGTTCTGGAAAATAGGCAAATTTCAAAATATCACTGTCCTGGTCACAAAAGCAAAGTTTGTGGGGAATAATAGCCATTTTCTATACTTTTGAGGCATAAGCAATTAGGAAATAACACTTACTACCCAGGAACCAAAAAAAAAATAATTTGTTACACGGTGTAATTCTTTGCTTTTTGGTATTTGTGATGTTCTGGTTGATTATATATATATATAGAGAGAGAGAGAGAGAGAGAGAGAGAGAGAGAGAGAGAGAGAGAGAGAGAGAGAGAGGTAGATAGATAGATAGATATAGATACAGATAGATAGATAAATATATATATATATATATATATATATATATATATATATATATATATATATATATATATATATATATATATATATATACTTCAATAATTCATGATGTTTTTATTTTAACCCGATATTAGGTATCATAGGATTTTGTTATCATGAAATACCGTAGTTAACGATATACTGCGGAACACTTATCCCATATTACACATACTTGTATATCTGGCAAATATATTTAGCATGATTTAACCATATTAAGTATACAGGGTTAAGTCATATGTAAGCAATAAGACACGACAGGGAGTTAGTTGTGTTAGAATAGCCGGACGCCCAGGGGCGTAGCCTTTAGCCCTTGGAAGTGTGGTTATTCCACCACAACCAACACCTGGCAGTGTCTTATTGTGCTTATAAAATGGGTTACTAGTTTTTAGAAATAAAGATAGTGACACATTTTTATTTAAAACAGGCGGAAATAGAGCTGAGTGTAAAGAGTTGAAAAAAAAAAAAAGGAGCACTGGTAAAAAAGTAAAACGCCTTTTTCTTTTGCATGCAAAAAGTTCACGTCAGGCAATGGCAAAAGCAATGGAGAGTGCTCTGTGTGACAGAGATGAACAGCTGTTAGGACTCCTGAAAGCAGCTTATTTTAAAGCAACACCAGTGTAAATGATGATGCAGTAAAAAATATATATATATATATATATACATTATATATAATGTAGTTTTTTATATGCAAAAGTGCCTTTCCTTTTGCCATTCCCCCCTAAAATTTTGGAATCCCCCCAGGCAATTTAGCTTTAAATTTACGTAAACATACTTGTTCAATAAAACTGTTCCTGTTGTACAGAGGTCAAGGTTGAACGAGGCTGAATCATAGCTGCAGTTTACTTCAGTATCCAGTGCATTGTTACGACTGAATGAGCTGCTTAAACATGCAGAAAACGATACAAAATCACCCCTAAGATCGGGTCAAAGAGTTTGGCAACAGCCATGCAGATAACAAAGACTAACTCGGAGATAAACTGGCATGAACACCATCTAGTGGTGTTTTTTTTTTAATTTAAGTATTTTTAAAAGAAGTGTTTGTGCTGATTAAAGGAAAGTGGTCAGTTTGTTTATATTGGTTATTGATTGCACTGGTGAGCGTGTAACTTCCTTAGAATTTAAGAGTACCAATACATGCTTCCTGTGTTAACTGTTATTCAGTAGTACTATTTGTTTGTCTTATAATGTGACGGTGGGGGCTCAATTTTAGCCTTTTATTTTTATTGTGGAATAACTCAGATTTTTATAGTTTATCAGAATTTTTTTATTATTTCTTTTAATGCAGAAAACCAGGATCCCTGGTGATGACAGTATGACGTGTGAGGCCCCGGGACCAGGCGCTTTTTGGCTGTAGTTGACTCTCTTCCTATAAACATTCACTAAAAATCAATTTTGTACAGTAGCATCTTGCAAATGGTGTCCTTTTTCAGAACACTCTTGGGAACATTATAAAATACTTCTGAAACCATACAAACTTAAGTAATTTGTATTATGTTTTCTGCTTAGAGATAGATCTATAAAAACACGTTATTCTATAAATATTGATGTTTGGGCAGATTACAAGACATTGTTTCACCAGAGTGATTGCAATGACATAATACACATTTATTCTCAGGGTCTTTATAAGCAATAATGGACACTACTCTCAATTTATTTTCTCAAAGTAAATATTTATAAATAAAATAAGTTACTCATTTCATTATTATCAGTAATAAGGAAAAAAAAAAAACATACCTGATACATTTAGTTCAACTCATTTCTTGATATTTATAAATGTTGTAATAACATATATATTAAAACACGAGACAGAATAAATGTTCTAATGTAATTGTCAAATACATCAGATTTACAGTGTTTCCCTTTTTCTTTATTCGCTCTTGTGATGTTTTGCTTCTGCGGGCTGCTGTAAACTGTCTCCGCCCTTAGACACTAAATGGCCTTCTCAGTGACGTCACACGAAAAAAAAAAAAAAAACTCAGGAAGTGAACGTCAGTCCCTCCCTTATCTATTGATGTGTGTTTCAAGCCTGTACTGCAAAGTATGGTGGCCCTGTTTTATTGTGTTAACATGATCCCAGTCCTTGAAGGGTTAAGGCCAGATTTTGTCAGTCCCTTGAATAGCCTTAACAGTACTGTATTTAAATAAATAAGTAAATACATTTTTTGTGCTTTTTGTTTTGGCAGCTACACAGATGCCATGGACAGTGTGAAGATGGAATCTGTCCCAATTAAAGAGGAGTTCCCTGAACATGAACCTGTCCCCTTTAGTGTGGCTTTCTCTGGGATGGCTTCCCTCCCCATTAAACAGGAGCTCAGTGAGATGCAATGTGACAGCAGTCAGCCAGAGGTCTCTGAGATTAAAGCTGAGCATGATGACTTGGAGATCCCCCAGACAGAAGAACTGCTTCCTATTAAAGAAGAAGAAGGGCTGCTAGAAATTGTCCATATTAAACAGGAACCCCTGAAAGAAGAGTTTGACGACATGGAACCAGGGAAGGAAGAATACGAGAACTTCAAACCAAACATCCCTGAGCTGGAGCCTGTACTCCTGCGGGAGGGTAGCGTGGTGCTGGAGAGAATCTGCATGAGAGAGCAAGACGCTGGAGAGGAAGACTCTCCTAACAGCACGCAAGGAGGTGGAAAGGAAGACAGGCGGTCATATTCAGAATGCAGTCTAGCAGGTGAGCGACTCCCAGTGGCTGTGACATTGTCGTTCTAGATTGCATGATGTCCACAGTGTGGTTGAGAGAGAGGGAGCATATAGATTAGATTACTAGGTATTTATTATTCCTGCACCCCTCAACCAGTTCAAGATAGGACTCACTGCTGGTGAACTTAAGATACAGATCTAAAGTTGCCATTGCTCTGGGGGGTGAGGGGTTTTTTTTCTCTTTGTATTGTGTTGGGATGGAAGGGGATATTATACAAAGGGGGAGAAATGAAAGTACTGTATATATCATTATAAATTCAGTACAAAAAAGCATGGATACAGTGGTAGCCAAAGCCAGCGTTTACTGTCGTGAGACTGTCCCAGTGCGATAATGTAAAAATGCCGTTGATTCAGCTGCACTTTTAGTCCTGCCACCAGGTGGCAAGAGAGCAGACAATGCATTAAACAAAACAGCAGGGAGCTCTGTGGACTTCGACTAAGCTTTAAAGACAATCGTCTTTTTGACAGAGCGCAGCTCAACTGCACATGGTTAGGAGTTATGCGCTGACATCAATGGATCATTCGCGCTTGTTCAAACGGGAGTTATAGTTATTGAATTAAAATCATAAAGTAGGCTGTATAAAAAAGTGCTTACAACTTTCACCAGCATCAGTCTTTACTGACTTTGCTTTTACAGGCTTTAAGTTTAACTTTGTGTTTTAAACTGGTGTAACCCAGCGCAAGCCTCTACAGATTAAATTCACATGTATAATCCACTCCACCACCTAGCTACATGCCCTAAGCCTACAAGCAGTCCCTTTTACTTTTATTTACTGGTTATGTTTTCCAGGTTCCAGTCCAGTCACTAAAGCGAGGGCGGGCGGTGGAGAATATCCTGACTGTGGGAAAGATTTCACCCAGTTAGGGCATTTTAAAAAACACCAGCGAATTCACACAGGAGAGAAACTGTATTGCTGCTCTGACTGTGGGAAGCGTTTCAGTCACTCAGGTATCCTGAAAGCACACAAGCGAATTCACACAGGAGAGAAACCTTATCCTTGCTCTGACTGTGGGAAGAGTTTCAGACGGTTAGGTGACATGAAAACACACCAGCATATTCACACTGGAGAGAAACTGTATCGCTGCTCTGACTGTGGGAAGAGTTACAGTCGTTCAGAACACCTGAAAAAACACCAGCGCATTCACACAGGAGAGAAACCGTATCGCTGCTCTGACTGTGGGAAGAGTTTCAGTCAATCAGGAAACCTGAAAACACACCAGCGAATTCACACAGGACAGAAACCGTATTGTTGCTCTGACTGTGGGAAGAGCTTCAGTCAATCGGGACCCCTGAAATCTCACCAGGCAATTCACACAGGAGAGAAAACGTATCACTGCTCTGACTGTGGGAAGAGTTTCAGACGTTTAGATAACCTAAAAACGCACCAGAAAATTCACACAGGAGAGAAACCGTATTGCTGCTCTGACTGTGGGAAGAGTTTCAGGGAATCGGGAAATCTGAAAGCACACCAGCGAATTCACAGAGGAGAAAAACCATATTGCTGCTCTGACTGTGGAAAGAGTTTCAGATATTCAGGATACCTGAAAATACACCAGCGAATTCACACAGGAGAGAAACCGTATCTCTGCTCTGACTGTGGAAAGAGTTTCAGACATTCAGGAGACCTGAAAATACACCAGCGAATTCACACAGGAGAGAAACCGTATCACTGTTCTGACTGTGGGAAGAGTTTCAGACATTCAGGAGATCTGAAAATACACCAGCGAATTCACAGAGGAGAGAAACCTTAAAGCACATGTTCAGTGGGACTTTTCACTCACTCATTATTTAATGCATTCTTGCATTATGAGTGCCTGTGTAATAATAATTTTTCTATGTCACTTGAGAAAGTGGGCGGTGATGCGGACACGTCTCTAGTTTAACCTTTCCGCTCCGGTGAACAGTCGACCTGTTTGAGGTCTGACTGACATAACGTGACTTTCGGCTTGTGATTCAGGACAAATATCCACTGAAAATATACCCTATTCTAACTTTCTAAACAGCTGAGAATCTGAAGATTATTAAGAGAATAACGTTTTCACTCTATGGTGAATATACCCTACGATTACCTCATTTAAATGTAAAAAAAAAAGTTTTAAAATGTACTCAAATTTAATTTTTCTTTAGAGATGTCTCCATAAGTGTCATTTAGTGATTTCCTACCAAAAAATGTAAAAGTGGCAGGGGTAGACTCAACTCTCAGGAACTAGGATCAGAACAAATTGTATAAATACCAGACTTGTAGTCTAGGGTTACCATATGGCTCCAGATTAACGGGACGCTTTGAGACAGACCGGGATTTCAAAATTCCCCCTAAACTGAAAGTAATCCACGTATAAATGAGCTCCACCTTTGCTGAGATTAATCCTGCTGTGGTGGAATTGCTTGGGCACAGCAAACAAGTCACACTGATCAGCTGCTTCTGATCAGATCTTAATGAACGAATAGCTAATCTATCGATAGAGCAACAAGATGATGATGCTTTGATTGTATTTGCAGGATAATATGGGCGATTGAATTTTAACAAACAGAAAAAAATAGCGACTGGCTGCAAATCATTCTTAGTGTAATACAATTATTTGACGCTGTCACAAAGACGGCCGGAGTGGGTGGTGTCAGACCAGATCCAGGAAATAAAACGACGGAGACTTGGGGTTTTGGTGAAGCTGAGCGCGTGATCGCGCTCAGCATTTAATAATTAATTGACAGAACAGAAAATAAAAGGTTTGAACACAAAACAGGACACGGCACTTGCGCCAAAATAAAGACAAACAAAACGCACTAACATTTAACAAATGGTGAACGGACAGACAAACAAACGCGGTGAGTACAAACACTTATATTTACGCTTTTACTTATTTTAACTCCTCTCTCTCTCCCGTTCTCCACTCTCGAACATTATTAATTGTAGCTAAGGATGGTTCATTTACACATTTATTTATTTAAATTTTGAAATCCTGTTCTGTCTCACAGCATCTGGTTAATCTGGAGTCACATGGTAACCCTATGTAGTAGAGTCCTTAATCTTCGAGTCCGGGTCCCGATTGTCGAGTATGAGTCCTTGAAACACTCAAATCATTTGATTTCTTTTTTCCAGCTAGATTATTCTATTTGCATGCCTTTTTCAACTTGTCTGTCACTATCGTCTTTTAGAATTTGAATACTGTTTGAATGTACCTGAAGCTTATAGTTAAGCTTTAACACTTTCAGGACCAAACATTTTTCAGTGGGATGCTACCCCAGGACCAGGTGCTTTTTGGCTGTTGTTGACTCTCTTATAAAAATTTACTAAATTTTACAGTAGCATCTTGCAAATGGTGTCCTTGTTTTCCGAACACTCTGGGGAACATTTAAAGTACTTCAGAAACCATATAAACTTTTTGCTTTTTTTTCTTATATTTTTTAAAAGTAATTTTTATTATGTATTCTGCTTAGAGGTACGTTTATAAAAATGTGTTATTCTGTGACCTGAGGGACCTTACAATACTTCCTGAAAGTTTTGTTGAAAAATATTGATGTTTGGGCAGATTACAAGACATTGTTTCACCTGAGTGATTGCAATGACATAATACACATTTATTCACAGGGTGTTTATAAACAATAATGGACTCTACTCTTGATTGTTTTCTCAAAATAAATATTTACACAGCCCGGCTTCACCCCGTTAAACAGATGGGATGAACGGCATTGTTGATGTGCCAATGTCACGTGAGAGGGGGAAGTGAAACACACATTACCCAGAAGAAGGAAAGTGCAATTCATTAAGAAGAGACTGGGGGTTCAGCGAGCAAGCAAACACTGTTAACCGTCCGCACATGGTATTTCCCCTTTGTGTATGTTCATAAAGGAACAAAAACATGAAGTTCACACAATACAGATTTCTAGGTTGAGACTGCACAGCGTATTGTTAATGTGTTTTCCCCACATCCATAATAAATAATTTTCATTTTGGTAAATTAAGTGGTATTAAGTTATTCTGTCGTTCTTTTTTTTAAATCAATCTCTCCTTCTATCCTATCAGTCTGATATATCTGGTTGACAGGCAATTTTCAACTGAATTTGCCAGGTGAATTCATTGACGTTGTTTGCAAACGGTGATGGCGTGTGCTGGGAACGAGTGGATATTAGAAGCAATAAACAGAATATTTAATCACACAACCACTTTATGATATGAATTAAGAAGCTCTAAAAGTATGATTTATAACTTAAATGATTATTTTTCATTAGTTTTTGTTTTCAGTAAACTCAATTAAATTAAGTATTTTTCAAGAATGCAGTTTTAGAAATGTATTTCTACAGTGCAAAAAACTTAGAACACAGTTTAAAGTAGTAAAGAGAAATAAGTACTTACTTGTTTACCATGCTGACATCATTTATTCCTTCTAGAACTTAATGCAAAAGAGGAAAAGAAAACTTGGTCTGCGATAGCTGCAGCTGGGTTTTGTGTAGAGGTGTGTACGCTGCAACCTGCCTCGCTTCCAATTTCTAATTCTTACTATGATTGGCTGCAAAGACAACAGGGCTAACCAGTGATTGGATAATGTTTTGTTTGGTTGGTTTTCATTATGCACAGGTTTCCTAGTAACTGTAATATTATTTGTGTAATAGAAAATTTAAAAAAGGTGGACAAGCGGTGGCTTTAGCGGTGCCGTTTCGTGAGAAAGAAACTATACCCACCGGTAAAAGATAATAATAATAATAATAATAATAATAATAATAATAATATGTTAACAACATATTGTTTAATTTAAAACACGAAAGCTGTTATATGTATTAAATACCTATGAACTTATGAAGGGGGATTATTATTACAATAGTAATAATAATGTAATGCGTACGAGAAATACGAAACACAAATACAAACTGAATTAAATGTTATATAATGAATATTTAACAATCTTATATATAGACGATCACTGAAATTAAACGCAATTTTGGAGGAACAATCAGCTTGACCTATAGTGGGTCTTCATATTGTGGTAAGTAAATCAATGTATTATTATTATTATTATTATTAATAATAATATTATTATTATTATTATTATTCTTGCTTTAGGCAGGGATCTCCACATTGTGTGTTTTATTTCAGTTTCAGTAGGGCCTATTTGGCGCTCTAGGATTAGCTCAAATTCATACGGCACTGAAAAGTTTTTACCAATAGATTCTATCTCTTCAAATTCTGACAAAGAACTGTCACTTCCAGTGCTCTGTGAGATTTGCCATCTTTGTTTACAAACCAGCCTGTCCAGTGCTCCAACCAGTGATGTCACGGGAAAACTTTGTCAATATGGCAGCACACATCAACATTTAAGTGCCTGCTGCCGTAGTTCTAGAAGTATTTTTATTGTGTTATATGATAAATACAAGGATGTTTGAGTGGGAAATGTTATCTTCAGCACTTGACGAATAATTTTAACACACAAAAGTCCTGCCGTTTCTTGCCCCTTTAAATGGTGATCACGGGTGACGTATATAAATTAATGCGTGAGAGCGCTTAAACTGTAGCATTCTGGTTTCCGAGTCTCCTTGCCCACGCACCCGGTCACATATGGCGTGACAGTAGGATGGCGGCCTTGGAGACTCAGAGACAGAACTACTAGCTTATTTGAAAAAGAAAAAAAGTGAAAAAGAATGGAATGGAAGGAAAGCAGACTGTAGCAGCAGCGGCGGTTGAGGGAAGGAGGGGCTCCATGGTGCCTCGCCTGCCTGGAGTATGGGCACCTGTGACAGAGATCGAATGATTCTTGGTGTTGGATCTCCCTCCCGACCTGTGAGAGCGCTGTGTAAAGGGAACAGAGTACCCTGGACAAAATGGCATGACAATTTATTCCTTGGGTTAGGTGGAAGTTGGCCAACTGTGAGTGTTTGTCTTGTGTTTGTTGTAACTGTTGTCTGTTTTAACCCCTTGCAGTCCTATGCTGGACCTATGCTCCGACATTGCAATTTTCCATTTCCGGTCCGGACAGGGTCCGATATCATCAAAAAGATGCAAAAAACAGGTCTCTAGTTGTTTTATCTCCGGAAAAAGTCGAGAAAACCATTCAATGGCTGAGTGAGATCGATAGGAGCTGAGAGAAGCCAAAAAAAAGGGGTGTATCTCATGAATACTGATAGACCCGGCAGCACATAGATAACATGGACATAAACAAACATGATAGCTGCTTCCACATCCAGCGCTCAAAGAATATCACAGACATTTGCAGAGCTTTTTTTAAGATGTTATAGTAATAAAATAATGACTTGGATCGCATTATTGAGGAGTTTGGTGATAAAACGAGTGATCAGGAGATGATTTATTGGTATGCACTACTATCAAGAGGTATGTGAAAAAACAGCGAAGGTGGGACGGGGCTGGAGATGCAGTACTGAGTGTCCTGTTGATATGCAGAGCCTTTTAAACCTGTTTTACTGTGAAAGAAATACTTTTAAACAGCGCGTCTAAAATAAACTGGTCGTGTGAAAATAAATTGGACCCGACGTGCCTGAGACGCTCTGAATAAATGGACCGCAAAGGGTTAATAGACTACCAGTAACACGGTCCAGAGCTGTAGCGCAAGCCAGCATCAACCCGGACATCACTTCACCCCTGCATTCACAGAGAACTGTATTGCACCACTAGCACTTATCACTGGCACTAAAAACTGTGTTTGTGTTTTGTATTAAGTGTGGGTGTGTGTATAAAACTGGACTTTTGGTTACGGGTCAAACCCAGGGATTATAATTACCAGAGTTATACACACTGCTGTATATTCATAATGTGGTTATTTACAGCTCCACCCAGCGAGAGCATTTGGCTAGGGTTACAGCTGTCCTTCAGTCTCTAAGGGTAGCCCGGCTGACAGCTAACTTGGGAAAATGCGCGTTTGCCAAAACGAGACTCAGTATTTGGGATTTTTAATGGGGAATGGAAGGGTGAAACCTGTTGTCACCAAAATCCAAGCTTTGGTAGACGCGGCAATCCCGAAAACAAAGACTCAGGTGAGGTCACTACTGGGATTAGCCGGTTATTACTGCCGTTTTATCCCTGAGTATGCCACAATGGTTAACCCTTTAGTCGACCTCACCAAAAAGAGTGCTCCAAATGTGATTAAATGGTCAGTAGAGTGTCAGGGGGCGTTTGATACGGTTAAGCGAAGACTCTGCCAGGCCCCTACTCTCATCACACCTAATGTCACCAAGAGATTCATCGAGCACACCAATGCGTCGGATGTGGGTTTGGGTGCGGTCTTGTCCCAAAAGGTTGACGGAGTAGAACACCCGATATTGTATGTTAGTAAAAAGATGCTCCCTTCGGAGAGCAACTACTCCGTAGTCGAAAAGGAGTGTTTGGCCATTAAATGGGCTACTCACTCCTTACAATGCTAACTGCTGGGACATTCATTTGATCTTGTCACAGATCACGCCCCACTCAAGTGGTTAAGCACAACGAAGGATAGCAATGCCCGGATACCTCGGTGGTATCTGGCATTGCAGCTCTTCATGTACAACATGGTACATCGTGCACAGAAAGACCACCAAAATGCAGATAATTTTTCCCAGGAGGGGTGAGCAATGGGAAAGGTAGATTCAGCTGAGTGTTCCTTCGGCCTGACACTTCGGAAGGGAAATGATTGGAGGAGCGGCTGCAGTTGTTTACCAAGGGGACACGAGCGACGGTATAAGCAGGGGTCGAAGCGACGTAATCTGTTCCTTTGTTTTGGTTAAAAAAAAGAACCCGAAAGGACCTGTGTTTTCTGTATCCGTATCGTGATTGTTTTGTTATCTAATTGTTACTTCTTATTATTAGACAGCTAACACGTTCTGGAGCTGTCGCCAGAGGCCAGCACAAACCAAGAACAAACCCAGAACAGCACTGCACTTGTAGCACAAATAACTGTATTGTCACCATGATCTCTAATTCACACACTAATAGACTTGTGTATGTGTTTTGTGTTTCGTGCGGGTGTACAATAAACGGGACTTATTTCGGGACAAACCCAGGGATTACAAAGCAAGTAATACACACCACTGTATTACTTACCATTATTATTGTTTATTTTGCCATCAGGCACTGAACATACAAACCCATTAAACTACTTGGCACCTAGATTATAATGGTCTGTCTGTTCATTGATCATTTGCACCTGCACTGTTAACCACTTTGCCACACTCCCACATGATATTTATAAGGCACATTATTACCTGCATGCAGTACCTTACACTTTTCTCTATTAAATGTCATTTGCCACGTGTCTGCCTAGTTCTGAATGCTGTCTAGATCATTTTGAATGACCTTTGCTGCTGCAACAGTGTTTGCCACTCCTCCTATTTTTGTGTCGTCTGCAAATTTAACAAGTTTGCTTACTATACCAGAATCTAAATCATTAATGTAGATTAGGAATAGCAGAGGACCCAATACTGATACCTGTGGTACACCACTGGTTACCTCGCTCCATTTTGAGGTTTCTCCTCTAATCAGTACTTTCTATTTTCTACATGTTAATCACTCCCTAATCCATGCACTCCCTGTGCATGCATTTCCTTGAATCCCTACTGCGTTCAGTTTGAGAATTAATCTTTTATGCAGGACTTTGTCAAAAGCTTTCTGGAAATCTAATTAAACCATGTTGTATGCTTTGCAATTATCCATTGTCAATGTTGCATCCTCAAAAAAAAAAAAAATCAAGCAGATTAGTTAGACACAATCTCCCTTTCCTAAAACCATGCTGACTGTCTCCCAGGATACTGTTACCATATAGGATATTATTATAGTTTCCATAAGTTGACATATAATATAAGTCAGGCTTATTGGTCTGTAGTGACCTGGTTCGGTTTTGTCTCCCTTTTTGTGGATCGGTATTACGTTTGGAATTCTCCAGTCTGTCGGTCCAACCCATGTCAAGAGACTGTTGCATGATCTTGGTTAGTGATTTGTAAATAACTTTATTTCTTCGAGTACTTTGCAAAAACTTATGAAAAGTAATCATTTAGTATATTTGCTATATTTTTCTTTTCATCTATGATTTTGCCATTTGAATGTTCACTTGCTATTATAAATATTGGAAAAACTTTTTGGAATTGGTTTTAGCACCCTTAGCAATGATCATTTCCATCTACCTCTTGGTCTTTCTAACTTCCTTTTTGACTCGTGGTTGCAGTTTCAAGTACTCTTTCTGTGTACCTTGTTCTTGGTCCCTTTTAAAACGTAAAAAGTACCTTTTCTCTCTCTGAATATTTTTTCCACCCCCCACAACCACCACACAACACATTTGGTCAATGACTTTATAACGTAAATACAATTTATTAAATATTTGCACAGAATATATTCAACAAGAATACAAACAGAATAAATAACTTCATATCAACCTCATTATCCTTCAAACCAGATTACAAGAGACGAGACAATATACAAAACATCTGTGTTCAACACGAGTCAGACGTGTAAATGAGTTACAAAATGTATCCCAGTCTTTTGAATGAGTTGGCCTGTGGGGGCAGATGTAACACGCGTGTACCTGGTCTGGGCTCAGCTCTTGGGGTGGTACACTGGGGGCAGTATCCTGCGGGAGTTAGTTTTCACCCAGGGGTGCTCCAGCACTTTTTTCAGAGGCAGCCGCATGGTGGGGCAGTGCCTCAGGAGGCTGGAGATGAGGTCCCGTGCACCGGGGGAGACTATGCTGGGGAACTGCATATCCACCTAGGGAGGGTGAGAAGAGGATTTTACACTCTGGTGGCTTGGTGGTCCAGTTGATAAAGAAAGAAAGTGGCTAACTATACCCTGCCCAAATGATCTTCAATGGCAAATGCACACAGACACTACAATACATTGGTTGTGAGGCTTGGTGGTCCAGTGGTTAGAGAAAGTGGCTTGTTACCAGGAGGTTCCCAGGTCAATCCCATCTCAGCCCTGACTCACTGGGTGACCGAGCAAGTCACTTAACCTCCTTCTGCTCCGTCCTTCGGATGAGACGTAAAACCAAGGTCCTATTGTAGTCCAGCAGATTGGTGCAGATTTAAGGATATGTGGGTTTTATGCTAAAGCACCAAAGTTTGCACATGTATAGGTTTGACCTACTTCTCAATATTAGATATGGAGCCCAATTGAAATTTTTCCACACATGCTCAAAATTCACTTTTACTGATGTTTGGTTTGTAAATCACATAGATCACTTTTTTGGTTATAAAATTATTAATATAAACATGTTACTCACTCCGATACATGACTTAAAAACATTGTGATCATAACTAATCCTTGACCACAAAGGCTTTTTACCTACATACACAAGGAGGAGGTTTAAGGTGCAAACAAGCCTCTTATATAAAAGTTTGTTCAATTAAATAGTGCTTAATATATCTGGATAGCTATTTAAATTCCTAAAGAAACATACATTTGTCGAGTATGTGTTTAATAAAATGATTATTGTGAAGGGATCTTTAGCATATGGTCCAAGCAAAATCGCAATGCAAAACATCCTAGAGATTCATTGCGGTTTGGAACTTGATATGAAACAGCTATCTAAAACTTTGGCAGATAAATCCTACTGAAAACATTCATGTTGCACAACGGAAACAGGCACCCCTTAAAATGCCAGATTTTGAATGAAACTTTTCCCTTTTCTGTGTGTGTTTTAGGTAAAACTGTTTCAGTAATTAACATATCATGTAAAATGGTATATAAAATTGAATAAAGGAAGATAAATGTAAATACATATATAGCCTATGTATAAGCTATATATGTAGTTAGTTAAATTTTAAAAATGTAAACCAACAGACTAGAACAGCTAGCTATAGTAAATGGATATGAAGTCAGGGTGACGCGGTGTGAAAACCCTTTACAGTCAGCACTCACATATCCGACCCCAAAATTAGTGTTACTAAAGTGACGGATAAACATGTGAGATGTATATCTGCTTAACCCTTTGTGGACCTGTGTCAGACCAGGTCCAACATGACAGTTATCCCTTTCCGATCTGATGTCAGACCCTGTTCAACAAATACGTCAAGCACAGGTCTCTAGTTGTTTTTTCTTCAGAAAAAGCAAGACAGAAACAAAGACAGCTGCTTCCACATCCAGCGCTCAAAGAATATCACATTCGTTTGCAGAGCTTTTTGATATGTTATAGTAATAAAATAATGATTTGGATCGCATTATTGAGGAGTTTGGCGATAAAACTATGACCAGGACATGATTTATCATCAGTATGCATGACTATGAAGAGGTATGTGATAAATACAGTCAACAAGGGGTGGGGCTGGAGATGCAGTACTGTGTCCTGTTGATATACAGTGCCTTTTAAACCTATTTTACTTCAAATAATTACTTTTAAACTGCGTGTGTAAAATCAACAGCGCATGTGAAAATAAAATTGGACCTGACGCGTCTGACAGGAGCTGAATAAATGGACCGCTAAGGGTTAAGATTGCCTGTGTTCCACTGAACACTAAGAATAAAATGTCAAATATACATAGGATGTACTATCGTTGGCTTTATGGATAAGTGCTACATTTTAAGACTGTACATAATGACATGACTCTGAAAATGCTACTTGCCTAAACAAGGACTGCACGTGAACCGTATTACTCTACATAAATTAAATTTATTCTAACCTCCAAAAGTGCAAAGACAAATTTTGCGTTATGGTTCACAGGAATTGCAGTTCTCGCTCGCTTGTGTGTCAGACAATGCGTATGACATATAAGCCTATTGGCTTAGGAATAGAAAAATGTATTTTTTAATAAGACTAAGAGTCATTTGACATTTATCTGGGTGATGAACATTCGTGTGCCGACTGTATTCTGTTTTTAATATGTTTATATGTTAATAACTATTTTGTATGTAGCTTCTGTATTAAATATTGCTTTCCATCTGTATTAATTGTAGAGAAAGCGTTTCCTTTTTGTATCTCTTATTTTTTGGGCCAGCTCTTAATTTCTATTTTAGAATAAAGAAATAACTTCAAAAACCTTTGGTTGCTTCACTAGTAATTCACAAGTGTACACCTAATGTAATACTCATTTTAACAAAACATTAAATTATGTACCACACTGTACTTCACATAGGACACTAGATGAATTTGCTTCTAATTTATTTATTTTTTGTTTGTAAGTCACTTATAAATCCCAGTAGCTCAAAAAAGACCTGGCACTAAAGCTTTAAATGTCACTTCATTTAAGATTTTTGTAACTTTTTGGTAATATTTCATAGTATCAATGTTAGTACATCTAACTCCAAGACAAAGTATTTTTATTTTTTATTTTTTTTATTTCAAAAATACTGCTGTCAGCTAATTCCTCACAGCAGCCTATAGATGCTTCAAGAGTAGGGGTATGGAAATTACATTGTGCTTGGAGATTGCTGTAGAAAGTAGAAACTTTTAAAATGTTAAACTTGCATGATCACAGACCAAGACAACCCAGAGCCATCACAAAAGATGAGCTCATTAAACTGGGCCATATGTATCTTATGCCAGAAAACTACTGCAGAACCACTGTGTCCAGCTGACACCAAGCAAACTGACATTGACTTTGGTACAGGGTACAAAACACTGGCAAGCAACATTCACTGGTTTCATGAGCTGGGGTGTTTACCAATGCCTCTGAATTCAGACCTACTTGTTGTGGATAGTGCTATGGTAGAAACTTTGATAAAACACCAAGCCAAGTGGCACACACATTGTAGGAACAACAATATGAATTTGCAAAGAATAGAAAAAAAAGAAAGTTTTGACGATGCTGAGGAGTGACATTTCTGACCGTAGCAAGATCACATGACATAGTTGTGGTGTAGCCACAAGTATAACAAAAGGAGAAAAAATGGAATTCTGGCCAACTTCCCTGACATGCAGGCTCACAAGGTGGGACAATGTTTTACTTCTGTTCAATGAAGACATTGGACTTGCACTGCAGAAAGCATGCGAGTTTGACTGTGATAAGCCACGATTCTTGCAAAAGCAGCTGAAGTTGTCCGGAGAGACATTTTTAGTACAAAGTCTGTTTTGAGTGGAACATTTCAAAAGAACTGTCAACAGGACACAGTTCCTTATTTACTCACAACATTAGTTTGCATGATATTGGGTGATCCAAATATCCAAACTGTCAAATGAAATGGGAAATGGTATATGTGCTTGCTTTGAATTAGAAAAGGTTGTGTGTCCATCAAAAAAGCTTTATTGTGGCATCTTTACAACTGTTGCTGTGGACAACATTGACCATAACCCAAGCTCTCCCACAGCCCAAGGTGCCCTGCATGGGGCAGGGTTATCTTTGTTCCAACACCCCAGTGCAAACTTCAGTGGAAAGGACGTGGTGTGGTTGTCCTTGATCGTACAAATTCCAACAGGAAGAGCATAGTTCAACTGCCAGACATACACCAGTGTTCCTCCTGTAGTTCTCCCCCAAAAAAGAGCCTACTGTTCCCTCAGTGCAAGGTCCTCATGTCAGTGACTACCAGATGATTCCTACAGCTTTCGATGCAGAATACAGGCAAGACCCATGTCACATTACATATGTACATACCATTCTAATCAAAGTAGTTTATACTGTTGAAATAATGTGCATGCTTTGTAATTTTGTAGAGAAAAAATGTCATTTCTGTTGTCAATTTTACATAAGTTACTGTGGTTGTAGCCAGTAGAACATTATAGTAAAATGATAGACTGCTTTTTGTGGGTATAGTACCAACAGTTAATTCACTCACATTTCATTTCCAGATGGCTTGAGCATGTGAGGAATGAGCTTGACACAGATGCTTCACAAGATATGCACGCATCATGGGCAGCTTTCCATGCAGGTCAGGTGCATATTGATCAATGTTCCCCATTGGATATCAGTTCACTTCTACCACTGTTCTGGTGCAAGCTGGCATATCAGCAGGCACAGCAGATTCCTTTCTTAAAAGCATCGCACGTGTCATGGAGAAGACATGCCCACCAGGTGACTGCTAGCACTCTCCACATTCTTATGAATGGGCCATAGGCACTACCTTAAGGACATTGATCAAGTAACTGATCCTCTTCACTTTGACATCTGGAAGGCACAAAAAGCTGAAATTCCTCAGTTCCAGTAGTGGTCAATTAAACATGTTTGAATTGGTCATCTGATCTTTGTGAGATCCTTGCGCGAGGGCAACTTCCAAAAAATCGACAAAGATTCAATCACAATGCTGGTGCCCTGTTTTTTTTGCCCTTGACCACACAAACTATGCACGCTGGGTACCAGTTCACATTCGTGACATGATGACACTGACCAATAAGCATCCAGCTGTGAAAGCAGAAATTGAGAAAGGCAACTATGTTGTGCACAAAACATGCTTTCTCATCCATTCCTATTGGTCAAGCCCACAAGCAAAATAACAAATGTGTTAAAGGAGATGGGAGAGCAGTCAGCCTCACTGAAAACACATCTCAGCTGCTACGTTGGATGGTGTCTGGGCCATTTATCAAAATCAATGAGTTTGAGTCATCCCAAGAGCTCAAAACGCAAGCAGAGCAAAAGAGCCGGACATTCGCCATCATGAACAAGTGAAAGGAGTCCAGGTCACATTGAGGAAGCAAGTGAAAGCTTTGTGACAGTTGAAATTAGCAACCCATTTATATGGGAAAGACCTTGTGACAGCCTGGAGATACAGCTGACAGGAGGCGAGACACCCCATTGGGGCTGGCAAGGGTTAGCTACCCTTGTTGGCAGTATCCAGCTCTGTGTTTACAGGATGCTGGAGACACCCGCCCAAGGCTTCCAAGAAATCAAGAGAAAAATACCCCTAGTCTACGAGAGCCGGGGGCAGGAGATAACACAATGACTTAGGAACGGATATGAGAATAGAGAGTATGTCACAAGAGACTAGTTAAAGATCTGCAGTTAGCAAAGACATGGAACTCCAGGTTTGTGTCTGCGGCTGAAGCAAGGTGACAACGGTCAGGGTTTTGAAGGGAGAATGAAATGCTTGAGGGAGAAGGGACAAGAGCCTTGCACTGATCAATACTTCTTACGAAGTCAGTTGAATGAAATCCAGAGACAGGACGCAAACCCCAGTTTGCAGGATATCAGCACCCCTGTCAGACGCGAGGAGGACTTGCATGGATACAACTAGTGATGAACCTAATGATCCTTGTGAACCCGGTCAGACAAACCAGCATAACAGACAAAAGAACCTCAATGGGCACAAGCCTGGAGTTAAATGGCCAAGAGCTTGTGAGAAAACTGTGTGGGAAACAGTAAACACGGATCTCTGTTTTGCATTGGAAAGGTTAAGTGGAACAGTTGAAAAGCTGTATAAATTTGGGGACATCACCTACGCATATGGAAGAGAGAGGTTTGGAATTGAAAAAAAGGAAGGAAAAAGTACAAACTATTCCTGGAAAGTCTAGACAGCAGCAGGAGTGAACGATTAGCTAGAGAAAGGAGGAGGTATGACACAGGCCCGGTTTTTGGGATGGAACCGCATAACAGTCTCACGTTTTGATTGGTCCATATCTGTCACATGAATATGTCGTCACACGAGTGGAAAAGCGGGCAGGCATTTTTAACATTGTGATCAGATAGAGAGAGTGATCTGCTTTCCACAACCTTACCATTAAAATATATTGTGGTATTACACTGTACTGATATTACAAACTATGAGGAATTACTTTATATAAATTATCATGTTATGCACGAATGTAAGAATTGGCTTTCTGTGGTGGTGTACTTTTTTCTTTCAAGTAGCATATATCTATAATCGTTTTTGCGATATATTTTAATATAAAACATACACGCTATTGCAGTTTTGTTACAGAATACATTAGTTTATCTCTAATGTAATCACAGTTTTACATATAGACTGCCCCTGTTTTCATTTACGTCCCAAATTCTGGGCCGCTTTGCTTTTCAGATAATGTCCCAAATTCTGGGCCGCTTTGGTTTTTAGATAACGTCCCAAATTCTGGGCCGCCTTGGTTTTTAGATAACGTCCCAAATTCTGGGCAGCCTTGGTTTTTAGATAACGTCCCAAATTCTGGGCCGCTTTGGTTTTTAGATAACGTCCCAAATTATGGGCAGCCTTGGTTTAGATAACATCCCAAATTCTGGGCCGCTTAGCATTTCTGAATTCAGCCCAGTTTTGGGGAATCAGTTGACAGCCGAGCTTATGCATGCACAGTTTACCATAAACTGGATCGTGAATTCATTTGAGAGTAACCCTTAGTACATTAATCAAAGTTCATGTATTTTTTACTCTCCCCAGAAATCTTTTTTTTTTTTTAATGAAAAAAACAAAAATGTAAATGTTAAAAAAACGTATTTCTTATTACATGAAGAAACTACATTGCACTGAAATAGATACATGAAAATTAATTTAAGCAGTCGTTTTCCTTTATTAAAGGCTAATATTAAAACACATTTTTGGGAAGGAACATGGTATTCTGAAAAAAGGACATCTCGTTTTCTTATGTAACGTCCATCAATATATTGTAGTGTTTCAGGTTCTTTATGGACAGAAATGAGACTGCAACTGTGAGTAGATGAAGGCCGTTTATTTTGACAATAATTAAATAATCACAAAATAAAATTATAAAGTGAGGGAAAGGAGACTGGGAGTCGAAAGTGAAAATAAATGATTGTAGTAATTTTTCTTTTACCCTACCCTTCCCAGTCTTTTCCCCGCCCCTCTTGTGCGCAAAACCTGAACTCCAATTCCCCTCCACACACGTGTACCACCATGCAATCCTGGCACGCACACACCACCATGCAACCCCTGCACGCATACACCCACCATGCAACCCCTGCATGCATACACCCACCATGCAACCCCTGCACGCACACACCACTATGCAACCCCTGCACGCATACACCCACCATACAACCCCTGCATGCATACACCCACCTTAGCAATTCTTTGCAAAATATATTTTCGGGTATTCAGCCCCATTCATGTCTATGGCAGTGTTATAAAACACATTTTCAGGCATATCTCTCGAACCGTAGAACCACCATTCAAAGTGATATAGACTCAGGGGAGCACCCCAAACCACCCCCTAAAAAGGTGTGGTGGTTCACCCAAAAACTCATGTCATGACGAAAAAATTCACTTTGCCAAGCCGTCCTGGCATTTGAACCATAAAAATAGTGACTCCTTGTGCGGGGCCCCATGGGGCCCCAACCCAAAAAAAAAAATCAAGTTCCTAACCCCCACAGAACCCGAGATACGCCCTGTCAAAAATGTCCAAAAACTACCCTTTTCTGGGTCATATCTCCATGACCCCGGGGCCTAGAAACCGGGTTGAACTTCCTAGGGTCATGTCTGGGGGCCCTCTTTCACAGGGAGCAACCCGTTTTCAAATGCTACATTTTCAACAAATTTTCACATTTTCAGCATGATGGCATGTCAAGGTTGCATTTCCAATAGCTTTTGAGCTCCAGGTTGGCAAAAAAAGTCTAAACTGGTGTCCTTTCTAGCTGGGGACACGTCACTTGGTGGGATCGACAGGGGCCAAGAGGTAGACCTCCATACCGATTTTCAAGTCTTGGGGACCCCCGGAACCCGAGATACAGCACCCTGAAAAATGTCTATGGGAAATCCCATTATAAAACCCCTTTGGGGCAACGGCCACCATCTGGCGGTGGGGTGGCGTTTGAACCCGTGGCTGATGTCTTTCTTTAGCTAAGACTCTTGTGCATGCAAAGAATGTCCTTCTGAGTTTGTTGGCCCAGGGGTCGTGGAGATACGGGTACGATAAGAGACCACCCCCTTCCCTATGGCAAATCCCATTATAAAAACACCATCGGGGTAAGGCTCAGCTAATGGCGGTCGTGGGTCTTACGAACTCGAAGGAACCCATTTTCTTTAGCTAAGATTGTTGTGCATCTAAAAAGAGTACAGAAGCACCAATTTAAGTCCATTCCAAGTGTTTTGTGATCACATCATCAGCCTGAGTGTATCGGAGCACAATTTTGCACCAAAAGCGAGGGGAAGCGAAAAAAAGCACTACATACCCTATTCTTTTAAGATATCACTTTGCACTGCAAATTTGAGGAACGCAACCACTTAGCAACTTGCAAATTGGTACTGCAATTTAAAGGCCTGTAGTGCCTAACTGATTCAAGTGTTTTTGGAATGATTCTTGCAAAGACTGATTTATAAGAAAAAAGAGAGATTGACAAACAGCATTTTGCTTTATATGCAGTAACGGGCAACTACAAGAGGGTGTCAAACAAGCTGTGAATGTCCCAGGAGGCTACAGAGTACCTCTGAGTATGAATCCAGATGCTCGCAGTACCTGTTCTTAGATGTCCGAAACCACTGTATCGCTGTATAACTGTATACCCTATAAATATCACTTTTTATTGTGTATTTGAGGAACACAACCAATTACAAACTTCATTTGAATTGCTGTGCTATCAGAATATCAGTGTATAACTTTGCTGGGTATTGCAGTGTATGCTGGGTATCAAAAGGTCTTCAAACTTTTACAAAAGGCCGTCAAAGTTACAAAAAAATAGGTGTGCTCCTAACCTAATACTTGTCTTTTTAATTCTGTGCATCCAAATACTTGTAGTTAAAAGTTTTAAGAATTAAGCTTACTGTTTGTTGTTCTGTCCTAAACCAGCAGTTTGTCACCCAGATTTATTAAATAAACCGGGGGGGGGGGGGGGGTCATCAGATTATTCTCCATTTTATTGTAACTGAGGTACCGTTCAGTTGAGCGAAAATTGTAAAGGGGTACTCGAGCTGAAACCTCCAGATAGAAGGGCTACAGTTTCAAAAAAAGGTTGAAAACCCCTGACCTACAGTATAAATGATCAGGAATAGATAAGGGAAATGCTGACTAATACAATACAATAGGATTTATTTGAAGTTGTTGAAGGGCACTGGTCTCTTAAACCCAGAAGTTCTGATAAACCCCTATGCCTCACTATATATTGATGGACATTACATAAGCAAATGAGATGTCCTTTTTTTTTTTTGGTATACCATGTTCCTAAATGTTTTCTGAGGAGAGTAAAAAATACATTAACTTTGATTCATGTTCTCTTAAATGAATTAACGGTCCAGTTTATGGTAAACTGTGCATGCATGACTTAGAAACTCGGCTGTCAGCTAAGCAGAATATCTCAAAAACTGGCCTGAATTCGAAAATGCAGAATTCGGAACGTTATCTGAAAACCAGAGCAGCCCAGAAATTGGGATGTTATCAAAGCGGCCCAGAATTTGGGACGTTATCTAAAAACCAAAGCGGCCCAGAATTTGGGACGTTATCTAAAAACCAAAGCGGCCCAGAATTTGGGATGTTATCTGCAAACCAAATCGGCCCAGAATTTGGGACATTATCTGAAAAGTAAAGCGGTCCAGAATTTGCGACGTAAATGAAAACAGGGGCAGTCTATATGTAAAACTGTGATTACATTAGAGATAAACTAATGTATCCTGTAACAAAACTGCAATAGCGTATATGTTTTATATTAAAATATATCGCAAAAACGATTATCGATATATGCTACTTGAAAGAAAAAAGTACACCACCACAGAAAGCAATTCTTACATTCGTGCATAACATGATAATTTATATAAAGTAATCACCCATAGTTTGTTATATCAGTACAGTGTAATACCACATTATATTTTAATGGTAAGGTTGTGGAAAGCAGATCACTCTCTCTATCTGATCACAATGTTAAAAATGCCTGCCCGCTTTTCCACTCGTGTGACGACATATTCATGTGACAGATATGGACCAATCAAAACGCGAGACTGTTATGCGGTTCCATCCCAAAAACCGGGCCTGTGTCATACCTCGAAAGGAGACAGCTGAGGAAGCAATGGAGAAAAGCAGAACAAAGGTCAGAAGGAGGGACTCAATCTGTTACAAATGGTCATAAAAAAGATAAGCTTGCAACATTGCACAGCGCGCCTACGGAAATGCGACAAAAAGGAGCGTGCGAGAACTAACTTTTATAAAAGACACATTCAAATTTGTAAAGAAGTTATTCACCAGTGAGAAGAATGGCACACTAAAATCATCTAAGTTTGAGCTCGAGAGATTTGGAGGAAACCACCAGAATACAAAATGTCAGACTGTGCACCTAAGTGGAAAGTAGAGCAAGCTGTGAAAGCAAGGGCTTCATCATCTCCAGGGCCTAATGGAGTTCCGTACAGAGTGTACAAGAGTGCTTCAGGAGTTCTACGAATCCTACACTGGATCAAACTTGCCAACAAAGCTTTCAATTCTCGATAAATTAACAAAACAGCTACAACAAAGTCTTCAGTCCTCGCTATAGGATCCACAACAGCGTATGTCTGCTCTGTCCTTTTCTGAATCTCTTGGCTACGCAGGTAGCAGGGCACAGTTTACTTTGGATACTGTGGTTGTAGATATACAGCAGACCCAGACTGGTTTGTCTGATAAGTCTCAAAGTTTTATGGCAGTCCTTCCAGACCTGAACCCCATTGAAAACCTCTGGAATGCGATCAAGAGGAAGATGGATGGTCACAAGCCATTAAACAAAGCCAAGCTGCTTGAATTTTTGCGCCAGGAGTGGCATAAAAAGTCACCCAACATCAATGTGAAAGACTGGTGGAGAGCATGCCAAGACGCATGAAAGCTGTGCTTGAAAATCAGGGTTATTCCACCAAATATTGATTTCTGAACTCTTCCTAAGTTAAAACATTAGTATTGTGTTGTTTAAAAATGAATATGAACTTATTTTCTTTGCATTCGAGGTCTGACAACACTGCATCTTTTTTGTTATTTTGACCAGTTGTCATTTTCTGCAAATAAATGCTCTAAATGACAATATTTTTATTTGGAATTTGGGAGAAATGTTGTCAGTAGTTTATAGAATAAAACAAAAATGTTCATTTTACCCAAACACATACCTATGAATAGTAAAACCAGAGAAACTGATAATTTTGCAGTGGTCTCAATTTTTTCCAGAGCTGTATATATGGCGGTCGCTGATTTTGCCGATACGTCTCTCCCTGCTGCAGGAATGTGTGGACTTTATCATTCTTTTCCTGGGAGGAGAAAAATCTGTATCCCGTTGTTCTCTGGGACAGCCTGCTCTTTTAGAAGTAGAGGGTGTAGAACAAACTTTAAAATCAGAACAGTGAACCACCAAAGGGGAAGGCGCTTCCTTGCGAGTTGGAGTGACTGACATGTCTACACACATTAAACTAAACTGAAGTGCGGAACCATACTTAAAAACAGATGGAAGGCATAGAAGCAGAAAATGGAGAAAAGGGGAAGAGAGAAAACCCTATTTATTTATATTTTATTTTTTTAACACAAAATAAAGCGCAACGCACATTAGTCCTTACTCAAGCAACGCAGGAGAAATTTGGACAACCTGACTTGGATATGAGGTGGGGGTTTTATGGAGGAGGAGCATGTATTTGGTGCCAATGAGGATTATAAAAATGATCTCTGGGAAAAAGATCTTGTTCTTTCTCCTGACCCAAGGGACATGGAGACTGGAAGTTCATGTTGTGTGGAGTTCAGACGAGGCAAGAACCAAACTCTTCCACCTTCAGTTTGGAAAACTACGTTCTGGATGCAAGTCAGACTTGTTTCAATGCCTCCAGAGGCCCCCGTTGTTGATGTTCCGCTTCTTGATGGTGCTGCCAATATCAACCTGCTGAAGCCTGGTGCCTCCCAGACATTTCAGGAATATGCCCAAAAGGTCTTTCTGTCATATCATAATGATACAAGTGACCTATCACCATGCAGTCATGAAGAAGCCAACACCAGACTCCTCAATGTGGCTGATGCTGCCAAGCAAGGGTACACAAAAGTGATGGTGCACACAGTTGACACAGATGTGTTGGTGTTAGCCATTGCAATGATCCGGCTTGCATTTGGAGTTGGTAAGCACTTCAGGTACCTCCCTGTACATGTCATTTCCCCAATCATTGGGCCCAGAGAAAGCAAGACCTCTACTTACATTTCATGCCTTCACTGGATGTGACCAGACATCTGCTTTTGCAAGCAGAGGAAAGAAAACTGCATGGGTGTCATGGAATGTGTTTGAAGAGTTACACCAGCTTTTGAAGCTCTGAGCAATGTCCCCAGGCAAGATGCCATAAAGGAAGTGATGCCTTTGCTAGAAAGGTATGTCATAGTTATGTATGACAGAGGAAGCACATGCACAAGTGTAAATGAGGCTTACAAAGAGCTACTTACAAATAAAAGGCAGGTCAATTGATGCAATCCATCCAACTGCTGCCGCTTTACTTCAGCACACTAAAAGCGCTGCATACCAGGCTAGACACTGTTGGGGACAGACATTGGTGCCTTCTCAGATGCCTTGCCCAGATGAATGGGGATGGATGAGAGGACCAACACAGATGTGGGAGCTTTTTTGGACTATACTTCCACAAGCATCCGAATCCAGCCTCAAACCTTTAAAGTGGATAAGGGATGTAGGGGGCACTGCAAATGTGTGAGAGCACAGGTGTTGTGTACAGCACTGTGCAAATGTCGAGAACACGAATAAGCATTGGAAAAACAAAACAGATTTCTAGAATTACATTTGAAATACTGCACATGAAGAACTCTGTTCCTGAATAAAAAACACCGTTTATCAACCAGTCACAATTGTCAGTCAAGTACATGAGTTATGTTAAAAAGCAACAGGTAAAAGCCAAAGGGGATAATTACCATAGCGCTGCATGTGAGATTGAGATTCAAAGTGGAAGAAACTGTAGCTTTTTTTATTTACTGTGTAATTCTGGAACAATAAGTATATGAAATATGGAAAAGTCCTCACTAATTAATGACCATAATCATTTCAGATCTGTGGCAGCCATACTGAATATTAACCATTAGAAAAATATATGTCAATATCAGATTTTAAATCAGTAGTTCATTGCCTACCTATGTGCAAATTAACCAAAAACAGTGATCAATATGTAAATTTACAAACCAAAACATCTGTAAAAATCTGAATCTTAAACACACGACGGCCATCTTAATTTCAATGGGGTCCATACCTAATATTGATAAGTAGGTCAAATTCTATACATGTGCAAAATGTGCTGCTTTTGGCATAAAACCCAACATTTTGCACCATTCTGCGGAGCTATTGTAAGTAACTCTGCAGCAGCAGTTGTGATGCATAAGTCACCCCGCAGTCTCCAAGTCACTTTGTATAAAAGTGTTTGCTGAATGACCAATTTATAATAATTTCATCCAGGACTTAACAACGCTGAAAATCAGGAGGAGTGAAGTGTTTGGGCTCTAGTGCTTCAACAGTCCTTTATAGGGGTGTAACAATATGACATGCATCATGATAGTTGGAATGGTCCTGATGGGACCACTTTGTTAAAAAGACAAAGAGTATTTCACTCCAACTATAAAAACACATCCATTGATTCAATAACCACACTGAACTACAGGGAGCTGTGCCGTTATGCTTTTGGTATTGCAACAGTTGGTTGGTTGAGGGGTACCCTGATGGCAGGGTGACCCTGACACTGACCTTCGTGATCCGGGAGTAGGTCTCGGCGTGGCTGGCGGACTCGAAGGGGGGGTGCCCCACCAGGAACTCGTAGCAGAGCACCCCCACACACCACAGGTCTGCATTCTCATTGTAGGTCTTCCCTTCTATCATCTCAGGGGAGAGGTAGTCCAGAGTCCCGCACATAGTCTTGCGCCTGTGGGGGGTGGGGTGGAGATAGAAGAGTGGAGCAAGAGGAGAGATGGTTCACAAAGGGCAGCAGGCCATTCATCATAGAATATTCTTTAAAAAACTTAATCATTTCATGCATTAAATATTGAAAATAACTTTATATGGAGGGGGGGGGGGGGGGGGAAAGAGATGGAGAGAACGACAGCATCTGGCTCATATGGATGAAGGTGTCTGCCGAATCAATAACACTCATGAAGTTACACTCCCTGCATAACTTACCCGAAAACTTCATGTTTTAGTAATAATGTGAAATAGTGATACAATACCCCTGCCCCCTCACACACGGTCCCTCCCCTAGCAGGGGGTCTCACACCCCCCCCCTCACCTCATGGAGGGTGCGTGCACGGACCAGCCGAAGTCAGCTATCTTGAGCTCCCCCCTGAAGCCCAGAAGCAGGTTCTCTGGCTTGATGTCTCGATGGATCACTTTTTGCTCGTGGCAGTACTGCAGGGCGTCCGACACCTCCTCCATATACTGCAGAGCAACACAATGACAATTAAAATCCATCCATTGTCAACACCTCCTCCATATACTGCAGGGGGGGCACTCCTCAATACTCTTCTATCCAGACAGCCAGTTTGTAATGCAATCTATCAGCTCCTAATACTACCACTGTTCTGTTTGTAGTTAGTTTGATGACATGGCAGAATGACCCGCCCCTCTGTATAGCGCTGCCTTGCCCCCCACACCCCTCACCGTGGCGCTGCGCTGCTCGTCAAAGCGCTGGCAGCGCTGCAGCTCCTTGTACAGCTCCCCCCGCGGTGCGTACTCCAGAATCAGAAACACACGCTTGCAGTCGTGGAAGTAGTTATAGAAGCGGAGGATATTGGGGTGCCTGCAGGGGGGACGAGAGCGAGCAGACAGTCATTAACACAGAGCAGCACAGCTGCATATCCAACTCACTCAGAACCAAAAGTAAAGGAGAAAAAGACAAGTCCAGTGACAAATTCATGACAAAGGGCACCACAAATCAAAAAAAAAAAAAGGATTTCAACGATAATACAGTGCTCCCTCACTATAAGGCTCTTGTAACGCGCCTCTGATATAACGCTCCTACAGCAGGTCCCCCAATTCCCTATACTAGTGATTCATGCAATATTTCTAGAGTAAATTTTTTGTAAAATATAGCGTGGACTACACGGTGCTTTATGCATGGTTAATTCATGGAAAGTTACATTTTTGCTTTACTCCATGTGCATTAGAGGGAGTTCTGACGCTCTTCGGTTATAACTCGTATTGTGTGTCCCGAGACCTGCGTTATAGCGAGGGAGCACTGTATATGGGAGTCCATTTCGAAAGGAACTGATAAGCCTGGTGTGTATGATTGATTGCCATGTGTTGAATTACCATCAGAGAAGACACTCAATTTCCACATGTTGACAAATATGTACCAGTCTTGATCATAGTTTTGTTAATAGCATTTTTGAACAGTTGTATACATCTGGCAGTTTTCAAACCTGTCGCATGGGCTGTGTTGCTACTGGTTTGTATGTTCATGTCACTGTGAAAGGGTCTCGTCGCCAATTAAATCTCATTGCATCTGGTGTGTAGAGACCTTTATTTACATCCCTGTATATACTAATCTTGCCTAGGTCTGGACAGTCCTTTGCTCATAATACCAGGGCTGAAAATAAGACTCCTGTTGCATAGCAGTTTGATCCATTCCTGGTTTCACCGGAGTTTAATAAAACACACCTTAGCTTGTTACCTATACACACACACTCACACTGTGCGAATCAAGTAGTAAAACCTGGAATTAAATCACACTGCTATGCAGTAGGAGTCTTATTACCATCCCTGCTATACATTATGGGGTAGTTCGTAGTTTACCTAGAAATAAAGCAGGTTCGCCCCCACCTCACCTGAGACGGGACTGGATCTCGATCTCTCTGCGGAGCTGGTACTCCATTCCCTCCTTCTCTATCTGGGACTTGAACATGACCTTGAGCGCCAGTATGAAGTTTATCTCTCGATCCCGGGCCAGGTATACGTTCCCAAACTTCCCTTTCCCCAGCGGCCGGCCGATTTCGAAGTCCTTGAGAGAGAACGGCTCCCTGCAGAGGCAGGGGGATGGGAAAGACAGGGTCAACACACACACCAACAGGATACTGCTAGAAGAAACTAAGTTAGGCAGACAAGCGTTCGGGCAGGGGATTACTGAAACGAGAAGAAACTAAAACTGATAAAGGAACGAGTCCAAACACTGATCTGAGTTCTAACTGCAAATAAATGGCTCTTACTGGGCAGGAGGTTCAGACATTACTCTACCAGGACCTGCAAGGGAGACAAGTTTTTAAAGTGAATGTTTGTAAGAAAAAACAACAACCTTTAAACTTTATATACATATATAACATGTATTTATTTAATATCTAGGACTTTTATAGAAAGTGCCTGTATGGCACATTTCACTATAAATACATTTAGTAAAGTGTTGTACAGTACAGACAGTCTGACACCGAATACAGTCCAGAAATCAGCAACACCAAATAACTTGTGTTAAAGAAGGTCTGATCAAGTGCATGAGCACGGAGTGACTCCCGCTGCAGGACTGACCCAACACTGCCACAGTCCCACCACTGGCTTTGGAACTGCTCTTCATTTCATGCTGGGAACTATCGATCCTGAGAGGTGTCAAAAGCTGGAACAGAAAAGGAGAGAGACAAGAAAAAATAAACTATTAAAAGTCCAAGTGCTTAAAAGTGGTTTTAAAAGAAGTACGCCCAAGTGTGAGCCTGAACTGTCCCAAACGGTCCTAGTGTACATGGAGACATATGGTAACCTCAGTCTGGGGGGGAAACGACACAACACGACACCAATCCTGGTCCAGGAGAGCTTCAGGGTCTTCTGGTTTTCATTCTACCAGAGTTCTCATCTACTTCACTGAATATTTTTTCCAGGTTTTTAGCCATTGATTTAACAGATACCCAGAAAACCTGCACGATTGTGGCTCTCAGGACCAGGGTTGGTCACCCCTGCCCTAGGGGGCTGGGCAGTAGAGGGCTTACCTTTGGTGTAGAGGTGCTAGGGTGCAAATTCTCTTTGGAAGACATGGTTCCTGAAAGAAAAGAGTTTTGAGCAGGAAGACGAAGATTACCTATAATATGGTTTCTTCATAGAATGATGAACTCCACACAACGTAAACTCCTGGTCTCCATGTCGTTGGGTCAGGACAAAGATCTGCCTCTTTCATTTTAATAATCCTCACTGGTGCCAAGTATGTGTTCCTCCTCCATAAAACCCCCACGTAACCCAATCCGGTTGTCCAAATTGACAAAAAAAAATAATTAGTAAAATGGAGAAAGGGGGACAGGAAGGTATCATATAGGTGTGGAGTTCATCATCCTATGAAAAAACATATTTCAGGTAATCTTCGTCTTCTTACCTTTATGATGAACTCCACACAACGTGAACTATACTAAAGTATGCAGACTAAAGGGTGGTAGGTTAGATGTTAGTAGAAGCAACCAGATAAAACTGAACGAGCAAAAGGTAGGTTGAGAGCAAGATACATTGCAGTAATATATTTGATGAAAGTATTGAAAAGATGCCCAAGTAGCGACCCTGCAGATGTCCTGAATAGAAACAGATTAAAATGTTTGCCTATGTAGTAGCCACTCCCCTTAATGAGTGGGCTTTGATGCGTTTTGAAACAGTTATGCTGTCAAGCCTGTAACAGAACTCAAGGCATTATGACACTTATAAAAGATGGAAGTCTAGCTTCTTCCCTTGATTAGTGAGGTTTTGGGTAGAAATCTGGAAATGTTATGGTTTGATCCAGATGAAATTCGGTTGCCACCTTTGGCAAGAATTGAGGATTAGTTCTGCAAACAATCCTGTCCTTAAAGAACTGAAAATATGGAGCGTCAACAACCAGTTCCTGTAGCTCGCTTACCCTTCTTGCCGATGTCACTGCCATCAAGAAAGCCATTTTCCATGTCAGGTACTTCATGTCTCAAGTTGTCATCATCTCAAGTCGTGGTCCTATGAGCTTAAGTACCAGACTGAGACGCCATTATGGAATAACACATTTCCTTGGGGAGTTTCAATTGTTCACTCCTTGAACAAATCTGGTAACCAACGGAAGGGAGACCAGCCAGGTAGAATACTGGAGATTGCAGCAACATGTACCTTAATAGGAGGACAGGGAGAGACCCCTATGGAAGAAGTGGCTGAGGCAAGAAGTCTGAGAGGGTAGGCATCTTTGAGATCTATAGAAATCAACCAGTCCCCTAGTTGAACTGCCTTGATGGCAAAGTATCTTGAGTAATGGCCGTGGGTCTGTGAAGATAAGGGGACCTCTTGTATGGCATGGGAATGCAGCATAGTTTTTATTTCCTCTAGCAGGCAGATGCCCCTTGGCTTTGACCAATCTAATACTGCCTGGATAATGCCTGTTGATGGTGGTAAAACGTGGAACGGGATCTTGTAGCCATCTTGAATAAGCCTCAGTACACAGGGTCTGATGTATTCCCCCCCCAATTGGTTACAAAATGAGACACCCTTCTCGGGGTCAGGGGAGAGGAAGGAGATATAGGCCTGGAAAGCTGAGAAGATAAATGGTCAGGAAGAGGCAGAGGATCTACCTCCCTCTTTATGATCGCCACATACTACTCTGCGTTGTCTGAACCCCTGGCCACGTTGAAAGCGGCTCGGTCTGTTGAACCATGGTTGAGGTGACCGATTTCTGAATGATGTTTGTCTGCTGATAAAAAAACCTCTGTTGCACGAAGCACCTCTCCCTGTTGTAGAACAAAATCTTATAGCCTGTCTAGCCTCCTTCATATCAGACAGGGAATCTTTGAGGCTGGTGCCAAATAAAAGATCACCCTGAAAGGTTATCTCTGCAGACAGAGAGGATGTTCTCATTTGGATTCGCAGTCTTGCAGAGACTACATTAGCCACAGCTCTGGTGTTAGTATCAAGTCGCATTACATGCTGCTTGCAGTTAAACCTTTGCAGTATTTTTTTCCCCTTCTGCCAACTGCATGGCCACCTCTAGATTTTCAGGTGTAGGTGACTGCAAAATTGTAGACAGCTGGTCCCACAGCATATGCTGCTACTTTGCTGCATAGACCTGATAATTACTGACACACATGCTGCATGTGGAGGCAGAGTAATTTCACACACAAAAAGAAATCCCACACATGATCCACCCAAAGAAGCAGATCTAGAGGACATACCTGCAGCTGGTGTAGCCATGATAGTATCCAGTTGAGGCTGTTTGAAAAGATGTTTTTTATGATCGACTAGTACCCTGTAGAATTAATCTACAGGCAGGCATGGTGCAGAAATAGCCGATTTCTTGCCAAATAGCCTCAACGGGCCTCCAGATTGCCTCATGGAAGGGGAACCCTTCAAAAGGCTTTATCCCTTGCATCCAAGATGCTAAAAGTCATCCTGATCTGCACAGGTTTGGGGTTGTACTTTGAGACAAGATGAACTCCTTCTCAGAAGGCATCTGCATATATAGGAGAGGGGCACCTGTGTACTCCAAAATGTCATCCTCGGGGGCGGAGTCAATGACATCATCTCCTAGGGTTGGGGCACCTGGAAAGTATTGCTCCTTAGTACTTCAAGGTGCAGCAGTACCAGATCTTGCTGTGAGTTACAGACTGTGAAGGTAGAAGCTGCTGGAGCCTCTGCAATGGCAGTCGCTGAATTCGCCGGCACATCTCTCTCCCTGCTGCGGGAGTGTGTGGATTTTCCTCATTCTTTTCCTTGGAGGAGAAAAATCTAAACTCCGATATGCTCTGGGGCTGCATGCTTTTTTAGAAGTAGAGGGTGTAGAATGACTTATCAGAACAGTAAACTGACAGTGGGGAAGAAACTCCCTTGCGAGGTCAGAGTGACTGACATGTCTACACACAAACATAAATCTGTGTTAGAAGATGGAGAAAGTGGTGAACCACACTTAAAACAAACAGAAGGCATAGAAACAGGAAATACGAAAAATAAATAAAGGAGAGAGAGAAGTATTAGCTTCCCTCCTAACAAAATTAAAGCAGTAAGCGAAACTAGTCCTTACTGAAGCAAATGCATGAGAAATTTGGACAGCTGCAATGGGTTTATGGAGGAGAAGCACATACTTGGTGCCAATGAGGATTATGAAAAAGATCTCTGGGAAAGAGATCAGGTTCTCTCCTGACCCAAGCAACATGGAGGAAACCAGGAGTTCACACTGTGTGGAGTTCATTATACGAGGTAAGAAAGTATATTTTTAATTGTTTATCCTACAGAATAAAACTAAATTTGCAACAACTTTAGAAATACTAAAAGCAACTTATAAATCTGAATGACACTCACCCTATTTCTATGTTAATTTCATTTTTTTTTTTTTTAACTACAAGTCACTCTAGGTCTTCAATATCTTTATGGTTTAGTTAATAGAGCTACACTTATGAAGATGAGTTCTACTGCGTGTGTAATGGTTTAACCAGCTAAATTAGTTACACCCTCTAATAGGGGAGAAAGGAAGTGCAACATATTGGGGGGGGGGGGGGGGGGGGCGGAAGCAGGCCTATATAATTATGCCATTCTCTGTGACCGAGGCTACAGCAGTGGTCCTCAAAATAATTTGGGCACAGCCATAAATTGATCTTACTTGGCTGTTTGCGGGCATTCGGACTATTGCATGGGTTCTTAGCTTAAACACTGCGACATACAGTAATATTTTTTTAATTACACACACAGAGCATCAAAAGAAAACTTACATTTGGTATCAAAAGAAACTTCACTTACATTTGGATAAAATTCAGTAGATGCAATTAAAAAAAATGACATTTCAGCAGGTGCAGTGACTTTTTATTGTGCCGATTAACAACGGACATCACAAAGATTCTGCAAAACGGTCGGTTGATCTCAGGCAGGTGTTGGGACTCTTGGTCTCCCAGTTCGTGGCCTGTCGTTGGATAAAGGCGCATGATAGACAGATAGATAAACAAGGTATTAAAGGATGCATCATCATTCCAGGTTTCCAAAGAAAATAGCGAGGATACATCTACTGTTGCCAGCCAAGAATGTCAAGTGTTGATAAATCTGACAAGATTTCCTTCCCCAGTCCATCTACATCAAGCACAAAAGGTAAACCAGCTCAAGCGTGTTTTGGGATACTTTTTTGGATACAATCTGATCCGAGGCTTTCCGAGTTATCATTTGACAGTCAACAAAACTGCTTCTGTCGGTAAGAACGACTCTATATCATCATCATCAATGTCAATGTCATTAATGTTTTTATTATTGCTTTTAAGACTGCAACTGCTTTTCCAATGAATAGACATCTGGAAAGATCGCTCCAGATGGCAGCTGGGAAAAAATAATAATTGCTTCGACAAGTTACAACCAAGGAGCATATTCAGGCACAGAATGCACAACGAAAAGGACTGGGAAAAGGCCCAAAGAGCCATTATAGGAAATGATAACAAAAGACAGTTATTCATCATCTCAAATGTTCTCTGGCTAACAAAAGAACACATTGCCATCTCTAAAGCCACGCATCTGTGCAGGTAGGAATTATTTTATAAATTGGTTTGCTTATTTATCCTACAGTCATAGCATTAATTCAATACTCGTTCAGCATGAAAACGTTATGTCTTTTCTATAAGGTTGATGGAAAGTCACGGTGTATCTGTGGGTGCTCACCATAGAAGCAAAAACTAAGCTTGGCAGTTTGTGGATGCATTAAATGAACCAGTTGAATCAGAGACTTTGAATGGTGTGCGAGAGCATCTGTTTCACTCTTTGATTTGACAAAAGCACTGACATAGCTACAGAGAAGCAACTGTTGCTTTTTGTGAAATATCCATCAGAAGTTAGTTTAAATTTAACTTGTAGTGGATGTCATTATATATAAAAGTATGTGGTTAATGTACATTTCGGAAACATAAAACTAGTTAGTATACATAATATAAAAAAACTTCCTGCCTGCCTCCCTGCACCGTCAGGCAGGGTAAATCCGAATGTATGGTAAAGCCACGTTCTCGATCAGTGTAAGACGCCCAAAACACTCCACACTGAGTGTAATGACCGTACGTTCAAAAAACACTCTGCTGCGCTTTGAATCTACGTTCAAAACACTCTTTTTCAAGACCACAACACTATAGCTATGTACACTGAAAACAATCCCCTCAAAACACCATCATATCAATAAACAGTGCAATACGTACATATACTATTTGCTTAAATAAATAAAAACAGCCACATTTAACCCATTACTTTTATTTAGTCAATGTGTTGTTAAGATAGAGAGATAGATAGAGAGATAGGATAGATAGGATAGATAGATTAGATATAGACACACACACACACACAGCTCTGGAAAAAATTAAGAGACCACTGCAAAATTATCAGTTTCTCTGGTTTTACTATTTATAGGTATGTGTTTGGGTAAAATGAACATTTTTGTTTTATTCTATAAACTACTGACAACATTTCTCCCAAATTCCAAATAAAAATATTGTCATTTAGAGCATTTATTTGCAGAAAATGACAACTGGTCAAAATAACAAAAAAGATGCAGTGTTGTCAGACCTCGAATAATGCAAAGAAAATAAGTTCATATTCATTTTTAAACACCACAATACTAATGTTTTAACTTAGGAAGAGTTCAGAAATCAATATTTGGTGGAATAACCCTGATTTTCAAGTTTTCTTCCAGGACAACCTTGTACTTGGCTTGATTCATGCCAAAGCTGCCCGATTCTAGCCTTGCTGAAGCACCCCCAGATCATCACCGATCCTCCACCACATTTCACAGTGGGTGCGAGACACTAACCGTCTAACCATCAGACGACCAGGTGTTGGGCAAAGCTGAAAATTGGACTCATCTGGGGGTGCTTCAGCAAGGCTGGAATCGGGCAGATTTGTCTTTGTGAAGGACGCATGAAGCAAGCCAAGTACAAGGTTGTCCTGGAAGAAAACTTGCTTCCTTCTGCTCTGACAATGTTCCCTAACTCTGAGGATTGGTTTTTCCAGCAGGACAATGCTCCATGCCACACAGCCAGGTCAATCAAGGTGTGGATGGGGAACCACCAGATCAAGACCCTGTCATGGCCAGCCCAATCTCCAGACCTGAACCCCATTGAAAACCTCTGGAATGTGATCAAGAGGAAGATGTATGGTCTCAAGCCATCAACAAAGCCGAGCTGCTTGAATTTTTGCGCCAGGAGTGGCATAAAGTCACCCAACATCAATGTGAAAGACTGGTGGAAAGCATGCCAAGACGCATGAAAGCTGTGCTTGAAAATCAGGGTTATTCCACCAAATATTGATTTCTGAACTCTTCCTAAGTTAAAACATTAGTATTGTGTTGTTTAAAAATGAATATGAACTTATTTTCTTTGCATTATTCGAGGTCTGACAACACTGCATCTTTTTTGTTATTTTGACCAGTTGTCATTTTCTGCAAATAAATGCTCTAAATGACAATATTTTTATTTGGAATTTGGGAGAAATGTTGTCAGTAGTTTATAGAATAAAACAAAAATGTTCATTTTACCCAAACACATACCTATAAATAGTAAAACCAGAGGAACTGATAATTTTGCAGTGGTCTCTTAATTTTTTCCAGAGCTGTATATACATACACACATACACACACAATATAAAAAATACCAAAATTTCAAAAGTATTCACTTTGATGCTAGGATAGTATTGTCTACAAGGTGCCAGAAATTTCAATATTGTAATGCAGAACCTAATTCTAGAAAATGCTGGATTGTAGGTAAGCATTCTTGGAGTATAAAAGGGTTTGGATGATTGCTGTCATTACCAAGAAGTCAATATGGTAAAAGTAAAAAGCTATCTGAAGACCTTAGGCAGAAAATTATTCATAAAGCTGGAGAGGGATACAAGAAGATTTACAAGCATTTGAGTATCCCAATTTCAACTTGTGCTTCTATTATCAACTATAAGACTCATCGTACTGTCACAACTCTCCCTTGGTCTGGAAGAAAGAAGGTTATTTCACCAACAAGTAAAAATTGTGAGGAAGGTTAATAAATTCAAGACCGACTGCCAAAGATATTCAAAATGAATTGGCTGCAAGTGGGACTGGGGTTTCCATTTCAACCATAGGTCGAGTATTGCATGGTGAACGTCTCAATGGTCTGAGGCCAAGGAAAAGCCACTGTCAAGAAAATGACAAAAGACAAAATCGCTTAAAGTTTGCAAAACAGCATTTGAATGATGGATATGAGTTCTGGTCAAAGGTTTTGTTGATTGATGAAACAAAACAAAAAAAAATATTTGGTCATGCTGATAGTCATTACATTTGGAGAAAGTCTGGTGAGGCGTACAAAGAAAATACCATACCTACTGTCAAGCATGGAAGTGGTAATATCCTTCTATAGGGCTTTTTCCTCAGACACAGGAAATTTAGTTTCAATATAGGGGTTGAATGATTTGAAATCTTTCTCCATGAATATGTGCGTTTAACACAGGGTGGAACTAGGATAGGTGACTCAGCGTCTTGTGAAATGTAATATCTGTCTCCCTAAATGTAACGAGACAATACCATACTCCCCCCCCCCCCCCCCCCCAAAACTGATTCCCTTGGAACACAAGTTAATCTTCTGCTGCATACAGATCTACTCCTTTGATCATTATGTTGTCTGCATGGAGACAACAAGTCTACCCATTTGATGATTATAAGAACATAAGAAAATTTACAAACAAGAGGAGGCCATTTGGCCCATCTTGCTCATTTGGTTGTTAGTAGCTTATTGATCCCAGAATCTCATCAAGCAGCTTCTTGAATGATCCCAGGGTTTCAGCTTCAACATCATTACAGGGGAGTTGGTTCCTGACCCTCACAATTCACAGTGTAAAAAAAATGCCTCCTATTTTCGGTTCTGAACGCCCCTTTATCTAATCTCCATTTGTGACCCCTGGTCCTTGTTTCTTTTTTTCAGGTTGAAAAAGTCTCTTGGGTCGACACTGTCAATACATTTTAGAATTCTGAATGCTTGAAATCAGATTGCCACGTAGTCTTCTTTGTTCAAGACTGAATAGATTCAATTCTTTAAAGCCATACGACATGCCTTTTAAACCCAGAATAATTCTGGTTGATCTTCTTTGCACTCTTTCTAGAGCAGCAATAACCTTTTTGTAGCGAGGTGACCAGAACTGAACACAATATTCTAGATGAGGTCTTACTAATGATTTGTAAAGTTTTAACATTACTTTTCTTGATTTAAATTCAACACTTTTCACAATATATCCGAGCATCTTGTTGGCCTTTTTTATTGCTTCCCCAGTCTAGGAAGACATTTCTGAGTCAACATAAACTCCTAGGTCTTTTTCATAGATTCCTTCTTCAATTTCAGTATCTCCCATATATTTATAATGCACATTTTTATTGCTTGCGTGCAGTACCTTACACATCTCTATTAAATGTAATTTGCCATGTGTCTGCCCAGTTCTGAATGTTGTCTAGATCATTTTGAATGATCTTTGCTGCTGCAACAGTGTTTGCTACTCCTCCTAGTGTCGTCTGCAAATTTAACAAGTTTGCTTACTATACCAGAATCTAAATCATTAATGTAGATTATGTAGATCCCTGTGGTACTCCACTGGTTACCTCACTCCATTTTGAGGTTTGTCATCTAAAATCAGTACTTTCTGTTTTCTACATGTTAACCACTCCCTAATCCATGTGCATGCATTTCCCTTGAATCCCTACTGCGTTCAGTTTGAGAATTAATCTTTTATGCAGGACTTTGTCAAAAGCTTTCTGGAAATCTAAATAAACCATGGTGTATGCTTTGCAATTATCCATTGTCAATGTTGCATCTTCAAAAAAATCAAGCAGGTTAGTTAGACACGATCTCCCTTTCCTAAAACCATGCCGACTGTCTCCCAGGATACTGTTACCATATAGGTAATTTTCCATTTTTGGTCTTATTATAGTTTCCATAAGTTCACATATAATAGAAGTCAGGCTTATTGGTCTGTAGTTACCTGGTTCGGTTTTGTCTCCCTTTTTGTCTCTGGATCGGTATTACGTTTGCAATTCTCCAGTCTGTTGGTACAACCCCTGTGTCAAGAGACTGTTGCATCATCTTGGTAAGCGGTTTGTAAATAACTTTAATTTCTTTGAGTACTATTGGGAGGATCTCATCCAGCCCAGGGGATTTGTTTATTTTAAGAGCTCCTAGTCCCTTTAACACTTCTGCCTCTGTTATGCTAAAGTTATTTAAAACTGGATAGGAACGGGTCAACATGTGGGGCATGTTGCCTGTATCCTCCTTTGTAAAAACTTGTGAAAAGTAATCATTTAATATATTTGCTATTTTTTTTTCTTTGTCTATGATTTTGCCATTTGTATCTCTTTACACCTTTAACCTTCTCTTTGAATGTTCTCTTGCTGTTATAATATTGGAAAAACATTTTGGAATTTGGTTTTAGCCCCCTTAGCAATGCTCATTTCTATCTCTCTCTTAGCCATTCTAACTTCCTTTGACTTGTGTTTGCAGTTCCAAGCACTCTTACTGTGTACTTTGTTCTTGGTCCCTTTTAAACGCTCTGTAAAGTGCCTTTTTTAGCTGAATATATATATATAATACATATTTTTAATTGATCTATTAAACCATTTTTGCCATTTTGTTTTAGGATGCAATTGTTTTGCGCCTCTAGTACATCATTTTTAAAAAACAGCCATCCTTTTTCCATGGATGTTTTCTCTATTTTACTCCAATCTACTTCTGTTAGTCTGTTTCATTCCTTCATAGTTTGCCTTCCTAAAATTGTAAACCTTAGCTTTAGTCATTACTTTTGTGGTTTTAAAAAGCACTTCAAAAGTTTGCCAAATGTTCTCTGACCTCTGTTTTAGTTACTCTGTCTTCATTATTTGAAAAGACTAAATTAAGGTATGCCTCCCCTCTAGTCAGTGCCTCGACAAATTGCGTTAGGAAGCAGTCATTTGTCATTTCCACCATTTCAATTTAGTCTGTCGGTGCTCCCCACCGGGTTTTCACATTTTATATGGGGGAAGTTGAAATTGCCCATTAATATGGCTTCTCCTTTGCAGGACACATTTCTAATGTCATTGTAGAACAGATTATTTTGCTTGGTGCCTGAATTTAGCGGTCTACAGCATGCCCGTATTATTATGCCCTTTGAATCTTTGTACATTATTCTGACCCATACTGATTCTGCGTGGATTTTTTCTTCCAGATTTAACACCTGGGCTTCAAGACTATTTTTGATGTATAGCGCTACTCCTCCACCTCTTTCCTATACAGTGTATACTTACTAATATTATATTAGTCTCCATCACTCTTGGATAACCAAGTTTCTATAATACCTATCACATCATAGTTACCTGTTAGTGCATTAGCTTCAAGTTCTAACATTTTGTTTTGAGACTTCTAGCATTTAGATAAATACATTTATGGCTGTCTGACAGAAATATAATAAATCTTGGTTGTAAGTCTCTCTCTCGGCCTGTGAGAGCGCTAAGCAGTGAAAGTAGAGTTCTTTGGACGTGCTGGCCTGACAGTTTTTTCCCAGGGTTTGGAAGTCGGTCAGTCTGGAAGAAGCCGTGACTCCGTTGCAGGAATGTATTGACCCAGAAGGGAAACTACGTAGCAGCTGCAGATTGTAGAGACAGCTCATTTACCAAGGGGTCATGCCTGCTAGCATAAAGGGGGGGGGGGGGGGGGGGAACAGAAAATCGCAATCTACTCCTTCGCTTGTTTTTTTAGAGAGAGAGAAGTGGAAAGACCGGGAGAGACCCAGAGAAAACTAAAAAGTATTTGAGTGTTTTTTGTTTGTTTGTCGTGGTTAGTAATTGTCTTTGTTTGTGAATCACCAGATGGCTAACACATATCCGGAGCTGTCGCCTTGGGCCAGCACTAAACAGTAACACCAGTCACTTAATAAAATTGTTATCACCAACCACGAGCACTACTGCACGCACCCGGACTGGTGACCGTGTCAAGTATTATTGTGGGGTGGATAACGTGTATTTATTGTTTGGGTTGCAACTCATTATTATTGTTACCTCCGTGAATTACACATTGGTGTGTATTGCCGGAGGTTTGTTTGGTCGCCAGACTGGGATTAAAAAAAAGACCGCTTTTCCAAATGATTTACAGCTTCTGGTTGTGATTACTCCTGCACTGCATCACCTCTGCACCTGTTCTCACTCAGCAGCCACTTTGCCACACGGTCTTACCTGAGTTGTTGCCGTTGTTCTAATGTAGTCTCCCTTCTGTTTTTTTGTTGATTTATCACCCCTTCCTTTCTAGTTTAAATGCTTCTGAACCTCCGAGGATTCTTTCTCCGAGTAGATTGTTTTCCCAACCCTCCGTATTTTGATTCAGTACATTCGCACAGTTACAGTTTCTAACAGTGAATTGTTATGTTGGTTAACTCAGTTCGCTTTAGCTGAAAAACATTTGGGGAAAATACAAATGTAACTACTGTAAACATCTACGTAAATGCTTTGAACTTAATGTACTGTAAGGTGTTGTGCACGTAGGAGTATTTTGAAAGTAATAAATGCTTTGAAGATTAATGTATAGTGTTTTGAAAGTACGTAGGGTGGTGTTTTGAACATAGAGTGTTTTGAACGTACATTGAAAACACTCCCCAGAAGTTTTTTTTTTTTGTGTGTGTGTGCGAGTGTTGTGAGTGTACTACACCGGCAAATAAATATAAGCACAGTAAATGTGTAGAATAAGCATGTAGAAGGATGATAACTGCAAAATTAACATGCACATCATCAACTCTATGATCAACTTTTATAAGGGTAACATTATTTGCTTCTTAGTAAAACAAAACTATAACCTACTACACATAAGCTGCAAATATATCTATTGTTCAAACATTAAACTTGACAAACAGCAACCTCGTACCCAAGATGTGGGTTATACAAGGATTACTTAATCACATTAAAAGTTACCCTTCAGATGGTAAATTAAATAGAAATAAACCTGTGCAGACAAAGATGAGTTAACGTCTGTTTATAAAAAAAATCATCTACCTAAACAACTATCCATACGTGGCCAATCCGACAGGTAATTTATATATAAAAATAGTAAATAAACCAACTTGAAAGAAAACCGGCAAACGCGTCCTAAATATATTACTACTGTAATGACATTAGTAAGGTATGTGTGAGCAATAACAAAAGATACAAAAATAAATATTCAATGCTCTTACCTTCGGTGTCTACAGCGAAAAGATCCAGAAGCTCTTCATCCTCCAAATCAGGATCCTCGACTCCACTGGAGTAATCACAATTACCCCCATTCTCCAAAACTAACTACCTTGCGAGATCACTTGCCAAATTCCATGTTCCAAATGAGCTGTTTTCACTGCAAACTACAAGTACATCCTGAGATGCGTTCAACTAGGCGAACTTCCGAGACTAACTGTTAGCTTTGAACAGGTCTAGTTGAACGGTTTACTTAATATTCCAGGGACATTTCAAATATGCAACACATCCTAAAATCCAAAAGCAAAAAAGGCAGATTAGCTATTTTAACCCTTTGTGGTCCTATGTCGGACCTGGTCCGACATTGCAATTATTCCTATCCGGTCCAATGTCGGACCCTGTCCGACATCATCAACGAGACGCAAAAAACGGGTTTCTAGTCGTTTTTTCTCCGGAAAAAGCCGAGAAAACCATTCAATGGCCGAGTGGGAGCGACAGGAGCCGAGACAAACCGAAAAAAAGGGCGTATCTCATGAAGTCATACTTGCCCCTGGCATCTAATAATGGAAGCCATAAGGAAACAAGCTGGCTGTGACTGCATCAGCACTCAGAGAATATCACAGACATTTGCAGAGCTTTTTTCAGATGTTATAGTAATAAAATAATGACTTGGATCGCATTATTGAGGCGTTTGGTGATAAAACGAGTGATCCGGAGATGATTGATCGGTATGTATGACTATTATTATTTATTTCTTGGCATATGTAAAAGCTTTAGCGAATGAAAGGGTAGGGCGGGGCTGGAGATGCCTAGTGAGTGCTTTGTTGATATGCAGGGCCTTTTAAACCCGTTTGACTGTGGAAAAAAACACTTTTAAACAGCGCGTCAAATTAACTGCTCGTGTGAAAATAAATTGGACCGGACGCGCCTGACACGCACTTAATAAATGGACTGCAAAGGGTTAAAACTGAAATTTATATATATTTTTTTTCTTTCCTTTATCATAACAGCATACATATTTTATCAATTTGATCAAAATACCAATATTTTATAAATAAGTCGCATTATAATAAATATACCTGAAGTAACTTTCGGCTTTTTTTTGTCATATAAAAATGGACAAAACTTGTCCATCCCCAAGAGTCAAAGAAATGTTCTCCCAGCCTGTTGCCCTTTATTGTGTTATGCAAAACTACCTCTGCAGAGTGTTCGCCTCAGTCACCAAACCTTTGAGGCGAACGTACCAGCAATAGAAAAGTTTAAAACTGTAAGCAAACATTCTCCTAGCTCAGTGGCACCCGCAGATTCATGCCCGCGAAGCCAGGCCATCGTGCCCACGGTAGCTGACCTTAAATTATGGGTCATGAACACATTCCTGGCGGGTCGTAGCGTGGGGAAATAAATAAAGCTTTAACAAGTTTTCCAACAAATGCAGTCACAACAGCAGTCTGTTGACAGTGATGCTCACTTATGCTGTGCTTGTACTTATGACATTTTTATTTTTCCTGAAGGGCCTCTGCAATACGATTAACAAATTGAATATCTGCATTTTTTCTGCGGTACCCAATCATAAATTCGCTGGGTGGGACATACACTGTCTGTTTCAGTTGCAGGTACTGACAGCAAGTTTAACCAATTGGAGAGTCAAGTATCTGCCAAGTTTTACCCAGCTGTCCAATCATAAGCAAGCAGAGGTTGTTCACGGTATTCTGCATTAAAATTGAAGGCGAGTGAGTAGCCAATGGATAAGTGAAAGATCTGACCAGTGTCCAATCATTGGTGAGCAGAGGCGGGGTGTTAATATGCCAGGTAAGCACTTAATTTTGCAGACTTGGAGAAAAATACTACATTTCAGTATTTAGAATTTAATTCTCTCTCTCTCATATATATTATAACCAGACAAGGGAAACCCTGTAGTAGATTGTTACCAATCCACTTTCTCTGAATAATTGTACTGGAGATGAGCGATCTTTAAAACAGTAGTGTTGACAATTTACCAAATTGAAACAAAGCAACACGCTATCTATACTCTTATTTTTGTTTATTCATGGTTATCTGCGTAAACATGCTATTTAAAAATATTTGCATTACGTATTTTATATAAATTATTTAAAGAATAAGCACAGCATGCACAATTACTGCCCGAGACTTGGCCTTATCAGAGTGAGCCAAGAATAACTCCCACTAAAACTCTTAATATATATTGTTATACTCTCTGGTTTGAATTGTGTCTGTCTAGGGAAGACAGTGTTTAAGATAATAACCTATGCAATAGTCAGCGTGCCTGCAAACAGCCAAGTAAGATTTATGCCCGTGCCCATATTACTTTGAGGACCGCTGTCCTAACCTCAGGAGCGCTGTGAAACTGTGGGGCCCCAAACATTCGGCTCAGCCCTGAGGTAAATCATACAGGACTTGCCGAGTGGATTTCTACTAAACTATTGTTTCAACTTTTTTTTTTTTTTTTTTTAAAACACACACACACACACACACACACAAGTGAAAAATAAACTAGCGGGCTTTGTGAAACTGGACAAAAAAAAGTTCCTAGAGTTACTTGGTTAGGATTACAAACACAGCAATTCTGATGCTGTGCAAATCAAATACCTAAAGTCTGAAGCCTTGATCAAAGTTAAATGAGATATTGATTATCAACGCAACAATAATATTTTGTTAAAACCAAACGTATTGTAGCGTTCTACAAAAAAACATTTTAAATTAAATCAATTAAACAAATTAACACATCTGTTTCCTCTAATTTAACCTAAAGAGACCTTTAAAGCTTGATTAATTTGTGTTTAGTTAGGCCAATAAAAGGCATCACATCGCCTTCTCTGTCTACAAAATTATTAATAATTATTATTATTAAAATAGACTCGTCTATAAAAACGCTCTAAACTCGAAACGAAAGATAAAATTCAAACAAAATAAGCCTATAGTATATTAGTTAAAGGCATTTCGCCTTAAGCCGTCGTTGTTTTATTTATTTATTTATTTATTTATTTATTTATTTATTTATTTTCATACCTTGATATTTATCCTAATTATTCTGCGCGTCTCTCTGAACTCAATCCAACGACCGAGTTTCTTTCTTTCATTCTTTGCGTCACACCTGCCAAGATATTAAAAAAGCCTTTTCTCTCTTCTGATTGGATGCTTTCAGCCCCTCATTCGTGTCATTGGCTATCGGTTGGTTTACAGGTAAACAGTAGACGCAAGCTGATTAGACTCAAGCGTGCCATTCTTTCTCAAGTCCGCCAATCAGAACTCCCTCCTCTCTTAGCGGTATTGCCAAAGCTGATAAAAGTACAGCATGTAATATAGACATTACAAAAGCATTATAAACATCAATATAAAAAAGGAAATAATGAAAAGGAAAAATTAAATAAAGACGTAGGAATGTAAAACGGAACACTGGTAAATAAACAAATAAAATATTATGTTAAAGGTTTATGAAAGTCACAATAGTGTTTCTTTTCACTGTTTATGAGAAAATACACTCACCTATATTATATACACACTTATACTTACGGGCATCTATTTGTAACTGAAAATAATAAAAGTGATATTTTTATGGATACTCAAGAAGTAGCATAATTTTCATCGAAAATTAATTGTCATGGGTGCCGGGATATTTCAAGTACGTCGTTTACCTGGCGTTTACGTCTCCATTTGGTACTTCCAAAATGTTTTAAAAAACACGTTTGTCCATATCAGAAAAAAGATTATTAATATAATGTATAATTTAGATATTGTATAACGTCACGCAATCAAAAGAAACTACAAAATGTATCGCAAAAGTCTACCGGAAGCCATAATAGAACAGTATTGCACGTTAGATTTTGAAATGTCGGCTTTGTATTTACGTTAGGATAATTTATTCTCATTGTATATTATATTAATAAAAATATTACATTAATGAATTTACATTTGCATATTTTAATGCTTTGTCCATAGACTTATATACTTATTTATTTTGCTCGCTCAACTGTTCAAACTGAATAAATCAGCAAGTGTTCTTCCTATAAAATGTGAAATACAGGAAAGCATGGAGCTGTTCCAGCAGCCCCAGCTCAGAAAACTGGCGAGCTCCACAAAGGCGCCAAGGGCTCCATAGCCAGAGCACAGCCAGCCCTATTCTATAGTACTCCAAAGCCAGTACAGAGTTAGATGTGTGCATGGAGATTGAGGTATAATAATTAGGCACAATAAATGAAATAACAAGACATTCATTTATTTATACATGCTAGCTGTCATAATCTGAAATGTTTAGGCTTTTATAGGACTTAACATTCTAAAACAATGTTTACAGCAAAACCACCCAACTAAATAAAGAAGAGGAGGAACTGAAACTGAATATCTCCCCCAGGCCGGCTGAGACTGGTTCTGTTATTCAAGTTTTCAAGAGCGATATCATGTGATCAAGAATATTTCATTTTTATTTAAAGACTGTGACATAAATACAGTGATTCTTGGTGGTAAATCTCCCTCCCAACCTGTGAGGGCGCTGTGTAAAGGGAACAGAGTGTCCTGGACTCAGATGGCCAGACAATTCATTCCAGGGTTGGAAGTCGGCCATCTTAGAAAGGGGGCAGAGCCACAATACTGCAAGTCATTGCCCCAAAATGGTCGCCAATGTGTCAATTGCGGATTAGAGGAAAAGTGATTTTCCCCGCTACCATAGGGGGTGTGACTAGTGGTATAAAAGGGGATGTGGCGTAGCAATCTGTTCCTTCATTTGGTTAAAGCTTTGAACCTGAAAGGACCCGTATTGTACTGTATTGTGAGTGTTTTGTTTGTTTTGCTAATTGTTACTTGTTATTATTAGATGGCTAACACGTTCTGGAGCTGTTGCCAGAGGCCAGCACTTACCCGGAACAGCACTGCACTGGAGCATGATAAATTGTATTTACAGCACGAGCACTACTGCACTCACTGAGGACTGGTGACCGTCTGTGTGTTTTGTGTATGTGTTTTGAATACTGTGTACATTGTCTGCCCCATGAATTAAATATACAGAGCAGTACAAATCGTTGTGTATTGCCTGTATCTCATTATTATTTCTGTTGGCAAGGTTTTTTTTTTATATATAAATTTAGTCGTTGCCAATTATTTTTATTATTTTCGCCCAATTTAGAATGGCCAATTATCTTTTTAAACTCAGCTCACCGCTACCACCCCTGTGCTGACTCGGGAGGGCGAAGACGAACACACGCTGTCCTCCGAAGCGTGTGCCGTCAGCCGACCGTTTTTTTTTCACACTGCGGGCTCACCATACAGCACCCAAGAGCTACAGCATCGGAGGACAACGCAGATCTTGGGCAGCTTACAGGCAAGCTCGCAGGCACCCGGCCAGACTACAGGGGTCGCTGGTGCGTGCTGAGCCGAGGATACCCTGGCCGACCTAACCCTCCCTCCCCCGGGGTGACACTCGGCCAATTGCGCGCCGCCCACTGGAAGCTCCCATCCACGGTCGGCTGTGGAATAGCCTGGACTCGAACCGGCAACGTCCAGGCTATAGAGCGCATCCTGCACTTCACGTGGAGCGCCTTTACTGGATGCGCCACTCGGGAGACCTTGTTGGTCAGTTTTGACCCCTGGATTATAAATAAACAATCATCACTTCATCAGAACTGTTGTTTGTCTTTGTTTGGAGCACTGTATCACCTCCACACCTGTGCAGTGCAACCCACTTTGCCACACTGACACATGCTTTTTTTTTTTCAAATGGTGAATTCTATTGAAATTCCATTCATTTATAAAAATGTTGTGTAGTTCTACCTAAAAATATTGGTTGATTATTTCTGCAGGAGAACCAACTCCAAAATGTAGAGTTCATTCAATAAGTTCACTGTTGCTGTTTGTTGCACATGTTTCTATATTTTTTAAATGACAAATAATTAAATAAATTTTAAATCAATAGCACAATATATAAATAGCTTATTATAATGGTAATGTAATCACTCTTATCTGCTTATAAGCCTCAAACCTCCATTTATGATACCTTACAGTATTCTAACCAATGTACCTAGATTACTGTTTAAATTACTATTCAGTCTACCATTGAAAACATAATTTTAATTACTATTCAGTTTACCATTGAAAACATAATTTTAATTACTTTTCAGTTTACCATTGAAAACACCATTTAACTTACTATTCAGTTTACCATTGAAAACACCATTTACATTAGCATTAGCTACCATACAGAATGTTCCAAAACACCTTTAAAATTATCATGTGAAATCCAATGGTTTACAAATGGTAATATTTAATGGTAAACTCCTATGGCAATGAATGGTACATTTTTGTAAGGGCAGAGTGCTCACTGTGTGTCCCTCAGCCTGTGACAAGCACACACATACTGGGCAGCCATTGAGGCTGTGTGTCCATCCCCCAGTAGGACTGCCACTATCTGGACTGCTCATGTGTGGGAATTGCAGGAGATTACAATGTTTTTAAAGAAAATGTCCCTTGTTTGGCTGTATTTACTGCAGTGTAGGAGAAAGTGCACCTCTGTCTCGTCTTCTCCCTGTTCACAGCGACTATAGTCTCCTGTTTCTGGGCAGCCAGGACTGTCTGTGTCATCCTGTTTCGATGGCCAGGTGGTGGTCACTGAGTCTGTACTTGATCAAGATCTGCCTCTGCTTTGTGTCTTTCACCCTGACCAGGTATTCAGCCAGGGTAAAGTCTCTTTTTAGGGCCCGATAGCATTCAAGTTTGTTTTGTGTTTTAGTTACTTTGTCCCAATGAGTGAGGTATGAGTTTTTGAGGTGAGATCAAAGTTGGTTGAATCTGATTAGCATTGTTTTAGCAGTGCTGTTCTGAAGCTGACTGATGTCAGTGTCGCTCAGTGCAATGAGCTTCATGGCCAGCTGCTGAGGACTCCTCTCTGGGCTGAGCTCTTGGCTTGGGATTCATGTTATATTTGTGATGGTAGGATTTTGGATCTGTGGTTTAAATGAACCCAGTATTTTAGTGCTCTTTTTTAATATTAAGAATTAGAGGGTAGAGGCTCCAGAGTGGCGCATCCAGTAAAAGGCGCTCCACGTGAGTGCAGGATGCGCTCTATAGCCTGCAAGTCGCGAGTTCGAATCCAGGCTATTCCTTTGCCGATCGAGGACGGGAGCTTCCAAGGGGCGGCGCACAATTGGCCGAGCGTCGCCCAGGGGGAGGGAGGGTTAGGTCGGTCAGGGTGTCCTCGGCTCACCGCGCACCAGCGACCTCTGTAGTCTGGCCGGGCGCCTGCGGGCTTGCCTGTAGCTGCCCGAGAGCTGCGTTGTCCTCCGACGCTGTAGCTCTTGGGTGGCTGCATGGTGAGTCTGCAGTGTGAAAAAAAGCGGTCGGCTTGACGGCACACGCTTCGGAGGACAGCATGTGTTCATCTTCGCCCTCCTGAGTCAGCGCACGGGTGGTAGCGGTGAGCCGACCGTAATAAATAATTGGCCATTCCAAATTGGGAGAAAAATAATAAAAAATAATTGGCAACGACTAAATTTATAAAAAAAAAAAAAAAAAAAAAAAAGAATTACAGGGTAGTGGCCTAATTCGGCCCTGCATGCAAGATTTGCTGTATTTCTTTGTACTTTTAGTACATCTTTACAGAATTCTGCATGCAGGATTCCTGTTCGGTGTTTGTCCCACTTTGTATAGTCCTGGGCCCACATATTCGAAGCGATGCACAATCCCCTCGCGAAATTTGTGCCTCGCAAAAATTAGTGCTTTTACATAAAAATTGATATTTTCCAACACGGCACAAAACAGTTGCGCAAGTTGGAAAATAACAGTTTTTTGCTCAATTCGCAAATGTGTTTGTGCCTCGCAAAACCACCTGTGCATTAATTACCAATATAGCAGAAATGCACAAGAGCTACGCGTGAATGCACTGAATTGGAATACTACACGACAATGGACTGTTAACAATATCCTGCCAAGCAGCTATCATAGGTGTACAGTACATTCCAATATCCCTCAGAAGAGTCAACACTCAAATGTAACCTGCACATGAAATACAGAATCAAAGCTCAACATACATCGGTAGCATTGGCACCCCTAAAGTTGCATGCCCACCCCCACAAATATATAAATAAGCCACTAAATGGAGAAATGAAACAATGGACCACAGGACAGTGTAGGCCAGGGGTCTCCAACCCTGGTCCTGGTGAGCTACTGAGGCTGCTGGTTTCGTTTCAACCAATCTCTCAGTTACTTAATTGAACCAATTATTGTCTTAATTAGTCAAGATTAACAAGTGTTCCAGATCTTTAGCCACTGATGATGTAAAGACACCTATAAAACTTGCTGGATAGGGGCTCTCCAGGACCAGGGTTGGAGACCCCTGGTGTAGGCTATTCAACATATAACTTAAATAAAAATATATTGTAGCAACTTGCTAACTGGATAAGTGTCAACATGAAGGAGACAGACAAAATATCTCTGTAGTATCTGTGACAGAGATTGAATGATTCTTGGTGTTAGATCTCCCTCCCGGCCTGCGAGGCAGCTGCATAAAGGGAACAGAATAGCCTGGACTAAATGGCACGACAGTTTATTCCCAAGGTTAGGTGGAAGTGGGCCATCTAGAAAGGGGGCAAAGCTAGGGTATACGAACTCAATGACCCGGACAGGAAACGCTGTTATAAAATGGGGACGTAGTCATGTGATCTGTTCCTTTGTGAATGGTTACATTAAATGACCCCAAGGGGAAACTGTGCTGTGAAATGTGAGTGTTTTTGTTTGTTTTTGTTTGTTGTTAATAATACTATTTGTAATTATTTGGACGGCTAACACGATCCAGAGCTGTCACCAAAGGCCAGCACTAAACCTGGATCAACAACACTGCACTTTTGTTGTCACTAAAGAACTGTATTCACCACGAGCACTAGAGCATGCACTGTGGACTGGTGTTTGTGTATGTGTTATGTGTGGGTGAACTGAAATGGGACTGTTATTATTTCAGGGCAAACCCACGGATTATAAATAAGCAATACACGCTGCTGTATTGCTTAATTAACATTGTTATTGTTTACTGCTGTTAGCCACCAGGCATCGGATTATACAATTAAACCTTCATTGCACCTGGATTATCGTTGTTTGTCTGATTATTGATCACCTGCACCTGCACACTGTTAACCACTTTGCCACACATAAAACTATGGAATGCAGATTGTGGGTGTCAAAGTATGCTTCTGATATCAATGAGAAATAAATAACAATACTTAAAAACAAAAGGCAGCTGTGTCCTTATACTTGAGTGTGGAATTACTGGGTGAGGCATGAAAAGGAAAGGGAGCCTTTGGAGAATGCAACTACAGGGATATTTTACGGATTGAGCCCTTGGGCACTGCGGCCCTTTGCCAATGTTGCAGAGGATAGGGCACTTAGCTAAACGCATGTAATGGAAACATTCTGCGCATTGTAAGTCTGTCACGCTTATCACAAAACTTAGCCATTTTCATTCATATTTGGTCTTCGGAGCAGTTCAAATAATTTTGTGCTTAAGCATATGAAATTTGCATACCTTTGTATCTAATGTTTATCATTATCACAGGCATTAGCACTGACAGTGAGTGCATTAATAGAGTGGGGGTCCAGGTCAGTAATGGCATAGTCTACCACACTGTTACCAAGAACTGAGCTGTAAGTAAACCCTCCCAAAGAGTCCCCTCTGATACTGCCATTAAGGATGTACAGACCTAGGCCTTGACAGAGATGCACTAATCTCCCATTTTTGTTCAAAACACTGTCAGCATTGTTTCTGTGTGTTGTGGTGGGCGTGTGATATGCAGGGGTCAGTCCTAATATATGCCTGTTTCCTTGTGTTTTGATACTGTTAGGCTGTATGCCTGTCCTGGCATTAAAATCCCCACAGAGCAGCACATTCCCCGGGGCCTGGTAATGTAAGGTGATCATGTGGCTCTGTGTTCAGCGGGACAGTTCAGGCTTTTCAACTCACAACCCAATGCATTCTGGTAAGCATAGTCCTGCTTCTCTTAAAGGAAAGAATGGCACCTGAGACAGGTAAAAATGTACCCGAATGCATAGGGTTTTGAGTTGAAAAGCCTGAACTGTCCCAATCTGTCCCTCTGAACACGGAGCCATATGGTCACCTTACTGGAAAATGTATACAGTTGTCTGGAGGATTTGAAAACATTCCTCATTATATGGGTAGTCAGAGTGGGGAATTAGGTTGCACACATGCATATATCTGCCTGGGATAGGGTTATATGTGTTTATTTTCAGCCTCATAGGTATATCTTTATATAACTGTCTATGTTTACCCTTCTCACTGAGTTTCCGTGAGGCGACTGTGGAATGAATCCCTGTCATGTGACCAAGTCCGGTGATAAAAGCATCAGTGACGTATTAAAGGGAAGCCTGTAGGCATTTGAAAGACACAGCGCCGTTTTTCAAACATCAGAAGTTAAAAAACCGACTCATCTATTCGGAATTATTATTAATATTATGTTTTATTTAAATGGTGTTGCACACCAGTTTGCTAGGCGTGGACGATAAAAAAAGTAAGTAAATATATATATATTTTTTTATTAAAGTTGAGTTTTGCGACGCACGGGTGTTGCAGACCCAGGCTTTGTTTACAAAATGAACAAGGACGATTTAATTTAAAATGTAACAAATAAACTAAAAGGCGCCCAGGTGAAATTAATCGAAAAAGATGCAAAGTAGTTTTTATTGTATTGTATTATATTTGTGTGTGTGTGTGTGTGTGTATTTACCACCCTCTAGCACCTCGTGTAAATTTGTAGGTAGAACAATTTCTGACTTCACCTTCCCGACACTCTGTGCTCCCATTATTGCCGGGTTGTAACTGTAAGAGGAGGGGGGGATTACATACGTTTACTAATTTAGGGAAATGTGGTGGTATTATTATTATTTATTTTAAATATTAGTTTGTATAATTAATGTAATTTTTACCAAAACATGCAGTGTAGAATACAGACACGATTGAATTGGGTACTGTACCACACGCGTGTGTGTGCTGGGAGGGAGAAATGTGCTGTGTAAATGACACCTGCGTGCGGTGTCCATATTATTATTATTATTATTATTATTATTATTATTATTATTATTAATTTCTTAGCAGACACCCTTATTCAGGACGACTTAAAGTCGTAAACAAAAATACATTTCAAGAATCACAGTACAAGTATTAATACAATTAAAAGCAAGATAAAATACAATGACTTTGGTTCTAGCAAGTACAAGTATATGACAAAATACAATTCAAGAATGGCGCAGATAAGTGTCAGTGATAGTTACATCAGGATATAATTAAATACAACATAGTATAGATTAAATAACACTTGTGACAGATTACAGTACTCTAAAGTACAGGATTAAATGCAGTAAAATAGGGAGCAGATAAGAGCAAGTAAAGCGCATTTAAGGAAGAGTGATAGTGTCCAGCGGGAAAAGAGTTCTACAGGTGCTGTCTGAAGAGGTGAGTCTTGAGGAGGCACCAGAAGGTGGTCAGGGACTGGAAGGTCATTCCACCATTGCGGGGCGAGGGTGGCAGGGGAGCGTAGAGGAGGTAGAGCCAGTCTTCTAGTGCAGGAGGAGCGGAGAGGTCAAGTGGGGGTGTAGGAAGAGATGAGGGTCTGGAGGTAGCTGGGTGCTGTCTGGTCAAGGCATCTGTAGGCGAGTACAAGTCTTGAACTGGATACGAGCGCTGATTGGGAGCCAGTGGAGTGAGCGGAGCAATGGAGTTGCGTGGGAGAAGCGAGGCAGAGAAGACACCAGGCGAGCAGCGGAGTTCTGGATGAGCTGGAGTGGACGGGTGGCAGACGGGGGGAGGCCAGTCAGGAGGGAGTTGCAGTAGGACATCTGGCAAAAATGAGTCATTATGTGCACCCTCCTCTGAAATGCCATCCTTTGTCCCCCCTCCGTCATGCTTCATTCACACTCCCAAATCATTTGTGCTGGTCTGAAGAGATCAGCCAATAAAAAAAAACGTTTCCAACTTTTACACGTTTTCATTGGTTAAATTAAATGCCAGTCATATTACCCGGGAGACCAGCTATATAATTGAATGGGGCGTAACTAACTAACCACATTCAACGTTTTGAGAACTGAAAAAGTAATAATAACAATTATAATATCTAAAACCAAATAATCGTTTTCGTGAGGTAATGATTGCAATTGTACATTTTAATGCAGCAAAGCAAGCCCCAAAAAGCATGTCAATAAAGTACACATACTTGTTTAAAAAATATGCTCCTTAAAAGTACACATTCTTACTTTTTCAGCTCTCAAACGTTGAATGTGTTTAGTTAGCTCTCCCAGGTAATATGTATGTGTGTGTATATACTGTGTATATATATATATATATATATATACACACACACACACACACACAAAATTGTAAAAACAAAATAATTATTTACAAAAATAACATAAAAGGCTTTATTATCAAGACTGAATAGATTCAATTCTTTTAGCCTGTCTGCATACAACATGCTTTTTAAACCAGGGATAATTCTGGTTGCTCTTCTTTGCACTCTTTCTAGAGCAGCAATATCCTTTTTGTAACGAGGTGACCAGAACTGAACACAATATTCTAGATGAGGTCTTACTAATGCATTGTAAAACTTGAACATTACTTCCCTTGATTTAAATTCAACACTTTTCACAATATATCCGATCATCTTGTTGGCCTTTGGCCTTCCCCACATTGTCTAGATGAAGACACTTCTGAGTCAACATAAACTCCTAGGTCTTTTTCATAGATTCCTTCTTCAATTTCAGTATCTCCTATGTGATATTTATAATGCACATTTATATTGCCTGCGTGCAGTACCTTACACTTTTCTCTATTAAATGTCATTTGCCATGTGTCTGCCCACTTCTGAATGCTGTCTAGATCATTTTGAATGACCTTTGCTGCTGCAACAATGTTTGCCACTCCTATTTTTGTGTCGTCTGCAAATTTAACAAGTTTGCTTACTATACCAGAATCTAAATCATTAATGTAGATTAGGAATAGCAGAGGACCCAATACTGATCCCTGTGGTACACCAATGGTTACCTCGCTCCATTTTGAGGTTTCTCCTCTAATCAGTACTTTCTGTTTTCTACATGTTAACCACTCCCTAATCCATGTACATGTATTTCCTTGAATCCCTACTGCGTTCAGTTTGAGAATTAATCTTTTATGCGGGACTTTGTCAAAAGCTTTCTGGAAATCTAAATAAACCATGTCATATGCTTTGCAATTATCCATTGTCAATGTTGCATCCTCAAAAAAATCAAGCAGGTTAGTTAGACACAATCTCCCTTTCCTAAAACCATGCCGACTGTCTCCTAGGATACTGTTACCATATAGGTAATTTTCCATTTTATACCTTATTATAGTTTCCATATAATAGAAGTCAGGTCCATAGTTACCTGGTTCGGTTTTGTCTCCCTTTTTGTGGATCGGTATTACATTTGCAATTCTCCAGTCTGTCGGTACAACCCCTGTGTCAAGAGACTGTTGCATGATCTTGGTTGGCGGTTTGTAAATCACTTCTTTCATTTCTTTGAGTACTACTGGGAGGATCTCAACCAGCCCAGGGGGTTTGTTTATTTTAAGAGCTCCTAGTCCCTTTAACACTTCTGCCTCTGTTATGCTATAGTTATTTAAAACTGGATAGGAACAGGTCGACATGTGGGGCATGTTGTCTGTATCCTCCTTTGTAAAAACTTGTGAAAAGTAATCATTTAATATATTTGCTATTTTTTTTTCTTTGTCTATGGTTTTGCCATTTGTATCTCTTTACACCTTTAACCTCTTTGAATGTTCTTTTGCTGTGATAATATTGGAAAAACATTTTGGAATTTGGTTTTAGCCCCCTTAGCAATGTTCATTTCTATCTTGGCCTTTCTAACTTCCTTTTTGACTTGTGTTTGCAATTCCAAGTACTCTTTCTGTGCACTTTGTTTTTGGTCCCTTTTAAACGCTCTGTAAAGTGCCTTGACAAATTGCGTTAGGAAGCAGTCATTTGTAATTTCCACCATTTCAATTTCATCCGTCGTGCTCCCCACCGGGTTTTCCCATTTTATATGGGGAAGTTGAAATCCCCCATTAGTATGGCTTCTCCTTTGCTGCACACATTACTAATGTCATTGTATAACAGATTATTTTGCTCAGCGTCTAGAATTTGGCGGTCTATAGCATGCTCCTATTATTATGCCCTTTGAATTTTTGTCCATTATTCTGACCCATACTGATTCGGCGTTGTTTTCTTCATCCAGATTTAACACCTGTGCTTCAAGACTATTTCTTATGTATAGCGCTACCCCTCCGCCTCTTCTGTCCTGTCTGTCTTTCCTATACAGTGTGTGCCCACTAATATTATATTCGTCTCCATCACTCTCAGACAACCAAGTTTCTGTAACACCTATCACATCGTAGTTAATTGTTAGTGCAGTAGCTTCAAGTTCTAACATTTTGTTTCTGAGACTTCTAGCATTTAGATAAATACATTTAATGGCTGTCTTACCTGAGTTGTTGCCCTTGTTTTGATATTGGACAGTATTAAGTACAAATACTGTACCTACAGTAGCAGAGCAACATGGATACAGTTTCAAGGTATGAAGTTTGTTTTATAGACAGACGTGTGCTTTAACACAATGTTATATATATGTCAACAACTGAACATGAAGATAATTTCGTACCACTTGATTTGCACCGATGAGAGATAACCTGGTTATCCTTACTGATGGCATATTAAATGCTTAGATATCAGATATGTTTGCATTCTTGTAGAACTTAAGGATAAAACAAAATACATTTTGACAAGGAATTGCGTTAGTTCCATTACTTAGTTGAGCACAAGGTGGTTTCAGTAAATATTTTCTGATTTAAATATAGGCCTACTATATAATAGTTTGGGATATTCAGTCTATTTAAAACAGTAGGTAGGTAATTATTAGTCGAATAAACTGCTACCGAATAAGACCATTTTGCTACCTACTTTCCAGGCAGGTAGCAAATCCTCACTACTGCCTTAAGCTAACTTCTAACCCTGATATTATATATTTTCTGTTGCGACTTTCTGTTGTGTGGAATTTAATAATAAATGAGAAGCAAAATGCTGAGTTTTTTCACCTTAGTTTTACAATGCCATTTCCACGTTTTGTTTTATTGGAATTGAAGTTTTAAATTTCAGTTTTTGTTGGCTTGTTCATGTACAAAAAGGCACAAGTAAACCTTGTGTTATTAGTTTATGAAAACGTGTCTATGGCCACTGTTTACTGTGAAGAAACAGCAATGGCAAGGAATGAAAAAATAAATAAATAAATGCATTGCCAACTTTTATGTACTATATTTCGGGAATAAACAAAACAAGTTTAACTTGAACTGATATTTGGCATCCTTTGTTTTGTAGTTAATTCACTGGGGTAGAGTAAGTCCTACACAACTTATTCTTTACTCATGAAAAACAAACGAATATCTGAATAAATATTTAAATTGAGTGAATATCACAAACATAATCTAAGCTTATTACTAGAAATTCTGTGTCCCTTCAATAGTCCCTGTCAAGGCCAGTTTTTTTCGGCCCCTTGAATGGCCTTATTGGCACTGTATTTAAATAAATCAATCACTAAATTAAATGGTTGGAATGCTTTTTTTTTTCAGCAGTTACTAAACAGATGCCCGTGTGATGCCATGGACAGTGTGGAGATGGAATCTGTCCCAATTAAAGAGGAGCTCTTTGAACTTGAACTTGTTCCCTTTAGTGTGGAGTTCTTTGGGCTGGCTTGCCCCCCCATAAAACAGGAGCTCTGTGAGGTGCAATGTGACCAAAAAGCGGAGCACAGTGAATTGGAAATCCCCCAGACAGAACTGCTTTCTGTTAAACAAGAAGAGATGCTGGAAATTAAACAGGAGCCCCCGAAAGAGTTTGACCACATGGAACCAGGGAAGGAAGAATTTGAGGACTTCAAACCAAACATCCCTGAGCTGGAGCCTGTACACCTGCGGGAGTGTAGCGTGGTGCTGGAGAGAATCTGCATGAGAGAGCAAGGTTCTGGAGAGGAAGGCTCTCCCAACAGCATGCAGGGAGGTGGAAAGGAAGCCGGGTCATATTCAGAATGCAGTCTAGCAGGTGAGTGACTCCCAGTAGCTGTGACATAGTCATTCTAGGTTGCGTGATATCCACAGTGTGGTTGAGAGGGAGGGAGCATATAGGTAAGATTACTAGGTATTTGTTTTTCCTGTAGCATTCCAACCAGTTCAAGATATGACTCACTACTGGTAAATTTTATATATATATATATATATATATATATATATATATATATATATTATATATGGTTGCCATTGCTCTTTAGTGACTTTGCTTTGGTTTTAAGTTTTAAATTTGCTTTTCTAGATTGGTGTAACCCAGTTCAAGCCTTCACAGCTAAAATTCCCATGCTTTAATCCACTCCACCACCTAGTCACATGCCCTAAGCCTTCAGGAAGCCCCTCTTACTTTCTTTCCTGTTCATAATTTCCAGGTTCCAGTCCAGCAGCTAAAACGAGGGCAGGCGGTGGAGAATATCCTGACTCTGGTAAAGGTTTCACCCAGTTGGGGCATTTTAAAAAACACCAACGATTTCACAAAGGAGAGAAACCGTATCGCTGCTCTGCCTGTGGGAAGCATTTCAGTCAATCGGGAAACCTGAAAATACACCAACGAATTCATACAGGAGAGAAACCGTATCGCTGCTCTGAGTGTGGGAAGTGTTTCAGTCATTCAGGAGCCCTGAAAACACACCAACGAATTCATACAGGAGAGAAACCATATCGCTGCATTAACTGTGGGAAGATTTTCAGTAGGATACACTCCCTGAAAACACACCAACGAATTCACACAGGAGAGAAACCGTATTGCTGCTCTGACTGTGGGAAGAGTTTCAGCCAATTAGTACACCTTGAAACACACCAGCGAATTCACACAGGAGAGAAACCGTATCGTTGCTCTGACTGTGGGAAGAGTTTCAGCAACAGAGGAATCCTGAAAGCCCACATGCGAATTCACACAGGACAGAAGCCGTATTGCTGCACGGACTGTGGCAAGAGTTTCAGACTATCTGGAGACCTGAAAATACACCAGAGAATTCACACAGGAAAGAAACCATATTGCTGCTCTGACTGTGGGAAGAGTTTCAGTCAATTGGGAAACCTGAAAGCTCACCAGCGAATTCACACAGGACAGAAACCGTATTGCTGCTCTGACTGTGGGAAAAGATTCAGATGTTCAGAAAACCTGAAAACACACCAGAGAATTCACACAGGAAAGAAACCATATTGCTGCTTTGACTGTGGGAAGAGTTTCAGACAGTCGGGAGACCTTGAAAGACACCAACGAATTCACACAGGAGAGAAACCGTATTGGTGCTCTGACTGTGGGAAGAGTTTCAGAGATTCAGGAGACCTGAAAAAACACCAGCGAATTCACACAGGAGAGAAACCGTATTGCTGCTCCGAATGTGGGAAGAGTTTCAAGCAGTCAGGAGAGCTGAAAACGCACCAGCGAATTCACACAGGCGAGAAACCGTATCGCTGCTCTGACTGTGGGAAGAGCTTCAGTCAGTCACACAGCCTTGTTTCTCACCAGCGAATTCACACAGGAGAGAAACTGTATTGCTGCTCTGACTGTGGGAAGAGTTTCAGAGATTCAGGAGACCTGAAAAAACATCAGCGAATTCACTCAGGAGAGAAACCGTATTGCTGCTCTGACTGTGGGAAGAGTTTCAGAGATTCAGGAAACCTGAAAAAACATCGGCGAATTCACTCGGGAGAGAAACCGTATTGCTGCTCTGACTGTGGGAAGAGTTTCGGAGATTCAGGAAACTTGAAAAAACACCAACGAATTCATAGAGAAGAGAAACCTTAAAGAGCATGTTCAATGGAACTTTTCACTCATTCGGGTGAAAAACAACCTTAACCTTGGATTATTAGTCCCTGTGTTTTTTTGGTTTTTTTTGTGCAGTCGACGCCGCCAAATCGTAACACTGATAATCTGGATTTCTGCTTAAATGGGACAGAACTGGGGGACAGTTCTTCCCAATGCTAGTTATGTTTAATTGGGATGTCACTTTGTTTATTTTGGCTACAGTATTTTAAAATGATAAACGGAGATCGCTTTTCAGAGCAAGACAGGTTTGTGTGGTGCAGTGTTTACATATTTATGTTATGACTTGTGTAAATCGCGTAAACCAGATTAACTCTTGAAGTCTCCTGTGATTTCTCAGGGTAATATGTATGTGTATCTGTCTATATCTATCTATCTGTCTATCTATAATCAACATCACAGGTGTCTCGCTTTGATATCATGTGATTTTCAATTCTTTTTCATTTAGAAATAAAAAAAACAGCGATTTCATTGTAATGTCACAATAGCCTTCTCTGCTGTTGGTTTAACTCAGGCTGTCAATGAATGCAGTCAGTGCCTGGGAGCAGAATATGCAGGAAGGAAACTATTTCCCAATTTAACAGATATACGAGCCAGGAGAAATCGATAACTCAATGTGGTAAATAAGTTTCAGTGTTTAGCATTTAAACTTAATCTGAAAATAAATAAATTGATCGGAATGAGTATCTCAACCACAGTGTATAGCATCCCAGAGACAAGACTGCACCATATACTGGGCAGTCGGCTGGATGATTTGACTTGTAAATTCATCACAATTCTAGAACTAATGAAACGATGACATGAATGACCGAATATTGCGTGACGTGTAGGTTTGCAATGTGCATTGTCCATGTTTTTATTTTAGACTGCTTATGTAAACTGCCCCAAATAATACATGTGTAGCAAGCATGTGTACTGATCTTAGGTACAGAAAAGCATACAGGTTTTATCCCCGTCTCTTTCTTGCTCTTTTGCAGTAGTTTACACTCTGACAAATTACAAATGGAAATGTTGCTTAGCTATGACTATTAATGGATTAAGCTACCATTACAGAGCATAAAATAATATAAAATGCAGTCTAGTACTAGAAATAAACATGTAGGGGCTTGTGACAGGATGACGTTGTGGTGACGTCAGGCCAGATGCAGGAACAGAAAAACAAAGGCAGTACTGCAGGGCAAAAAGACGTGCCAAAATAAAATATTTTTAAAAAAAAAACTGCACACAGAGCAAAATAAATAATTAAACAAAATAAATCACAAACACTACAACCGGTCAGGCTGGGCAATCGCCTTCACTGACCCTATCCTTTTGTTTAGTTTAGTTTTTTTACTTCTCTCACTCTCCCGTACTCTGTACACCTCCCCGAGTGCAGAGAGCTGCAGGCTTTTATTTACTATGGCCAAGGGGTTAACTATCGATTTATCTCATTACCCCTCGGCCACAATCTTTTTTTCTTTTATGTGGATGGGGCTTCCCATCCACTCTGCTAAAAAAATACAAAATAATAACAAAACACGGCTCTGCCGTCATTTATAAATAAACCATAACAATAATAATAATAATACAACAAAACAAATACAAAACAGTCAACTGCTCAGGGGCGGAGGGGTACCTCGTTCTATAAATAAATAAATAATACATTTATTACAGGGCTTTGCCCCGCCCCCTTTTCATGTACAGGGCTCCTGTCCCTGTTACAGGGGTCTATAGATTTTGCAACAGATTTATTTACCTTTAGTGCAGATACATATATATCGGTGCAACAGATGCTTTGATACAAAAGCATTTTTTCTTTGTCATAATGAAATGCTGCTGTGTTGTAGATGCTGAATCTTGGTGGAGTCCTGTTTTCATTTAAAATTGCTGTTCAGTATTAATGCTGATTTAGGGTGTGGTTTTAACATAAATATTTTCTGGCCACTCTTATTAAGAGACCAACAAAAACCTTTATATTATGAGGAGTCTTTGCCACCGCTTACTAGGGCTGCTACGATTAAATCTAAAATGTTTTTTTGATCGATTCCATTCCTCATTATATACATCGATATAAATACTGGATAATCGATTCAATACTTAACGTAATAGTTCATGTTATTTAAGTTTATAAACAAAACTGTACCGAACGCCCTGCTTTGTTATTTTGTTATTTTGTTGTTTAAAGCCGGATTAAAGGACGAGGGGGCCCTATGCACAATAGGTTGTGAAACAGTGTTGTAATTAACAGCCTGTAGGTAAAGTGTATCTGCAAGGAAAGCTTTCAGTTCTACGTCAGATGCATGTTCACCATTTAGACTTTGCAAAACAAATACAATGTGTAACATCTCAGTTGACTTGTAGTGACCACTGACAAGCAACCAATTTACCAATTCCATAATCTCCTGCTTGTGATACTCAGCAACTTTAGGTAAGTATTCACGTCTCAGCTGGGCTGATAAAGGAATCACTCCACCATTTGCTACACTCAGTCTGAAGAATTTACGTTACTTTTTAGTCCAATTTTTCAAGAGGGATATTTGTGCAAACAAACACCTCTGTCAGGTCAAAATGTAATGTGTTTCCTGCTTCACAGTTTTCAGTGGACTTTTGGAACATGACAGTCATCGTTTTTTGTTTGTTTGCAAGTAAAGCAGTCGCGGTACTGCTCTGGATTTCTGCCTTTCTCTTGAATCTAAATGCTTGTCAGCAGACTACTTTCAGTAGTGATCTACAGTAACATTGCAGGACGTACCGAAGAGCTTCCCTCCATCGCTGTGTAAAACTCCTGCTGGATACGCAATAAATGGAAACTGTTTAAAATACTGCCAAATCTAAGGCTAATGAATATACCGGTACCTGCATTACAATATATAGAAGTGTTTATTATAACAAGTTGTACATTTCAGTAAATGAAATTGCATCCCCATTATATGAAGCTTATAGTAATACTGGTCTGTGTTGTTACTTGCAGAAATTGTTTAGTGGCATTTGTTTTTAAATAAAGTGTTGGCTGACATTCAGATATCTTTGTCTTGTTTGTTTTTTGATTGCTTCTAAAATGTACTGAGTCGCCTACCAGATTTTGAGAAGATCCGGTAGCGAAGTACCGTAATGTGAGGCAAACCTGGGGAGATTGAGGAAGTGCTCCATTTCTGGAAGATGAATGTTTTATGCTACTTTCGAGTT